>NC_139731.1:3499200-3959200 GCF_964211835.1 Anser anser
GTTAATAAAGAAGGGGGAGATGTGGGAGTGTGGCCATGGGGGTCGACAGGCCCCATGGTTGGTGATAACATAGGACTCTTAAAGATGAGGCCATCAGGAATTTAAAGATTTGAGAGAGAACAAAGAAGGGTGATTCAGGTGACACCTTCTTGTCTGGGGTGGCTAGTTCTCCAGCCATTAATGCATGGAAGTGGCTGGGTGTTTGCTGTTGCCGGGCAAAGTTGTTGACCAATGACTAGTAAGTGGAAAGTTACTGCTGTGAGGCGGAAGTTATAGGAAGGGAGCCTTTCCTGAATAAGGGATAGAATGAAGTTGTGCCCTCACTCTGAGAGATGAAGTTATGCCTTCAGTAAGAGAGAGTTCAAGTTATGTCATCAATAAAGAGGTGGCAGTTACAGATCCTGAAAGAACCCCGGTGTCCGTGCGGTCTTTACGCCACAAATCGCCCCCCAACAGGGACATGAAAACGAACAGGGAAGAGAAGAATACAAACAGGGACATGAAGAAGAGGAACAGGGACAGGCAAACAGCACAGGGACAAAAACAAAAAAGGAATGAATAGGGACAGGCAAAGGGAACAGGGACAAAAACAGAAAAGGAATGAATAGGTACAGGCTAACAGAACAGGGATGACCAAAAAGAGCATATGGGAGGGTCACGCTGGCTTACGCAGGACCCCCAAACAAGGACTCCAGGAGTTGGAGGGGCAGCCAGAGCCCCCCGGCTGGGCAGCACTCAGTGCCTGCCTCTCCCAGGGATGGGGTTATAAAGTTTGTTAAAGATGGAATTAGTATGCCTGGCAGTTTTTCTCTGTGTTTTAGTTTGTGTTAATAGTGCTTTCTTAATTTGTGTTACTCTTGCTTTCTTAATTTCTGTTAATCGCGCCTTCTTAATTGGTGTTAAACCTGCTTTCTTAATTTGTGTTAATCGAGCTCTTTTATGTTAATAAAGGAGGGGGAGATGTGGGAGCATGGCCATGGGGTTAGACAAGCCCCATGGTTGGTAATAACATCCGACTCTTAAGGATGAGACCATCAGGAAAGGAAAGCCTTGAGAGGGAACAAAGAAGGGTGATTCAGGAGACACCTTAAACAGGGACATGAAGAACAGGAACAGGGATAGTCTAACAGAACAGGGACAAAAACAAAAAAGGAATGAATAGGGACAGGCTATCAGAACAGGGACAAACAAAAAACAGCGTATGGGAGGGTCTTGCTGGCATAGGCAGGACCCACAAACAAGGACTCCAGGAGTTGGAGGGGCAGCCAGAGCCCCCCAGCTGGGAAGCACTCAGTGCCTGCCTCTCCCAGGGATGGGGTTACAAAGTTTGTTAAAGATAGTCTTAGTATGCCTTGCAGTTTTTCTCTGTATTTTAGTTTGTGTTAATAGTGCTTTCTTAATTTGTGTTACTCTTGCTTTCTTAATTTCTGTTAATCGCGCCTTCATAATTTGTGTTAAACCTGCTTTCTTAATTTGTGTTAATCGAGCTCTTTATGTTAATAAAGAAGGGGGACTTGTGGGAGCCTGGCCATGGGGGTCGACAAGTCCCATGGTTGGTGATAACATCGGACTCTTAAGGATGAGACCATCAGGAAAGTAAAGCCTTGAGAGGGAACAAAGAAGGGCGATTCAGGAGACACCTTAAACAGGGACATGAAGAACAGGAGCAGGCTAACAGAGCAGGGAGAAACAAAAAACTGCATATGGGAGGGTCCCACTGGCGTATGCTGGACCCACAAACAAGGACTCCAGGAGTTGGAGGGGCAGCCAGAGCCCCCCGGCTGGGCAGCACTCAGTGCCTGCCTCTCCCAGGGATGGTTTTACAAAGATTGTTAAAGATAGACTTAGTATGCCTGGCAGTTTTTCTCTGTGTTTTAGTTTGTGTTGATCCTGCCTTCTTAATTTGTGTTAATCGTGCTTTCTTATTTTAATAAAGAAGGGGGAGATGTGGGAGTGTGGCCATGGGGGTCGACAAGCCCCATGGTTGGTGATAACATCCGACTGTTAAAGTAGAGACAATCAGGAAAGTAAAGCCTTGAGAGGGAACAAAGAAGGGTGATTCAGGAGACACCTTAAGCAGGGACATGAAGAACAGGAACAGGGATAGTCTAACAGAACAGGGACGAAAACAAAAAGGGAATGAATAGGGACAGGCTATCAGAACAGGGACAAACAAAAAACAGCGTATGGGAGGGTCTCGCTGGCATAGGCAGGACCCACAAACAAGGACTCCAGGAGTTGGAGGGGCAGCCAGAGCCCCCCGGCTGGGCAGCACTCAGTGCCTGCCTCTCCCAGGGATGGGGTTACAAAGTTTGTAAAAGATGGAATTAGTATGCCTGGCAGTTTTTCTCTGTGTTTTAGTTTGTGTTGATCCTGCCTTCTTAATTTGTGTTACTCGCGCTTTCTTAAGTTAATGAAGAAGGGGAAGATGTGGGAGTGTGGCCATGGGGGTCGGCAAGCCCCATGGTTGGTGATAACATCCGACTCTTAAGGATGAGACCATCAGGAATTTAAAGAGCTGAGAGGGAACAAAGAAGGGTGATTCAGGTGACACCCTCTTGTGTGGGGTGGCTAGTTCTCCAGCCATTAATGCATGGAAGTGGCTGGGTGTTTGCTGTTGCCGGGCAAAGTTGTTGACCAATGACTAGTTAGTGGAAAGGTACGGCTGTGAGGCGGAAGTTATAGGAAGGGAACCTTTCCTGAATAAGGGATAGAATGAAGTTGTGCCCTCACTCTGAGAGATGAAGTTATGCCCTCAGTAAGAGAGAGTTCAAGTTATGTCATCAATAAAGAGGTAGCAGTTACAGATCCTGAAAGAACCCCGTTGTCCGTGCGGTCTTTACGCCACAAATCGCCCCCCAACAGGGACAAGAAAACGAACAGGGACGAGAAGAAAACAAACAGGGACATGAAGAACAGGAACAGGGACAGGCTAACAGAGCAGGGAGAAACAAAAAAGAGCATATGGGAGGGTCCCACTGGCATATGCTGGACCCACAAACAAGGACTCCAGGAGTTGGAGGGGCAGCCAGAGCCCCCCGGCTGGGCAGTACTCAGTGCCTGCCTCTCCCAGGGATGGTTTTACAAAGGTTGTTAAAGATAGACTTAGTATGCCTGGCAGTTTTTCTCTGTGTTTTAGTTTGTGTTGATCCTGCCTTCTTAATTTGTGTTAGTTGTGCTTTCTTATGTTAATAAAGAAGGGGAAGATGTGGGAGTGTGGCCATGGGGGTCGACAAGCCCCATGGTTGGTGATAACATCAGACTCTTAATGATGAGACCATCAGGAAAGTAAAGAGTTGAGAGGGAACAAAGAAGGGTGATTCAGGAGACACCATAAACAGGGACATGAAGAACAGGAACAGGGATAGTCTAACAGAACAGGGACAAAAACAAAAAAGGAATGAATAGGGACAGGCTATCAGAACAGGGACAAACAAAAAACAGCGTATGGGAGGGTCTCGCTGGCATAGGCAGGACCCACAAACAAGGACTCCAGGAGTTGGAGGGGCAGCCAGAGCTCCCCGGCTGGGCAGCACTCAGTGACTGCCTCTCCCAGGGATGGGGTTACAAAGTTTGTTAAAGATGGAATTAGTATGCCTGGCAGTTTTTCTCTGTGTTTTAGTTTGTGTTAATAGTGCTTTCTTATTTTGTGTTACTCTTGCTTTCTTAATTTCTGTTAATCGCGCCTTCATAATTTGTGTTAAACCTGCTTTCTTAATTTGTGTTAATCGAGCTCTTTTATGTTAATAAAGAAGGGGGAGTTGTAGGAGTGTGGCCATGGGGGTCGACAAGTCCCATGGTTGGTGATAACATCCGACTCTTAAAGATGAGGCCATCAGGAAAGTAAAGAGTTGAGAGGGAACAAAGAAGGGTGATTCAGGATACACCTTAAACAGGGACATGAAGAACAGGGACAGGCTAACAGAGCAGGGAGAAACAAAAAACAGCATATGGGAGGGTCCCACTGGCATATGCTAGACCCACAAACAAGGACTCCAGGAGTTGGAGGGGCAGCCAGAGCCCCCCGGCTGGGCAGCACTCAGTGCCTGCCTCTCACAGGGATGGGGTTACAAAGTTTGTAAAAGATGGAATTAGTATGCCTGGCAGTTTTTCTCTGTGGTTTAGTTTGTGTTGATCCTGCCTTCTTAATTTGTGTTAATCGCGCTTTCTTAAGTTAATGAAGAAGGGGAAGATGTGGGAGTGTGGCCATGGGGGTCGGCAAGCCCCATGGTTGGTGATAACATCCGACTCTTAAGGATGAGACCATCAGGAATTTCAAGAGCTGAGAGGGAACAAAGAAGGGTGATTCAGGAGACACCTTAAGCAGGGACATGAAGAACAGGAACAGGGATAGTCTAACAGAACAGGGACAAAAACAAAAAAGGAATGAATAGGGACAGGCTATCAGAACAGCGACAAACAAAAAACAGCGTATGGGAAGGTCTCGCTGGCATAGGCAGGACCCCCAAACAAGGACTCCAGGAGTTGGAAGGGCAGCCAGAGCCCCCCGGCTGGGCAGTACTCAGTGCCTGCCTCTCCCAGGGATGGGGTTACAAAGTTTGTTAAAGTTGGAATTAGTATGCCTGGCCGTTTTTCTCTGTATTTTAGTTTGTGTTAATAGTTCTTTCTTAATTTGTGTTACTTTTCCTTTCTTATTTTCTGTTAATCGCGCCTTCTTAATTTGTGTTAAACCTGCTTTCTTAATTTGTGTTAATCGAGCTCTTTTATGTTAATAAAGAAGGGGGAGTTGTGGGAGCATGGCCATGGGGGTCGACAAGTCTCATGGTTGGTGATAACATCGGACTCTTAAGGATGAGACCATCAGGAAAGTAAAGCCTTGAGAGGGAACAAAGAAGGGTGATTCAGGAGACACCTTAAGCAGGGACATGAAGAACAGGAACAGGGGCAGGCTCACAGAGCAGGGAGAAACAAAAAACAGCATATGGGAGGGTCCCACTGGCGTATGCTGGACCCACAAACAAGGACTCCAGGAGTTGGAGGGGCAGCCAGAGCCCCCCAGCTGGGCAGCACTCAGTGCCTGCCTCTCACAGGGATGGTTTTACAAAGGTTGCTAAAGATAGACTTAGTATGCCTGGCAGATTTTCTCTGTGTTTTAGTTTGTCTTGATCCTGCCTTCTTAATTTGTGTTAATCGTGCTTTCTTATTTTAATAAAGAAGGGGGAGATGTGGGAGTGTGGCCATGGGGGTCGACAAGCCCCATGGTTGGTGATAACATCCGACTGTTAAAGTAGAGACCATCAGGAAAGTAAAACCTTGAGAGGGAACAAAGAAGGGTGATTCAGGAGACACCTTAAGCAGGGACATGAAGAACAGGAATAGGGATAGTCTAACAGAACAGGGACGAAAACAAAAAGGGAATGAATAGGGACAGGCTATCAGAACAGGGACAAACAAAAAACAGCGTATGGGAGGGTCTCGCTGGCATACGCAGGACCCTCACACAAGGACTCCAGGAGTTGGAGGGGCAGCCAGAGCCCCCCGGCTGGGCAGCACTCAGTGCCTGCCTCTCCCAGGGATGGTTTTGCAAAGGTTGTTAAAGATAGACTTAGTATGCCTGGCAGTTTTTCTCTGTGTTTTAGTTTGTGTTGATCCTGCCTTCTTAATTTGTGATAATCGCGCTTTCTTATGTTAATAAAGAAGGAGGAGATGTGGGAATGTGGCCATGGGGGTCGACAAGCCCCATGGTTGGTAATAACATCTGACTCTTAAGGATGAGACCATCAGGAATTTAAAGAGTTGAGAGGGAACAAAGAAGGGTGATTCAGGTGACACCTTCTTGTCTGGGGTGGCTAGTTCTCCAGCCATTAATGCATGGAAGTTGCTGGGTGTTTGCTGTTGCCGGGCAAAGTTGTTGACCAATGACTAGTTAGTGGAAAGGTACTGCTCTGAGGCGGAAATTATAGGAAGGGAGCCTTTCCAGAATAAGGGATAGAATGAAGTTGTGCCCTCACTCTTAGAGATGAAGTTATGCCTTCAGTAAGAGAGAGTTCAAGATATGTCGTCAATAAAGAGGTAGCAGTTACAGATCCTGAAAGAACCCCGTTGTCCGTGCGGTCTTTACGCCACAAATCGCCCCCCAACAGGGACATGAAAACGAACAGGGACGAGAAGAAAACAAACAGGGACATGAAGAACAGGAACAGGGACAGGCTAACGGAACAGGGACAAAAACAAAAAAGGAATGAATAGGTACAGGCTAACAGAACAGGGACGAACAAAAAGAGCTTATGGGAGGGTCACGCTGGCTTACGCAGGACCCACAAACAAGGACTCCAAGAGTTGGAGGGGCAGCCAGAGCCCCCCGGCTGGGCAGCACTCAGTGCCTGCCACTCCCAGGGATGGGGTTGCAAAGTTTGTTAAAGATAGTCTTAGTATGCCTGGCAGCTTTTCTCTGTGTTTTAGTTTGTGTTGATCCTGCCTTCTTAATTTGTGTTAATTGTGCTTTCTTATGTTAATAAAGAAGGGGAAGATGTGGGAGTGTGGCCATGGGGGTCGACAAGCCCCATGGTTGGTGATAACATCGGACTCTTAAAGTAGAGACCATCAGGAAAGTAAAGCCTTGAGAGGGAACAAAGAAGGGTGATTCAGGAGACACCTTAAGCAGGGACATGAAGAACAGGAACAGGGACAGGCTAACAGAACAGGGACAAAACAAAAAAGGAATGAATAGGGACATGCTATCAGTACAGGGACAAACAAAAAACAGCGTATGGGAGGGTCTCGCTGGCATAGGCAGGACCCACAAACAAGGACTCCAGGAGTTGGAGGGGCAGCCAGAGCCCCCCAGCTGGGAAGCACTCAGTGCCTGCCTCTCCCAGGGATGGGGTTACAAAGTTTGTTAAAGATGGAATTAGTATGCCTGGCAGTTTTTCTCTGTATTTTAGTTTGTGTTAATAGTGCTTTCTTAATTTGTGTTACTCTTGCTTTCTTAATTTCTGTTAATCACGCCTTCATAATTTGTGTTAAACCTGCTTTCTTAATTTGTGTTAATCGAGCTCTTTTACGTTAATAAAGAAGGGGGAGTTGTGGGAGCATGGCCATGGGGGTCGACAAGTCCCATGGTTGGTGATAACATCTGACTCTTAAAGATGAGGCCATCAGGAAAGTAAAGCCTTGAGAGGGAACAAAGAAGGGTGATTCAGGAGACACCTTAAACAGGGACATGAAGAACAGGAACAGGGGCAGGCAAACAGAGCAGGGAGAAACAAAAAAAAGCATATGGGAGGGTCCCACTGGCATATGCTGGACCCACAAACAAGGACTCCAGGAGTTGGAGGGGCAGCCAGAGCCCCCCGGCTGGGCAGCACTCGGTACCTGCCTCTCCCAGGGACGGTTTTACAAAGATTGTTAAAGATAGACTTAGTATGCCTGGCAGTTTTTCTCTGTGTTTTAGTTTGTGTTGATCCTGCCTTCTTAATTTGTGTTAATCGCACTTTCTTATGTTAATAAAGAAGGGGAAGATGTGGGAGTGTGGCCATGGGGGTCGACAAGCCCCATGGTTGGTGATAACATCAGACTCTTAATGATGAGACCATCAGGAAAGTAAAGAGTTGAGAGGGAACAAAGAAGGGTGATTCAGGAGACACCATAAACAGGGACATGAATAACAGGAACAGGGATAGTCTAACAGAACAGGGACAAAAACAAAAAAGGAATGAATAGGGACAGGCTATCAGAACAGGGACAAACAAAAAACAGCGTATGGGAGGGTCTCGCTGGCATAGGCAGGACCCACAAACAAGGACTCCAGGAGTTGGAGGGGCAGCCAGAGCTCCCCGGCTGGGCAGCACTCAGTGCCTGCCTCTCCCAGGGATGGGGTTACAAAGTTTGTTAAAGATGGAATTAGTATGCCTGGCAGTTTTTCTCTGTATTTTAGTTTGTGTTAATAGTGCTTTCCTAATTTGTGTTACTCTTGCTTTCTTAATTTCTGTTAATCGCGCCTTCATAATTTGTGTTAAACCTGCTTTCTTAATTTGTGTTAATCGAGCTCTTTTATGTTAATAAAGAAGGGGGAGTTGTAGGAGTGTGGCCATGGGGGTCGACAAGTCCCATGGTTGGTGATAACATCCGACTCTTAAAGATGAGGCCATCAGGAAAGTAAAGAGTTGAGAGGGAACAAAGAAGGGTGATTCAGGAGACACCTTAAACAGGGACATGAAGAACAGGGACAGGCTAACAGAGCAGGGAGAAACAAAAAACAGCATATGGGAGGGTCCCACTGGCATATGCTAGACCCACAAACAAGGACTCCAGGAGTTGGAGGGGCAGCCAGAGCCCCCCGGCTGGGCAGCACTCAGTGCCTGCCTCTCCCAGGGATGGGTTTACAAAGGTTGTTAAAGATAGACTTAGTATGCCTGGCAGTTTTTCTATGTGTTTTAGTTTGTGTTGATCCTGCCTTCTTAATTTGTTTTAATTGTGCTTTCTTATGTTAATAAAGAAGGGGAAGATGTGGGAGTGTGGCCATGGGGGTCGACAAGCCCCATGGTTGGTGATAACATCAGACTATTAAAGTAGAGACCATCAGGAAAGTAAACCCTTGAGAGGGAACAAAGAAGGGTTATTCAAAAGACACCTTAACCAGGGACATGAAGAACAGGAACAGGGATAGTCTAACAGTACAGGGAGGAAAAAAAAAAAGGAATGAATAGGGACAGGCTATCAGAACAGGGACAAACAAAAAACAGCGTATGGGAGGGTCTCGCTGGCATACGCAGGACCCACAAACAAGGACTCCAGGAGTTGGAGGGGCAGCCAGAGCCCCCCAGCTGGGCAGCACTCAGTGCCTGCCTCTCCCAGGGATGGGGTTACAAAGTTTGTTAAAGATGGAATTAGTATGCCTGGCAGTTTTTCTCTGTATTTTAGTTTGTGTTAATAGTGCTTTCTTTATTTGTGTTACTCTTGCTTTCTTAATTTCTGTTAATCGCGCCTTCATAATTTGTGTTAAACCTGCTTTCTTAATTTGTGTTAATCGAGCTCTTTTATGTTAATAAAGAAGGGGGAGTTGTGGGAGCATGGCCATGGGGGTCCACAAGTCCCATGGTTGGTGATAACATCCAACTCTTAAAGATGAGGCCATCAGGAAAGTAAAGAGTTGAGAGGGAACAAAGAAGGGTGATTCAGGAGACACCTTAAACAGGGACATGAAGAACAGGAACAGGGACAGGCTAACGGAGCAGGGAGAAACAAAAAACAGCATATGGGAGAGTCCCACTGGCATATGCTGGACCCACAAACAAGGACTCCAGGAGTTGGAGGGGCAGCCAGAGCCCCCCAGCTGGGAAGCACTCACTGCCTGCCTCTCCCACGGATGGGGTTACAAAGTTTGTTAAAGATGGAATTAGTATGCCTGGCAGTTTTTCTCTATGTTTTAGTTTGTGTTGATCCTGCCTTCTTAATTTGTGTTAATCGCGCTTTCTTATGTTAATAAAGAAGGGGAAGATGTGGGAGTGTGGCCATGGGGGTCGACAAGCCCCATGGTTGGTGGTAACATCAGACTCTTAATGATGAGACCATCAGGAAAGTAAAGAGTTGAGAGAGAACAAAGAAGGGTGATTCAGGAGACACCTTAAAAAGGGACATGAAGAACAGGAACAGGGACAGGCTAACAGAACAGGGACAAACAAAAAACAGCGTATGGGAGGGTCTCGCTGGCATACGCAGGACCCACAAACAAGGACTCCAGGAGTTGGAGGGGCAGCCAGAGCCCCCCAGCTGGGCAGCACTCAGTGCCTGCCTCTCCCAGGGATGGGGTTACAAAGTTTGTTAAAGATGGAATTAGTATGCCTGGCAGTTTTTCTCTGTATTTTAGTTTGTGTTAATAGTTCTTTCTTAATTTGTGTTACTCTTCCTTTCTTAATTTCTGTTAATCGCTCCTTCTTAATTTGTGTTAAACCTGCTTTCTTAATTTGTGTTAATCAAGCTCTTTTATGTTAATAAAGAAGGGGGAGATGTGGGAGCATGACCATGGGGGTGGACAAGTCCCATGGTTAGTGATAACATCCGACTCTTAAAGTAGAGACCATCAGGAAAGGAAAGAGTTGAGAGGGAACACAGAAGGGTGATTCAGGAGACACCTTAAACAGGGACATGAAGAACAGGAACAGGGATAGTCTAACAGAACAGGGACAAAAACAAAAAAGGAATGAATAGGGACAGGCTATCAGAACAGGGACAAACAAAAAACAGCGTATGGGAGGGTCTCGTTGGCATACGCAGGACCCTCAAACAAGGACTCCAGGAGTTGGAGGGGCAGCCAGAGCCCCCCGGCTGGGCAGCACTCAGTGCCAGCCTCTCCCAGGGATGGTTTTACAAAGGTTGTTAAACATAGACTTAGTATGCCTTGCAGTTTTTCTCTGTGTTTTAGTTTGTGTTCATCCTGCCTTCTTAATTTGTGTTAATCGCGCTTTCTTAAGTTAATAAAGAAGGGGGAGATGTGGGAGTGTGGCCATGGGGGTCGACAGGCCCCATGGTTGGTAATAACATCCGACTCTTAAGGATGAGACCATCAGGAATTTAAAGAGTTGAGAGGGAACAAAGAAGGGTGATTCAGGTGACACCTTGTTGTCTGGGGTGGCTTGTTCTCCAGCCATTAAAGCATGGAAGTTGCTGGGTGTTTGGTGTTGCCGGGCAAAGTTGTTGACCAATGACTAGTTAGTGGAAAGGTAGTGCTGTGAGGCGGAAATTATAGGAAGGGAGCCTTTCCTGAATAAGGGATAGAATGAAGTTGTGCCCTCACTCTGAGAGATGAAGTTATGCCTTCAGTAAGATAGAGTTCAAGATATGTCATCAATAAAGAGGTAGCAGTTACAGATCCTGAAAGAACCCCGTTGTCCGTGCGGTCTTTACGCCACAAATCGCCCCCCAACAGGGACATGAAAACGAACAGGGACGAGAAGAAAACAAACAGTGGAATGAAGAAGAGGAACAGGGACAGGCAAACAGAACAAGGACAAAAACAAAAAAGGAATGAATAGGGACAGGCAAACGGAACAGGGACAAAAACAGAAAAGGAATGAATAGGTACAGGCTAAAGGAACAGGGACGAACAAAAAGAGGGTATGGGAGGGTCACGCTGGCTTATGCAGGACCCCCAAACAAGGACTCCAGGAGTTGGAGGGGCAGCCAGAGCCCCCCGGCTGGGCAGCACTCAGTGCCTGCCTCTCCCAGGGATGGGGTTACAAAGGTTGTTAAAGATGGAATTAGTATGCCTGGCAGTTTTTCTCTGTGTTTTATTTTGTGTTAATAGTGCTTTCTTAATTTGTGTTACTCTTCCTTTCTTATTTTCTGTTAATCGCGCCTTCTTAATTTGTGTTAAACCTGCTTTCTTAATTTGTGTTAATCAAGATCTTTTATGTTAATAAAGCAGGGGGAGATGTGGGAGCATGGCCATGGGGGTCGACAAGTCCCATGGTTGGTGATAACATCCGACTCTTAAAGATGAGGCCATCAGGAAAGTAACCAGTTGAGAGGGAACAAAGAAGGGTGATTCAGGAGACACCTTAAACAGGGACATGAAGAACAGGAACAGGGATAGTCTAAAAGAACAGGGAGAAACAAAAAACAGCATATGGGAGGGTCCCACTGGCATATGCTGGACCCACAAACAAGGACTCCAGGAGTTGGAGGGGCAGCCAGAGCCCCCCGGCTGGGCAGCACTCAGTGCCAGCCTCTCCCAGGGATGGTTTTACAAAGGTTGTTAAACATAGACTTAGTATGCCTTGCAGTTTTTCTCTGTGTTTTAGTTTGTGTTGATCCTGCCTTCTTAATTTGTGTTAATCGCGCTTTCTTATGTTAATAAAGAAGAAGGAGATGTGGGAGTGTGGCCATGGGGGTCGACAGGCCCCATGGTTGGTGATAACATAGGACTCTTAAAGATGAGGCCATCAGGAATTTAAAGATTTGAGAGAGAACAAAGAAGGGTGATTCAGGTGACACCTTCTTGTCTGGGGTGGCTAGTTCTCCAGCCATTAATGCATGGAAGTGGCTGGGTGTTTGCTGTTGCCGGGCAAAGTTGTTGACCAATGACTAGTAAGTGGAAAGTTACTGCTGTGAGGCGGAAGTTATAGGAAGGGAGCCTTTCCTGAATAAGGGATAGAATGAAGTTGTGCCCTCACTCTGAGAGATGAAGTTATGCCCTCAGTAAGAGAGAGTTCAAGTTATGTCATCAATAATGAGGTGGCAGTTACAGATCCTGAAAGAACCCCGGTGTCCGTGCGGTCTTTACGCCACAAATCGCCCCCCAACAGGGACATGAAAACGAACAGGGAAGAGAAGAATACAAACAGGGACATGAAGAAGAGGAACAGGGACAGGCTATCAGAACAGGGACAAAAACAAAAAAGGAATGAATAGGGACAGGCAAAGGGAACAGGGACAAAAACAGAAAAGGAATGATCAGGTACAGGCTAACAGAACAGGGATGACCAAAAAGAGCATATGGGAGGGTCACGATGGTTTACGCAGGACCCCCAAACAAGGACTCCGGGAGTTGGAGGGGCAGCCAGAGCCCCCCAGCTGGGAAGCACTCAGTGCCTGCCTCTCCCAGGGATGGGGTTATAAAGTTTGTTAAAGATGGAATTAGTATGCCTGGCAGTTTTTCTCTGTATTTTAGTTTGTGTTAATAGTGCTTTCTTAATTTGTGTTACTCTTGCTTTCTTAATTTCTGTTAATCGCGCCTTCTTAATTGGTGTTAAACCTGCTTTCTTAATTTGCGTTAATCGAGCTCTTTTATGTTAATAAAGGAGGGGGAGATGTGGGAGCATGGCCATGGGGTTAGACAAGCCCCATGGTTGGTGATAAGATCTGACGAATAAAGTAGAGACCATCAGGAAAGTAAAGCCTTGAGAGGGAACAAAGTAGGGTGATTCAGGAGACACCTTAAACAGGGACATGAAGAACAGGAACAGGGATAGTCTAATAGAACAGGGACGAAAACAAAAAAGTAATGAATAGGGACAGGCTATCAGAACAGGGACAAACAAAAAACAGCGTATGGGAGGGTCTCGCTGGCATAGGCAGGACCCCCAAACAAGGACTCCAGGAGTTGTAGGGGCAGCCAGAGCCCCCCGGCTGGGCAGCACTCAGTACCTGCCTCTCCCAGGGATGGTTTTGCAAAGGTTATTAAAGATAGAATTAGTATGCCTGGCAGTTTTTCTCTGTGTTTTAGTTTGTGTTGATCCTGCCTTCTTAATTTGTGTTAATCGCGCTTTCTTATGTTAATAAAGAAGGGGAAGATGTGGGAGTGTGGCCATGGGGGTCGACAAGCCCCATGGTTGGTGATAACATCAGACTCTTAATGATGAGACCATCAGGAAAGTAAAGCCTTGAGAGGGAACAAAGAAGGGTGATCAGGAGACACCTTAAGCAGGGACATGAAGAACAGGAACAGGGATAGTCTAACAGAACAGGGACAAAAACAAAAAAGGAATGAATAGGGACAGGCTATCAGAACAGGGACAAACAAAAAACAGCGTATGGGAGGGTCTCGCTGGCATAGGCAGGACCCCCAAACAAGGACTCCTGGAGTTGGAGGGGCAGCCAGAGCCCCCTAGCTGGGCAGCACTCAGTGCCTGCCTCTCCCAGGGTTGTGGTTACAAAGTTTGTTAAAGATGGAATTAGTATGCCTGGCAGTTTTTCTCTGTATTTTAATTTGTGTTGATCCTGCTTTCTTAATTTGTGTTTCTCTAGCTTTCTTAATTTCTGTTAATCGCGCCTTCTTAATTTGTGTTAAACCTGCTTTCTTAATTTGTGTTAATCGAGCTCTTTTATGTTAATAAAGAAGGGGGAGATGTGGGAGCGTGGCCATGGGGGTCGACAAGCCCCATGGTTGGTAATAATATCCGACTCTTAAGGATGAGACCATCAGGAATTTAAAGAGTTGAGAGGGAACAAAGAAGGGTGATTCAGGTGACACCTTGTTGTCTGGGGTGGCTTGTTCTCCAGCCATTAAAGCATGGAAGTTGCTGGGTGTTTGCTGTTGCCGGGCAAAGTTGTTGACCAATGACTAGTTAGTGGAAAGGTACTGCTGTGAGGCGGAAATTATAGGAAGGGAACCTTTCCTGAATAAGGGATAGAATGAAGTTGTGCCCTCACTCTGAGTGATGAAGTTATGCCTTCAGTAAGAGAGAGTTCAAGTTATGTCATCAATAAAGAGGTAGCAGTTACAGATCCTGAAAGAACCCCATTGTCCGTGCGGTCTTTACGCCACAAATCGCCCCCCAACAGGGACATGAAAACGAACAGGGACAAGAAGAAAACAAACAGGGACATGAAGAACAGGAACAGGGACAGGCTAACAGCACAGGGACAAAAACAAAAAAGGAATGAATAGGGACAGGCAAACGGAACAGGGACAAAAACAGAAAAGGAATGAATAGGTACAGGCTAACAGAACAGGGACGAACAAAAAGAGCTTATGGGAGGGTCACGCTGGCTTACGCAGGACCCCCAAACAAGGACTCCAGGAGTTGGAGGGGCAGCCAGAGCCCCCCGGCTGGGCAGCACTCAGTGCCTGCCACTCCCAGGGATGGGGTTGCAAAGTTTGTTAAACACAGACTTAGTATGCCTGGCAGTTTTTCTCTGTGTTTTAGTTTGTGTTAATAGTGCTTTCTTAATTTGTGTTACTCTTGCTTTCTTAATTTCTGTTAATCGCGCCTTCTTAATTTGTGTTAAACCTGCTTTCTTAATTTGTGTTAATCGAGCTCTTTTATGTTAATAAAGAAGGGGGAGATGTGGGAGCGTGGCCATGGGGGTCGACAGGCCCCATGGTTGGTAATAACATCGGACTCTTAAGGATGAGACCATCAGGAAAGGAAAGCCTTGAGAGGGAACAAAGAAGGGTGATTCAGGAGACACCTTAAACAGGGACATGAAGAACAGGAACAGGGATAGTCTAACAGAACAGGGACAAAAACAAAAAAGGAATGAATAGGGACAGGCTATCAGAACAGGGACAAACAAAAAACTGCGTATGGGAGGGTCTTGCTGGCGTAGGCAGGACCCACAAACAAGGACTCCAGGAGTTGGAGGGGCAGCCAGAGCCCCCCGGCTGGGCAGCACTCAGTGCCTGCCTCTCCCAGGGATGGTTTTACAAAGATTGTTAAAGATAGACTTAGTATGCCTGGCAGTTTTTCTCTGTGTTTTAGTTTGTGTTGATCCTGCCTTCTTAATTTGTGTTAATCGCGCTTTCTTATGTTAATAAAGAAGGGGGAGATGTGGGAGTGTGGCAATGGGGGTCAACAAGCCCCATGGTTGGTGATAACATCCGACTCTTAAGGATGAGACCATCAGGAATTTAAAGAGTTGAGAGGGAACAAAGAAGGGTGATTCAGGTGACACCTTCTTGTCTGGGGTGGCTTGTTCTCCAGCCATTAATGCATGGAAGTGGCTGGGTGTTTGCTGTTGCCGGGCAAAGTTGTTGACCAATGACTAGTTAGTGGAAAGGTACTGCTGTGAGGCGGAAGTTATAGGAAGGGAGCCTTTCCTGAATAAGGGATAGAATGAAGTTGTGCCCTCACTCTGAGAGATGAAGTTATGCCCTCAGTAAGAGAGAGTTCAAGTTATGTCATCAATAAAGAGGTAGCAGTTACAGATCCTGAAAGAACCCCGTTGTCCGTGCGGTCTTTACGCCACAAATCGCCCCCCAACAGGGACAAGAAAACGAACAGGGACGAGAAGAAAACAAACAGGGACATGAAGAACAGGAACAGGGACAGGCTAACAGAACAGGGACAAAAACAAAAAAGGAATGAATAGGGACAGGCAAACGGACCAGGAAAAAAAAAAAAAAGGAATGAATCGGTACAGGCTAACAGAACAGGGACGAACAAAAAGAGCTTATGGGAGGGTCACGCTGGCTTACGCAGGACCCACAAACAAGGACTCCAGGAGTTGGAGGGGCAGCCAGAGCCCCCCAGCTGGGCAGCACTCAGTGCCTGCCTCTCCCAGGGAAGGGGTTACAAAGTTTGTTAAAGATGGAATTAGTATGCCTGGCAGTTTTTCTCTGTATTTTAGTTTGTGTTAATAGTGCTTTCTTAATTTGTGTTAATTGCGCTTTCTTATGTTAATAAAGAAGGAGGAGATGTGGGAGTGTGGCCATGGGGGTCGACAAGCCCCATGGTTGGTGATCACATCCGACTGTTAAAGTAGAGACCACTAGGAAAGTAAAGCCTTGCGAGGGAACAAAGAAGGGTGATTCAGGAGACACCTTAAGCAGGGACATGAAGAACAGGAACAGGGACAGGCTAACAGAACAGGGACAAAACAAAAAGGGAATGAATAGGGACAGGCTATCAGAACAGGGACAAACAAAAAACAGCGTATGGGAGGGTCTCGCTGGCATAGGCAGGACCCCCAAACAAGGACTCCAGGAGTTGGAGGGGCAGCCAGAGCCCCCTGGCTGGGCAGCACTCAGTGCCTGCCTCTCCCACGGCTGGTTTTACAAAGATTTTTAAAGATAGACTTAGTATGCCTGGCAGTTTTTCTCTGTTTTAGTTTGTGTTGATCCTGCCTTCTTAATTTGTGTTAATTGCGCTTTCATATGTTAATAAAGAAGGGGAAGATGTGGGAGTGTGGCCATGGGGGTCGACAAGCCCCTTGGTTTGTGATAACATCGGACTCTTAAAGTAGAGACCATCAGGAAAGTAAAGCCTTGACAGGGAACAAAGAAGGGTGATTCAGGAGACACCTTAAGCAGGGACATGAAGAACAGGAACAGGGACAGGCTAACAGAACAGGGACAAAACAAAAAAGGAATGAATAGGGACATGCTATCAGAACAGGGGCAAACAAAAAACAGCGTATGGGAGGGTCTCGCTGGCATAGGCAGGACCCCCAAACAAGGACTCCAGGAGTTGGAGGGGCAGCCAGAGCCCCCCAGCTGGGCAGCACTCAGTGCCTGCCTCTCCCAGGGATGGGGTTACAAAGTTTGTTAAAGATGGAATTAGTATGCCTGGCAGTTTTTCTCTGTATTTTATTTTGTGTTAATAGTGCTTTCTTAATTTGTGTTACTCTTGCTTTCTTAATTTCTGTTAATCGCGCCTTCATAATTTGTGTTAAACCTGCTTTCTTAATTTGTGTTAATCGAGCTCTTTTATGTTAATAAAGAAGGGGGAGTTGTGGGAGTGTGGCCATGGGGGTCCACAAGCCCCTTGGTTTGTGATAACATCGGACTCTTAAAGTAGAGACCACCAGGAAAGTAAAGCATTGACAGGGAACAAAGAAGGGTGATTCAGGAGACACCTTAAGCAGGGACATGAAGAACAGGAACAGGGACAGGCTAACAGAGCAGGGAGAAACAAAAAACAGCATATGGGAGGGTCCCACTGGCATATGCTTGACCCACAAACAAGGACTCCAGGAGTTGGAGGGGCAGCCAGAGCCCCCCGGCTGGGCAGCACTCAGTGCCTGCCTCTCCCAGGGATGGTTTTGCAAAGGTTGTTAAAGATAGACTTAGTATGCCTGGCAGTTTTTCTCTGTGTTTTAGTTTGTGTTGATCCTGCCTTCTTAATTTGTGATAATCGCGCTTTCTTATGTTAATAAAGAAGGAGGAGATGTGGGAATGTGGCCATGGGGGTCGACAAGCCCCATGGTTGGTAATAACATCCGACTCTTAAGGATGAGACCATCAGGAATTTAAAGAGTTGAGAGGGAACAAAGAAGGGTGATTCAGGTGACACCTTCTTGTCTGGGGTGGCTAGTTCTCCAGCCATTAAAGCATGGAAGTTGCTGGGTGTTTGCTGTTGCCGGGCAAAGTTGTTGACCAATGACTAGTTAGTGGAAAGGTACTGCTCTGAGGCGGAAATTATAGGAAGGGAGCCTTTCCAGAATAAGGGATAGAATGAAGTTGTGCCCTCACTCTTAGAGATGAAGTTATGCCTTCAGTAAGAGAGAGTTCAAGATATGTCGTCAATAAAGAGGTAGCAGTTACAGATCCTGAAAGAACCCCGTTGTCCGTGCGGTCTTTATGCCACAAATCGCCCCCCAACAGGGACATGAAAACGAACAGGGACGAGAAGAAAACAAACAGGGACATGAAGAACAGGAACAGGGACAGGCTAACAGAACAGGGACAAAAACAAAAAAGGAATGAATAGGGACAGGCAAACGGAACAGGGACAAAAACAGAAAAGGAATGAATAGGTACAGGCTAACAGAACAGGGACGAACAAAAAGAGCTTATGGGAGGGTCACGCTGGCTTACGCAGGACCCACAAACAAGGACTCCAGGAGTTGGAGGGGCAGCCAGAGCCCCCCGTCTGGGCAGCACTCAGTGCCTGCCACTCCCAGGGATGGGGTTGCAAAGTTTGTTAAAGATAGTCTTAGTATGCCTGGCAGCTTTTCTCTGTGTTTTAGTTTGTGTTGATCCTGCCTTCTTAATTTGTGTTAATCGAGCTCTTTTATGTTAATAAAGAAGGGGGAGTTGTGGGAGCATGGCCATGGGGGTCGACAAGTCCCATGGTTGGTGATAACATCTGACTCTTAAAGATGAGGGCATCAGGAAAGTAAAGCCTTGAGAGGGAACAAAGAAGGGTGATTCAGGAGACACCTTAAACAGGGACATGAAGAACAGGAACAGGGGCAGGCAAACAGAGCAGGGAGAAACAAAAAACAGCATATGGGAGGGTCCCACTGGCATATGCTGGACCCACAAACAAGGACTCCAGGAGTTGGAGGGGCAGCCAGAGCCCCCCGGCTGGGCAGCACTCGGTACCTGCCTCTCCCAGGGACGGTTTTACAAAGATTGTTAAAGATAGACTTAGTATGCCTGGCAGTTTTTCTCTGTGTTTTAGTTTGTGTTGATCCTGCCTTCTTAATTTGTGTTAATCGCACTTTCTTATGTTAATAAAGAAGGGGAAGGTGTGGGAGTGTGGCCATGGGGGTCGACAAGCCCCATGGTTGGTGATAACATCCGACTATTAAAGTAGAGACCATTAGGAAAGTAAAGCCTTGAGAGGGAACAAAGAAGGGTGATTCAGGAGACACCATAAACAGGGACATGAAGAACAGGAACAGGGATAGTCTAACAGAACAGGGACAAAAACAAAAAAGGAATGAATAGGGACAGGCTATCAGAACAGGGACAAACAAAAAACAGCGTATGGGAGGGTCTCGCTGGCATAGGCAGGACCCACAAACAAGGACTCCAGGAGTTGGAGGGGCAGCCAGAGCTCCCCGGCTGGGCAGCACTCAGTGCCTGCCTCTCCCAGGGATGGGGTTACAAAGTTTGTTAAAGATGGAATTAGTATGCCTGGCAGTTTTTCTCTGTATTTTAGTTTGTGTTAATAGTGCTTTCTTAATTTGTGTTACTCTTGCTTTCTTAATTTCTGTTAATCGCGCCTTCATAATTTGTGTTAAACCTGCTTTCTTAATTTGTGTTAATCGAGCTCTTTTATGTTAATAAAGAAGGGGGAGTTGTAGGAGTGTGGCCATGGGGGTCGACACGTCCCATGGTTGGTGATAACATCGGACTCTTAAAGATGAGGCCATCAGGAAAGTAAAGAGTTGAGAGGGAACAAAGAAGGGTGATTCAGGAGACACCTTAAACAGGGACATGAAGAACAGGGACAGGCTAACAGAGCAGGGAGAAACAAAAAACAGCATATGGGAGGGTCCCACTGGCATATGCTAGACCCACAAACAAGGACTTCCAGGAGTTGGAGGGGCAGCCAGAGCCCCCCGGCTGGGCAGCACTCAGTGCCTGCCTCTCCCAGGGATGGGTTTACAAAGGTTGTTAAAGATAGACTTAGTATGCCTGGCAGTTTTTCTATGTGTTTTAGTTTGTATTGATCCTGCCTTCTTAATTTGTTTTAATTGTGCTTTCTTATGTTAATAAAGAAGGGGAAGATGTGGGAGTGTGGCCATGGGGGTCGACAAGCCCCATGGTTGGTGATAACATCCGACTATTAAAGTAGAGACCATCAGGAAAGTAAACCCTTGAGAGGGAACAAAGAAGGGTTATTCAAAAGACACCTTAACCAGGGACATGAAGAACAGGAACAGGGATAGTCTAACAGAACAGGGAGGAAAACAAAAAAGGAATGAATAGGGACAGGCTATCAGAACAGGGACAAACAAAAAACAGCGTATGGGAGGGTCTCGCTGGAATAGGCAGGACCCACAAAAAAAGACTCCAGGAGTTAGAGGGGCAGCCAGAGCCCCCCAGCTGGGCAGCACTCAGTGCCTGCCTCTCCCAGGGATGGGGTTACAAAGTTTGTAAAAGATGGAATTAGTATGCCTGGCAGTTTTTCTCTGTGTTTTAGTTTGTGTTAATAGTGCTTTCTTAATTTGTGTTACTCTTGCTTTCATAATTTCTGTTAATCGCGCCTTCTTAATTTGTGTTAAACCTGCTTTCTTAATTTGTGTTAATCGAGCTCTTTTATCTTAATAAAGCAGGGGGAGATGTGGGAGCATGGCCATGGGGGTCCAAAAGTCCCATGGTTGGTGATAACATCCAACTCTTAAAGATGAGGCCATCAGGAAAGGAAAGAGTTGAGAGGGAACAAAGAAGGGTGATTCAGGAGACACCTTAAACAGGGACATGAAGAACAGGAACAGGGACAGGCTAACGGAGCAGGGAGAAACAAAAAACAGCATATGGGAGAGTCCCACTGGCATATGCTGGACCCACAAACAAGGACTCCAGGAGTTGGAGGGGCAGCCAGAGCCCCCCAGCTGGGAAGCACTCACTGCCTGCCTCTCCCACGGATGGGGTTACAAAGTTTGTTAAAGATGGAATTAGTATGCCTGGCAGTTTTTCTCTGTGTTTTAGTTTGTGTTGATCCTGCCTTCTTAATTTGTGTTAATCGCGCTTTCTTATGTTAATAAAGAAGGGGAAGATGTGGGAGTGTGGCCATGGGGGTCGACAAGCCCCATGGTTGGTGGTAACATCAGACTCTTAATGATGAGACCATCAGGAAAGTAAAGCCTTGAGAGAGAACAAAGAAGGGTGATTCAGGAGACACCTTAAAAAGGGACATGAAGAACAGGAACAGGGACAGGCTAACAGAGCAGGGAGAAACAAAAAACAGCATATGGGAGGGTCCCACTGGCATATGCTGGACCCAAAAACAAGGACTCCAGGAGTTGGAGGGGCAGCCAGAGCCCCCCAGCTGGGAAGCACTCACTGCCTGCCTCTCCCACGGATGGGGTTACAAAGTTTGTTAAAGATGGAATTAGTATGCCTGGCAGTTTTTCTCTGTGTTTTAGTTTGTGTTGATCCTGCCTTCTTAATTTGTGTTAATCGCGCTTTCTTATGTTAATAAAGAAGGGGAAGATGTGGGAGTGTGGCCATGGGGGTCGACAAGCCCCATGGTTGGTGGTAACATCAGACTCTTAATGATGAGACCATCAGGAAAGTAAAGCCTTGAGAGAGAACAAAGAAGGGTGATTCAGGAGACACCTTAAAAAGGGACATGAAGAACAGGAACAGGGACAGGCTAACAGAGCAGGGAGAAACAAAAAACAGCATATGGGAGGGTCCCACTGGCATATGCTGGACCCAAAAACAAGGACTCCAGGAGTTGGAGGGGCAGCCAGAGCCCCCCAGCTGGGCAGCACTCAGTGCCTGCCTCTCCCAGGGAGTGTTTTACGAAGATTGTTAAAGATAGACTTAGTATGCCTGCCAGTTTTTCTCTGTGTTTTAGTTTGTGTTGATCCTGCCTTCTTAATTTGTGTTAATCGCGCTTTCTTATGTTAATAAAGAAGGGGAAGATGTGGGAGTGTGGCCATGGGGGTCGACAAGCCCCATGGTTGGTGATAACATCCGACTATTAAAGTAGAGACCATCAGGAAAGTAAAGAGTTGAAAGGGAACACAGAAGGGTGATTCAGGAGACACCTTAAACAGGGACATGAAGAACAGGAACAGGGATAGTCTAACAGAACAGGGACGAAAACAAAAAAGGAATGAATAGGGACAGGCTATCAGAACAGGGACAAACAAAAAACAGCGTATGGGAGGGTCTCGTTGGCATACGCAGGACCCTCAAACAAGGACTCCAGGAGTTGGAGGGGCAGCCAGAGCCCCCTGGCTGGGCAGTACTGAGTGCCTGCCTCTCCCAGGGATGGTTTTACAAAGGTTGTTAAAGATAGACTTAGTATGCCTGGCAGTTTTTCACTGTGTTTTAGTTTGTGTTGATCCTGCCTTCTTAATTTGTGTTAATCGCGCTTTCTTAAGTTAATAAAGAAGGGGGAGATGTGGGAGTGTGGCCATGGGGGTCGACAGGCCCCATGGTTGGTAATAACATCCGACTCTTAAGGATGAGACCATCAGGAATTTAAAGAGTTGAGAGGGAACAAAGAAGGGTGATTCAGGTGACACCTTCTTGTCTGGGGTGGCTAGTTCTCCAGCCATTAAAGCATGGAAGTTGCTGGGTGTTTGGTGTTGCCGGGCAAAGTTGTTGACCAATGACTAGTTAGTGGAAAGGTACTGCTGTGAGGCGGAAATTATAGGAAGGGAGCCTTTCCTGAATAAGGGATAGAATGAAGTTGTGCCCTCACTCTGAGAGATGAAGTTATGCCTTCAGTAAGAGAGAGTTCAAGATATGTCATCAATAAAGAGGTAGCAGTTACAGATCCTGAAAGAACCCCGTTGTCCGTGCGGTCTTTACGCCACAAATCGCCCCCCAACAGGGACATGAAAACGAACAGGGAAGAGAAGAATAAAAACAGGGACATGAAGAAGAGGAACAGGGACAGGCAAACTAAACAAGGACAAAAACAAAAAAGGTATGAATAGGGACAGGCAAACGGAACAGGGACAAAAACAGAAAAGGAATGAATACGTACAGGCTAACAGAACAGGGACGAACAAAAAGAGGGTATGGGAGGGTCACGCTGGCTTACGCAGGACCCCCAAACAAGGACTCCAGGAGTTGGAGGGGAAGCCAGAGCCCCCCGGCTGGGCAGCACTCAGTGCCTGCCTCTCCCAGGGATGGGGTTACAAAGGTTGTTAAAGATGGAATTAGTATGCCTGGCAGTTTTTCTCTGTATTTTAGTTTGTGTTAATAGTTCTTTCTTAATTTGTGTTACTCTTCCTTTCTTATTTTCTGTTAATCTCGCCTTCTTAATTTGTGTTAAACCTGCTTTCTTAATTTGTGTTAATCAAGATCTTTTATGTTAATAAAGCAGGGGGAGATGTGGGAGCGTGGCCATGGGGTTAGACAAGCCCCATGGTTGGTGATAAGATCTGACGAATAAAGTAGAGACCATCAGGAAAGTAAAGCCTTGAGAGGGAACAAAGAAGGGTGATTCAGGAGACACCTTAAACAGGGACATGAAGGACAGGAACAGGGATAGTCTAATAGAACAGGGACGAAAACAAAAAAGTAATGAATAGGGACAGGCTATCAGAACAGGGACAAACAAAAAACAGCCTATGGGAGGGTCTCGCTGGCATAGGCAGGACCCCCAAACAAGGACTCCAGGAGTTGGAGGGGCAGCCAGAGCCCCCCGGCTGGGCAGCACTCAGTACCTGCCTCTCCCAGGGATGGTTTTGCAAAGGTTATTAAAGATAGAATTAGTATGCCTGGCAGTTTTTCTCTGTGTTTTAGTTTGTGTTGATCCTGCCTTCTTAATTTGTGTTAATCGCGCTTTCTTATGTTAATAAAGAAGGGGAAGATGTGGGAGTGTGGCCATGGGGGTCGACAAGCCCCATGGTTGGTGATAACATCAGACTCTTAATGATGAGACCATCAGGAAAGTAAAGCCTTGAGAGGGAACAAAGAAGGGTGATCAGGAGACACCTTAAACAGGGACATGAAGAACAGGAACAGGGATAGTCTAACAGAACAGGGACAAAAACAAAAAAGGAATGAATAGGGACAGGCTATCAGAACAGGGACAAACAAAAAACAGCGTATGGGAGGGTCTCGCTGGCATAGGCAGGACCCCCAAACAAGGACTCCTGGAGTTGGAGGGGCAGCCAGAGCCCCCCAGCTGGGCAGCACTCAGTGCCTGCCTCTCCCAGGGTTGTGGTTACAAAGTTTGTTAAAGATGGAATTAGTATGCCTGGCAGTTTTTCTCTGTATTTTAATTTGTGTTGATCCTGCTTTCTTAATTTGTGTTTCTCTAGCTTTCTTAATTTCTGTTAATCGCGCCTTCTTAATTTGTGTTAAACCTGCTTTCTTAATTTGTGTTAATCGATCTCTTTTATGTTAATAAAGAAGGGGGAGATGTGGGAGCATGGCCATGGGGGTCGACAAGCCCCATGGTTGGTAATAATATCCGACTCTTAAGGATGAGACCATCAGGAATTTAAAGAGTTGAGAGGGAACAAAGAAGGGTGATTCAGGTGACACCTTGTTGTCTGGGGTGGCTTGTTCTCCAGCCATTAAAGCATGGAAGTTGCTGGGTGTTTGCTGTTGCCGGGCAAAGTTGTTGACCAATGACTAGTTAGTGGAAAGGTACTGCTGTGAGGCGGAAATTATAGGAAGGGAACCTTTCCTGAATAAGGGATAGAATGAAGTTGTGCCCTCACTCTGAGTGATGAAGTTATGCCTTCAGTAAGAGAGAGTTCAAGTTATGCTATCAATAAAGAGGTAGCAGTTACAGATCCTGAAAGAACCCCGTTGTCTCTGCGGTCTTTACGCCACAAATCGCCCCCCAACAGGGACATGAAAATGAACAGGGACAAGAAGAAAACAAACAGGGACATGAAGAACAGGAACAGGGACAGGCTAACAGCACAGGGACAAAAACAAAAAAGGAATGAATAGGGACAGGCAAACGGAACAGGGACAAAAACAGAAAAGGAATGAATAGGTACAGGCTAACAGAACAGGGACGAACAAAAAGAGCTTATGGGAGGGTCACGCTGGCTTACGCAGGACCCCCAAACAAGGACTCCAGGAGTTGGAGGGGCAGCCAGAGCCCCCCGGCTGGGCAGCACTCAGTGCCTGCCTCTTCCTGGGATGGGGTTGCAAAGTTTGTTAAACACAGATTTAGTATGCCTGGCAGTTTTTCTCTGTGTTTTAGTTTGTGTTAATAGTGCTTTCTTAATTTGTGTTACTCTTGCTTTCTTAATTTCTGTTAATCGCGCCTTCTTAATTTGTGTTAAACCTGCTTTCTTAATTTGTGTTAATCGAGCTCTTTTATGTTAATAAAGAAGGGGGAGATGTGGGAGCGTGGCCATGGGGGTCGACAGGCCCCATGGTTGGTAATAACATCCGACTCTTAAGGATGAGACCATCAGGAAAGGAAAGCCTTGAGAGGGAACAAAGAAGGGTGATTCAGGAGACACCTTAAACAGGGACATGAAGAACAGGAACAGGGATAGTCTAACAGAACAGGGACAAAAACAAAAAAGGAATGAATAGGGACAGGCTATCAGAACAGGGACAAACAAAAAACAGCGTATGGGAGGGTCTTGCTGGCATAGGCAGGACCCACAAACAAGGACTCCAGGAGTTGGAGGGGCAGCCAGAGCCCCCCAGCTGGGAAGCACTCAGTGCCTGCCTCTCCCAGGGATGGGGTTACAAAGTTTGTTAAAGATAGTCTTAGTATGCCTTGCAGTTTTTCTCTGTATTTTAGTTTGTGTTAATAGTGCTTTCTTAATTTGTGTTACTCTTGCTTTCTTAATTTCTGTTAATCGCGCCTTCATAATTTGTGTTAAACCTGCTTTCTTAATTTGTGTTAATCGAGCTCTTTATGTTAATAAAGAAGGGGGACTTGTGGGAGCCTGGCCATGGGGGTCGACAAGTCCCATGGTTGGTGATAACATCGGACTCTTAAGGATGAGACCATCAGGAAAGTAAAGCCTTGAGAGGGAACAAAGAAGGGTGATTCAGGAGACACCTTAAGCAGGGACATGAAGAACAGGAACAGGCTAACAGAGCAGAGAGAAACAAAAATCTGCATATGGGAGGGTCCCACTGGCGTATGCTGGACCCACAAACAAGGACTCCAGGAGTTGGAGGGGCAGCCAGAGCCCCCCGGCTGGGCAGTACTCAGTGCCTGCCTCTCCCAGGGATGGTTTTACAAAGATTGTTAAAGATAGACTTAGTATGCCTGACAGTTTTTCTCTGTGTTTTAGTTTGTGTTGATCCTGCCTTCTAAATTTGTGTTAATTGTGCTTTCTTATGTTAATAAAGAAGGGGAAGATGTGGGAGTGTGGCCATGGGGGTCGACAAGCCCCATGGTTGGTGATAACATCGGACTCTTAAGGATGAGACCATCAGGAAAGGAAAGCCTTGAGAGGGAACAAAGAAGGGTGATTCAGGAGACACCTTAACCAGGGACATGAAGAACAGGAACAGGGATAGTCTAACAGAACAGGGACAAAAACAAAAAGGGAATGAATAGGGACAGGCTATCAGAACAGGGACAAACAAAAAACAGCGTATGGGAGGGTCTCGTTGGCATAGGCAGGACCCAAAAACAAAGACTCCGGGAGTTGGAGGGGCAGCCAGAGCACCCCGGCTGGGCAGCACTCAGTGCCTGCCTCTCCCACGGCTGGTTTTACAAAGGTTGTTAAAGATAGACTTAGTATGCCTGGCAGTTTTTCTCTGTGTTTTAGTTTGTGTTGATCCTGCCTTCTTAATTTGTGTTAATTGCGCTTTCATATGTTAATAAAGAAGGGGAAGATGTGGGAGTGTGGCCATGGGGGTCGACAAGCCCCATGGTTGGTGATAACATCGGACTCTTAAGGATGAGACCATCAGGAAAGTAAAGCCTTGAGAGGGAACAAAGAAGGGTGATTCAGGAGACACCTTAAACAGGGACATGAAGAACAGGAACAGGGATAGTCTAACAGAGCAGGGAGAAACAAAAAACAGCATATGGGAGGGTCCCACTGGCATATGCTGGACCCACAAACAAGGACTCCAGGAGTTGGAGGGGCAGCCAGAGCCCCCCGGCTGGGCAGCACTCAGTGCCTGCCTCTCCCAGGGACAGTTTTACAAAGATTGTTAAAGATAGACTTAGTATGCCTGGCAGTTTTTCTCTGTGTTTTAGTTTGTGTTGATCCTGCCTTCTTAATTTGTGTTAATCGTGCTTTCTTATTTTAATAAAGAAGGGGGAGATGTGGGAGTGTGGCCATGGGGGTCGACAAGCCCCATGGTTGGTGATAACATCCGACTGTTAAAGTAGAGACCATCAGGAAAGTAAAGCCTTGAGAGGGAACAAAGAAGGGTGATTCAGGAGACACCTTAAGCAGGGACATGAAGAACAGGAACAGGGATAGTCTAACAGAACAGGGACGAAAACAAAAAGGGAATGAATAGGGACAGGCTATCAGAACAGGGGCAAACAAAAAACAGCGTATGGGAGGGTCTCGCTGGCATAGGCAGGACCCACAAACAAGGACTCCAGGAGTTGGAGGGGCAGCCAGAGCCCCCCGGCTGGGAAGCACCCAGTGCCTGCCTCTCCCAGGGATGGGGTTACAAAGTTTGTTAAAGATGGAATTAGTATGCCTGGCAGTTTTTCTCTGTATTTTAGTTTGTGTTAATAGTGCTTTCTTAATTTGTGTTACTCTTGCTTTCTTAATTTCTGTTAATCGCGCCTTCATAATTTGTGTTAAACCTGCTTTCTTAATTTGTGTTAATCGAGCTCTTTTATGTTAATAAAGAAGGGGGAGTTGTGGGAGCATGGCCATGGGGGTCGACAAGTCCCATGGTTGGTGATAACATCCGACTCTTAAAGATGAGGCCATCAGGAAAGTAAAGAGTTGAGAGGGAACAAAGAAGGGTGATTCAGGAGACACCTTAAACAGGGACATGAAGAACAGGGACAGGCTAACAGAGCAGGGAGAAACAAAAAACAGCATATGGGAGGGTCCCACTGGCATATGCTAGGCCCACAAACAAGGACTCCAGGAGTTGGAGGGGCAGCCAGAGCCCCCCGGCTGGGCAGCACTCCGTGCCTGCCTCTCCCAGGGATGGGGTTACAAAGTTTTTAAAAGATGGAATTAGTATGCCTGGCAGTTTTTCTCTGTGTTTTAGTTTGTGTTGATCCTGCCTTCTTAATTTGTGTTAATCGCGCTTTCTTAAGTTAATGAAGAAGGGGAAGATGTGGGAGTGTGGCCATGGGGGTCGACAAGCCCCATGGTTGGTGATAACATCCGACTATTAAAGTAGAGACCATCAGGAAAGTAAACCCTTGAGAGGGAACAAAGAAGGGTTATTCAAAAGACACCTTAACCAGGGACATGAAGAACAGGAACAGGGATAGTCTAACAGAACAGGGACAAAAACAAAAAAGGAATGAATAGGGAAAGCCTATCAGAACAGGGACAAACAAAAAACAGCGTATGGGAGGGTCACGCTGGCATATCCTGGACCCCCAAACAAGGACTCCTGGAGTTGGAGGGGCAGCCAGAGCCCCCCTGCTGGGCAGCACTCAGTGCCTGCCTCTCCCAGGGATGGGGTTACAAAGTTTGTTAAAGATGGAATTACTATGCCTGGCAGTTTCTGTCTGTGTTTTAGTTTGTGTTGATCCTGCCTTCTTAATTTGTGTTAATCGCGCTTTCTTAAGTTAATGAAGAAGGGGAAGATGTGGGAGTGTGGCCATGGGGGTCGGCAAGCCCCATGGTTGGTGATAACATCCGACTCTTAAGGATGAGACCATCAGGAATTTAAAGAGCTGAGAGGGAACAAAGAAGGGTGATTCAGGAGACACCTTAAGCAGGGACATGAAGAACAGGAACAGGGATAGTCTAACAGAACAGGGACAAAAACAAAAAAGGAATGAATAGGGACTGGCTATCAGAACAGCGACAAACAAAAAACAGCGTATGGGAAGGTCTCGCTGGCATAGGCAGGACCCCCAAACAAGGACTCCAGGAGTTGGAAGGGCAGCCAGAGCCCCCCGGCTGGGCAGTACTCAGTGCCTGCCTCTCCCAGGGATGGGGTTACAAAGTTTGTTAAAGATGGAATTAGTATGCCTGGCCGTTTTTCTCTGTATTTTAGTTTGTGTTAATAGTTCTTTCTTAATTTGTGTTACTTTTCCTTTCTTATTTTCTGTTAATCGCACCTTCTTAATTTGTGTTAAACCTGCTTTCTTAATTTGTGTTAATCGAGCTCTTTTATGTTAATAAAGAAGGGGGAGTTCTGGGAGCATGGCCATGGGGGTCGACAAGTCCCATGGTTGGTGATAACATCGGACTCTTAAGGATGAGACCATCAGGAAAGTAAAGCCTTGAGAGGGAACAAAGAAGGGTGATTCAGGAGACACCTTAAACAGGGACATGAAGAACAGGGACAGGCTAACAGAGCAGGGAGAAACAAAAAACAGCATATGGGAGGGCCCCACTGGCATATGCTAGACCCACAAACAAGGACTCCAGGAGTTGGAGGGGCAGCCAGAGCCCCCCGGCTGGGCAGCACTCAGTGCCTGCCTCTCCCAGGGATGGGTTTACAAAGGTTGTTAAAGATAGACTTAGTATGCCTGGCAGTTTTTCTATGTGTTTTAGTTTGTGTTGATCCTGCCTTCTTAATTTGTTTTAATTGTGCTTTCTTATGTTAATAAAGAAGGGGAAGATGTGGGAGTGTGGCCATGGGGGTCGACAAGCCCCATGGTTGTTGATAACATCCGACTATTAAAGTAGAGACCATCAGGAAAGTAAACCCTTGAGAGGGAACAAAGAAGGGTGATTCAGGAGACACCTTAAACAGGGACATGAAGAACAGGAACAGGGATAGTCTAACAGAACAGGGAGGAAAACAAAAAAGGAATGAATAGGGACAGGCTATCAGAACAGGGACAAACAAAAAACAGCGTATGGGAGGGTCTCGCTGGAATAGGCAGGACCCACAAAGAAAGACTCCAGGAGTTAGAGGGGCAGCCAGAGCCCCCCTGCTGGGCAGCACTCAGTGCCTGCCTCTCCCAGGGATGGTTTTACAAAGTTTGTAAAAGATGGAATTAGTATGCCTGGCAGTTTTTCTCTGTGTTTTAGTTTGTGTTGATCCTGCCTTCTTAATTTGTGTTAATCGCGCTTTCTTAAGTTAATAAAGAAGGGGAAGATGTGGGAGTGTGGCAATGGGAGTCCACAAGCCCCATGGTTGGTGATAACATCCGACTCTTAAGGATGAGACCATCAGGAATTTAAAGAGTTGAGAGGGAACAAAGAAGGGTGATTCACGTGACACCTTGTTGCCTGGGGTGGCTAGTTCTCCAGCCATTAAAGCATGGAAGTTGCTGGGTGTTTGCTGTTGCCGGGCAAAGTTGTTGACCAATGACTAGTTAGTGGAAAGGTACTGCTGTGAGGCGGAAATTATAGGAAGGGAGCCTTTCCTGAATAAGGGATACAATGAAGTTGTGCCCTCACTCTGAGAGATGAAGTTATGCCTTCAGTAAGAGAGAGTTCAAGTTATGCCATCAATAAAGAGGTAGCAGTTACAGATCCTGAAAAAACCCCGTTGTCCGTGCGGTCTTTACGCCACAAATCGCCCCCCAACAGGGACATGAAAACGAACAGGGACGAGAAGAAAACAAACAGGGACATGAAGAATAGGAACAGGGACAGGCTAACAGCACAGGGACAAAAACAAAAAAGGTATGAATAGGGACAGGCAAACGGAACAGGGACAAAAACAGAAAAGGAATGATCAGGTACAGGCTAACAGAACAGGGACGAACAAAAAGAGCTTATGGGAGGGTCACGCTGGCTTACGCAGGACCCACAAGCAAGGACTCCAGGAGTTGGAGGGGAAGCCAGAGCCCCCCGGCTGGGCAGCACTCAGTGCCTGCCTCTCCCAGGGATGGGGTTGCAAAGTTTGTTAAAGATAGACTTAGTATGCCTGGCAGTTTTTCTCTGTGTTTTAGTTTGTGTTGATCCTGCGTTCTTAATTTGTGTTAATTGCGCTTTCTTATTTTAATAAAGAAGGGGAAGATGTGGGAGTGTGGCCATGGGGGTCGACAAGCCCCATGGTTGGTGATAACATCCAATTCTTAAAGATGAAACCATCAGGAAAGTAAAGAGTTGACAGGGAACAAAGAAGGGTGATTCAGGAGACACCTTAACCAGGGAGATGAAGAAAAGGAACAGGGATAGTCTAACAGAACAGGGAGGAAAACAAAAAAGGAATGAACAGGGACAGGCTAACAGAGCAGGGAGAAACAAAAAACAGCATATGGGAGGGTCCCACTGGCATATGCTGGACCCACAAACAAGGACTCCAGGAGTTGGAGGGGCATCCAGAGCCCCCCGGCTGGGCAGCACTCAGTGCCTGCCTCTCCCAGGGATAGTTTTACAAAGATTGTTAAAGATAGACTTAGTATGCCTGGCAGTTTTTCTCTGTGTTTTAGTTTGTGTTGATCCTGCCTTCTTAATTTGTGTTAATCGCGTTTTCTTATGTTAATAAAGAAGGGGAAGATGTGGGAGTGTGGCTATGGGGGTCCACAAGCCCCATGGTTGGTGATAACATCCGACTACTAAAGTAGAGACCATCAGGAAAGTAAAGCCTTGAGAGGGAACAAAGAAGGGTGATTCAGGAGACACCTTAAGCAGGGACATGAAGAACAGGAACAGGGATAGTCTAACAGAACAGGGACAAAAACAAAAAAGGAATGAATAGGGACAGGCTATCAGAACAGCGACAAACAAAAAACAGCGTATGGGAGGGTCTCGCTGGCATAGGCAGGACCCACAAACAAGGACTCCAGGAGTTGGAGGGGCAGCCAGAGCCCCCCGGCTGGGCAGCACTCAGTGCCTGCCACTCCCAGGGATGGGGTTGCAAAGTTTGTTAAAGATAGTCTTAGTATGCCTGGCAGCTTTCCTCTGTGTTTTAGTTTGTGTTGATCCTGCCTTCTTAATTTGTGTTAATCGAGCTCTTTTATGTTAATAAAGAAGGGGGAGATGTGGGAGCATGGCCATGGGGGTCGACAAGCCCCATGGTTGGTGATAACATCAGACTCTTAATGATGAGACCATCAGGAAAGTAAAGCCTTGAGAGGGAACAAAGAAGGGTGACTCAGGAGACACCTTAAACAGGGACATGAAGAACAGGAACAGGGATAGTCTAACAGAACAGGGAGGAAAACAAAAAAGGAATTAATAGGGGCAGGCTATCAGAACAGGGACAAACAAAAAACAGCGTATGGGAGGGTCTCGCTGGCATAGGCAGGACCCCCAAACAAGGACTCCAGGTGTTGGAGGGGCAGCCAGAGCCCCCCAGCTGGGCAGCACTCAGTGCCTGCCTCTCCCAGGGATGGGGTTACAAACTTTGTAAAAGATGGAATTAGTATGCCTGGCAGTTTTTCTCTGTGTTTTAGTTTGTGTTAATAGTGCTTTCTTAATTTGTGTTACTCTTGCTTTCTTAATTTCTGTTAAACCTGCTTTCTTAATTTGTGTTAATCGAGCTCTTTTATGTTAATAAAGAAGGGGGAGATGTGGGAGCATGGCCATGGGGGTCCACAAGTCCCATGGTTGGTGATAACATCCAACTCTTAAAGATGAGGCCATCAGGAAAGTAAAGAGTTGAGAGGGAACAAAGAAGGGTGATTCAGGAGACACCTTAAACAGGGACATGAAGAACAGGAACAGGGACAGGCTAACAGAGCAGGGAGAAACAAAAAACAGCGTATGGGAGAGTCCCACTGGCATAGGCAGGACCCACAAACAAGGACTCCAGGAGTTGGAGGGGCAGCCAGAGCCCCCGGGCTGGGCAGCACTCAGTGCCTGCCTCTCCCAGGGATGGTTTTACAAAGGTTGTTAAAGATAGACTTAGTATGCCTGGCAGTTTTTCTCTGTGTTTTAGTTTGTGTTGATCCTGCCTTCTTAATATGTGTTAATCGCGCTTTCTTAAGTTAATAAAGAAGGGGGAGATGTGGGAGTGTGGCCATGGGGGTCGACAAGCCCCATGGTTGGTGGTAACATCAGACTCTTAATGATGAGACCATCAGGAAAGTAAAGCCTTGAGAGGGAACAAAGAAGGGTGACTCAGGAGACACCTTAAACAGGGACATGAAGAACAGGAACAGGGATAGTCTAACAGAACAGGGACAAAAACAAAAAAGGAATGAATAGGGACAGGCTATCAGAACAGCGACAAACAAAAAACAGCGTATGGGAGGGTCTCGCTGGCATAGGCAGGACCCACAAACAAGGACTCCAGGAGTTGGAGGGGCAGCCAGAGCCCCCCAGCTGGGCAGCACTCAGTTCCTGCCTCTCCCAGGGACGGGGTTACAAAGTTTGTTAAAGATGGAATTAGTATGCCTGGCAGTTTTTCTCTGTGTTTTAGTTTGTGTTGATCCTGCCTTCTTAATTTGTGTTAATCGCGCTTTCTTAAGTTAATAAAGAAGGGGGAGATGTGGGAGTGTGGCCATGGGGGTCGACAGGCCCCATGGTTGGTGATAACATAGGACTCTTAAGGATGAGACCATCAGGAATTTAAAGAGTTGAGAGGGAACAAAGAAGGGTGATTCAGGTGACACCTTGTTGTCTGGGGTGGCTAGTTCTCCAGCCATTAATGCATGGAAGTGGCTGGGTGTTTGGTGTTGCCGGGCAAAGTTGTTGTCCAATGACTAGTTAGTGGAAAGGTACTGCTGTGAGGCGTAAATTATAGGAAGGGAGCCTTTCCTGAATAAGGGATAGAATGAAGTTGTGCCCTCACTCTGAGAGATGAAGTTATGCCCTCAGTAAGAGAGAGTTCAAGTTATGTCATCAATAAAGAGGTAGCAGTTACAGATCCTGAAAGAACCCCGTTGTCCGTGCAGTCTTTACGCCACAAATCGCCCCCCAACAGGGACATGAAAACGAACAGGGACGAGAAGAAAACAAACAGGGACATGAAGAATAGGAACAGGGACAGGCTAACAGCACAGGGACAAAAACAAAAAAGGAATGAATAGGGACAGGCAAACGGAACAGGGACAAAAACAGAAAAGGAATGATCAGGTACAGGCTATCAGAACAGCGACAAACCAAAAACAGCGTATGGGAGGGTCACGCTGGCTTACGCAGGACCCACAAACAAGGACTCCAGGAGTTGGAGGGGCAGCCAGAGCCCCCCGGCTGGGCAGCACTCAGTGCCTGCCTCTCCCAGGGATGGGGTTGCAAAGTTTGTTAAAGATAGACTTAGTATGCCTGGCAGTTTTTCTCTGTGTTTTAGTTTGTGTTGATCCTGCCTTCTTAATTTGTGTTAATTGCGCTTTCTTATTTTAATAAAGAAGGGGAAGATGTGGGAGTGTGGCCATGGGGGTCGACAAGCCCCATGGTTGGTGATAACATCCAACTCTTAAAGATGAAACCATCAGGAAAGTAAAGAGTTGAGAGGGAACAAAGAAGGATGATTCAGGAGACACCTTAACCAGGGAGATGAAGAACAGGAACAGGGATAGTCTAACAGAACAGGGAGGAAAACAAAAAAGGAATGAAAAGGGACAGGCTAACAGAGCAGGGAGAAACAAAAAACAGCATATGGGAGGGTCCCACTGGCATATGCTGGACCCACAAACAAGGACTCCAGGATTTGGAGGGGCAGCCAAGGCCCCCCGGCTGGGCAGCACTCAGTGCCTGCCTCTCCCAGGGATGGTTTTACAAAGATTGTTAAAGATAGACTTAGTATGCCTGGCAGTTTTTCTCTGTGTTTTAGTTTGTGTTGATCCTGCCTTCTTAATTTGTGTTAATCGCGTTTTCTTATGTTAATAAAGAAGGGGAAGATGTGGGAGTGTGGCTATGGGGGTCCACAAGCCCCATGGTTGGTGATAACATCCGACTACTAAAGTAGAGACCATCAGGAAAGTAAAGCCTTGAGAGGGAACAAAGAATGGTGATTCAGGAGACACCTTAAGCAGGGACATGAAGAACAGGAACAGGGATAGTCTAACAGAACAGGGACAAAAACAAAAAAGGAATGAATAGGGACAGGCTATCAGAACAGCGTCAAACAAAAAACAGCGTATGGGAGGGTCTCGCTGGCATAGGCAGGACCCCCAAACAAGGACTCCAGGAGTTGGAGGGGCAGCCAGAGCCCCCCGGCTAGGCAGTACTCAGTGCCTGCCTCTCCCAGGGATGGGGTTACAAAGTTTGTTAAAGATGGAATTAGTATGCCTGGCAGTTTTTCTCTGTATTTTAGTTTGTGTTAATAGTTCTTTCTTAATTTGTGTTACTTTTCCTTTCTTATTTTCTGTTAATCGCGCCTTCATAATTTGTGTTAAACCTGCTTTCTTAATTTGCGTTAATCAAGCTCTTTTATGTTAATAAAGAAGGGGGAGATGTGGGAGTGTGGCCATGGGGGTCGACAAGCCCCATGGTTGGTGATAACATCAGACTCTTAATGATGAGACCATCAGGAAAGTAAAGCCTTGAGAGGGAACAAAGAAGGGTGATTCAGGAGACACCTTAAACAGGGACATGAAGAACAGGAACAGGGATAGTCTAACAGAACAGGGACAAAAACAAAAAAGTAATGAATAGGGACAGGCTATCAGAACAGGGACAAACAAAAAACAGCGTATGGGAGGGTCTCGCTGGCATAGGCAGGACCCCCAAACAAGGACTCCAGGAGTTGGAGGGGCAGCCAGAGCCCCCCAGCTGGGCAGCACTCAGTGCCTGCTTCTCCCAGGGACGGGGTTACAAAGTTTGTTAAAGATGGAATTAGTATGCCTGGCAGTTTTTCTCTGTGTTTTAGTTTGTGTTGATCCTGCCTTCTTAATTTGTGTTAATCGCGCTTTCTTATGTTAATAAAGAAGGGGGAGATGTGGGAGTGTGGCCATGGGGGTCGACAGGCCCCATGGTTGGTGATAACATAGGACTCTTAAGGATGAGACCATCAGGAATTTAAAGAGTTGAGAGGGAACAAAGAAGGGTGATTCAGGTGACACCTTGTTGTCTGGGGTGGCTAGTTCTCCAGCCATTAATGCATGGAAGTGGCTGGGTGTTTGGTGTTGCCGGGCAAAGTTGTTGACCAATGACTAGTTAGTGGAAAGGTACTGCTGTGAGGCGGAAATTATAGGAAGGGAGCCTTTCCTGAATAAGGGATAGAATGAAGTTGTGCCCTCACTCTGAGAGATGAACTTATGCCCTCAGTAAGAGAGAGTTCAAGTTATGTCATCAATAAAGAGGTAGCAGTTACAGATCCTGAAAGAACCCCGTTGTCCGTGCGGTCTTTACGCCACAAATCGCCCCCCAACAGGGACATGAAACGAACAGGGACGAGAAGAAAACAAACAGGGGAATGAAGAACAGGAACAGGGACAGGCTAACAGAACAGGGACAAAAACAAAAAAGGAATGAATAGGGACAGGCTAACAGAACAGGGACGAACAGAAAGAGCTTATGGGAGGGTCACGCTGGCTTACGCAGGACCCACAAACAAGGACTCCAGGAGTTGGAGGGGCAGCCAGAGCCCCCCGGCTGGGCAGCACTCAGTGCCTGCCTCTCCCAGGGATGGGGTTGCAAAGTTTGTTAAAGATAGACTTAGTATGCCTGGCAGTTTTTCTCTGTGTTTTAGTTTGTGTTGATCCTGCCTTCTTAATTTGTGTTAATTGCGCTTTCTTATTTTAATAAAGAAGGGGAAGATGTGGGAGTGTGGCCATGGGGGTCGACAAGCCCCATGGTTGGTGATAACATCCAACTCTTAAAGATGAAACCATCAGGAAAGTAAAGAGTTGAGAGGGAACAAAGAAGGGTGATTCAGGAGACACCTTAACCAGGGAGATGAAGAACAGGAACAGGGATAGTCTAACAGAACAGGGAGGAAAACAAAAAAGGAATGAAAAGGGACAGGCTAACAGAGCAGGGAGAAACAAAAAACAGCATATGGGAGGGTCCCACTGGCATATGCTGGACCCACAAACAAGGACTCCAGGAGTTGGAGGGGCATCCAGAGCCCCCCGGCTGGGCAGCACTCAGTGCCTGCCTCTCCCAGGGATGGGTTTACAAAGATTGTTAAAGATAGACTTAGTATGCCTGGCAGTTTTTCTCTGTGTTTTAGTTTGTGTTGATCCTGCCTTCTTAATTTGTGTTAATCGCGCTTTCTTAAGTTAATAAAGAAGGGGGAGATGTGGGAGTGTGGCTATGGGGGTCCACAAGCCCCATGGTTGGTGATAACATCCGACTACTAAAGTAGAGACCATCAGGAAAGTAAAGCCTTGAGAGGGAACAAAGAAGGGTGATTCAGGAGACACCATAAACAGGGACATGAAGAACAGGAACAGGGATAGTCTAACAGAACAGGGACAAAAACAAAAAAGGAATGAATAGGGACAGGCTATCAGAACAGGGACAAACAAAAAACAGCGTATGGGAGGGTCTCGCTGGCATAGGCAGGACCCACAAACAAGGACTCCAGGAGTTGGAGGGGCAGCCAGAGATCCCCGGCTGGGCAGCACTCAGTGCCTGCCTCTCCCAGGGATGGGGTTGCAAAGTTTGTTAAAGATGGAATTAGTATGCCTGGCAGTTTTTCTCTGTATTTTAGTTAGTGTTAATAGTGCTTTCTTAATTTGTGTTACTCTTGCTTTCTTAATTTCTGTTAATCGCGCCTTCATAATTTGTGTTAAACCTGCTTTCTTAATTTGTATTAATCGAGCTCTTTTATGTTAATAAAGAAGTGGGAGTTGTGGGAGCATGGCCATGGGGGTCGACAAGTCCCATGGTTGGTGATAACATCTGACTCTTAAAGATGAGTGCATCAGGAAAGTAAAGAGTTGAGAGGGAACAAAGAAGGGTGATTCAGGAGACACCTTAAACAGGGACATGAAGAACAGGGACAGGCTAACAGAGCAGGGAGAAACAAAAAACAGCATATGGGAGGGTCCCACTGGCATATGCTAGACCCACAAACAAGGACTCCAGGAGTTGGAGGGGCAGCCAGAGCCCCCCGGCTGGGCAGCACTCAGTGCCTGCCTCTCCCAGGGATGGGTTTACAAAGGTTGTTAAAGATAGACTTAGTATGCCTGGCAGTTTTTCTATGTGTTTTAGTTTGTGTTGATCCTGCCTTCTTAATTTGTGTTAATCGCGCTTTCTTATGTTAATAAAGAAGGGGAAGATGTGGGAGTGTGGCCATGGGGGTCGACAAGCCCCATGGTTGGTAATAACATCCGACTCTTAAGGATGAGACCATCAGGAATTTAAAGAGTTGAGAGGGAACAAAGAAGGGTGATTCAGGAGACACCTTAAGCAGGGACATGAAGAACAGGAACAGGGACAGGCTAACAGAACAGGGACAAAACAAAAAAGGTATGAATAGGGACAAGCTATCAGAACAGCGACAAACAAAAAACAGCGTATGGGAGGGTCTCGCTGGCATAGGCAGGACCCACAAACAAGGACTCCAGGAGTTGGAGGGGCAGCCAGAGCCCCCCAGCTGGGAAGCACTCAGTGCCTGCCTCTCCCAGGGATGGGGTTACAAAGTTTGTTAAAGATGGAATTAGTATGCCTGGCAGTTTTTCTCTGTATTTTAGTTTGTGTTAATAGTGCTTTCTTAATTTGTGTTACTCTTGCTTTCTTAATTTCTGTTAATCGCGCCTTCATAATTTGTGTTAAACCTGCTTTCTTAATTTGTGTTAATCGAGCTCTTTTACGTTAATAAAGAAGGGGGAGTTGTGGGAGCATGGCCATGGGGGTCGACAAGTCCCATGGTTGGTGATAACATCTGACTCTTAAAGATGAGGGCATCAGGAAAGTAAAGCCTTGAGAGGGAACAAAGAAGGGTGATTCAGGAGACACCTTAAACAGGGACATGAAGAACAGGAACAGGGGCAGGCAAACAGAGCAGGGAGAAACAAAAAACAGCATATGGGAGGGTCCCACTGGCATATGCTAGACCCACAAACAAGGACTCCAGGAGTTGGAGGGGCAGCCAGAGCCCCCCGGCTGGGCAGCACTCAGTGCCTGCCTCTCACAGGGATGGGTTTACAAAGGTTGTTAAAGATAGACTTAGTATGCCTGGCAGTTTTTCTATGTGTTTTAGTTTGTATTGATCCTGCCTTCTTAATTTGTTTTAATTGTGCTTTCTTATGTTAATAAAGAAGGGGAAGATGTGGGAGTGTGGCCATGGGGGTCGACAAGCCCCATGGTTGGTGATAACATCCGACTATTAAAGTAGAGACCATCAGGAAAGTAAACCCTTGAGAGGGAACAAAGAAGGGTTATTCAAAAGACACCTTAACCAGGGACATGAAGAACAGGAACAGGGATAGTCTAACAGAACAGGGAGGAAAACAAAAAAGGAATGAATAGGGACAGGCTATCAGAACAGGGACAAACAAAAAACAGCGTATGGGAGGGTCTCGCTGGAATAGGCAGGACCCACAAAAAAAGACTCCAGGAATTAGAGGGGCAGCCAGAGCCCCCCAGCTGGGCAGCACTCAGTGCCTGCCTCTCCCAGGGATGGGGTTACAAAGTTTGTAAAAGATGGAATTAGTATGCCTGGCAGTTTTTCTCTGTGTTTTAGTTTGTGTTGATCCTGCCTTCTTAATTTGTGTTAATCGCGCTTTCTTATGTTAATAAAGAAGGGGGAGATGTGGGAGCATGGCCATGGGGGTCGACAAGTCCCATGGTTGGTGATAACATCCAACTCTTAAAGATGAGGCCATCAGGAAAGTAAAGAGTTGAGAGGGAACAAAGAAGGGTGATTCAGGAGACACCTTAAACAGGGACATGAAGAACAGGAACAGGGATAGTCTAACAGAACAGGGAGGAAAAAAAAAAAAGGAATGAATAGGGACAGGCTATCAGAACAGGGACAAACAAAAAACAGCGTATGGGAGGGTCTCGCTGGCATAGGCAGGACCCACAAACAAGGACTCCAGGAGTTGGAGGGGCAGCCAGAGCCCCCCAGCTGGGCAGCACTCAGTGCCTGCCTCTCCCAGGGTTGTGGTTACAAAGTTTGTTAAAGATGGAATTAGTATGCCTGGCAGTTTTTCTCTGTATTTTAATTTGTGTTGATCCTGCTTTCTTAATTTGTGTTTCTCTAGCTTTCTTAATTTCTGTTAATCGCGCCTTCTTAATTTGTGTTAAACCTGCTTTCTTAATTTGTGTTAATCGATCTCTTTTATGTTAATAAAGAAGGGGGAGATGTGGGAGCATGGCCATGGGGGTCGACAAGCCCCATGGTTGGTAATAATATCCGACTCTTAAGGATGAGACCATCAGGAATTTAAAGAGTTGAGAGGGAACAAAGAAGGGTGATTCAGGTGACACCTTGTTGTCTGGGGTGGCTTGTTCTCCAGCCATTAAAGCATGGAAGTTGCTGGGTGTTTGCTGTTGCCGGGCAAAGTTGTTGACCAATGACTAGTTAGTGGAAAGGTACTGCTGTGAGGCGGAATTTATAGGAAGGGAACCTTTCCTGAATAAGGGATAGAATGAAGTTGTGCCCTCACTCTGAGTGATGAAGTTATGCCTTCAGTAAGAGAGAGTTCAAGTTATGCTATCAATAAAGAGGTAGCAGTTACAGATCCTGAAAGAACCCCGTTGTCTCTGCGGTCTTTACGCCACAAATCGCCCCCCAACAGGGACATGAAAATGAACAGGGACAAGAAGAAAACAAACAGGGACATGAAGAACAGGAACAGGGACAGGCTAATAGAACAGGGACAAAAACAAAAAAGGAATGAATAGGGACAGGCAAACGGAACAGGGACAAAAACAGAAAAGGAATGAATAGGTACAGGCTAACAGAACAGGGACGAACAAAAAGAGCTTATGGGAGGGTCACGCTGGCTTACGCAGGACCCCCAAACAAGGACTCCAGGAGTTGGAGGGGCAGCCAGAGCCCCCCGGCTGGGCAGCACTCAGTGCCTGCCACTCCCAGGGATGGGGTTGCAAAGTTTGTTAAACACAGACTTAGTATGCCTGGCAGTTTTTCTCTGTGTTTTAGTTTGTGTTAATAGTGCTTTCTTAATTTGTGTTACTCTTGCTTTCTTAATTTCTGTTAATCGCGCCTTCTTAATTTGTGTTAAACCTGCTTTCTTAATTTGTGTTAATCGAGCTCTTTTATGTTAATAAAGAAGGGGGAGATGTGGGAGCGTGGCCATGGGGGTCGACAGGCCCCATGGTTGGTAATAACATCCGACTCTTAAGGATGAGACCATCAGGAAAGGAAAGCCTTGAGAGGGAACAAAGAAGGGTGATTCAGGAGACACCTTAAACAGGGACATGAAGAACAGGAACAGGGATAGTCTAACAGAACAGGGACAAAAACAAAAAAGGAATGAATAGGGACAGGCTATCAGAACAGGGACAAACAAAAAACAGCGTATGGGAGGGTCTTGCTGGCATAGGCAGGACCCACAAACAAGGACTCCAGGAGTTGGAGGGGCAGCCAGAGCCCCCCAGCTGGGAAGCACTCAGTGCCTGCCTCTCCCAGGGATGGGGTTACAAAGTTTGTTAAAGATAGTCTTAGTATGCCTTGCAGTTTTTCTCTGTATTTTAGTTTGTGTTAATAGTGCTTTCTTAATTTGTGTTACTCTTGCTTTCTTAATTTCTGTTAATCGCGCCTTCATAATTTGTGTTAAACCTGCATTCTTAATTTGTGTTAATCGAGCTCTTTATGTTAATAAAGAAGGGGGACTTGTGGGAGCCTGGCCATGGGGGTCGACAAGTCCCATGGTTGGTGATAACATCGGACTCTTAAGGATGAGACCATCAGGAAAGTAAAGCCTTGAGAGGGAACAAAGAAGGGTGATTCAGGAGACACCTTAAGCAGGGACATGAAGAACAGGAACAGGCTAACAGAGCAGAGAGAAACAAAAAACTGCATATGGGAGGGTCCCACTGGCGTATGCTGGACCCACAAACAAGGACTCCAGGAGTTGGAGGGGCAGCCAGAGCCCCCCGGCTGGGCAGCACTCAGTGCCTGCCTCTCCCAGGGATGGTTTTACAAAGATTGTTAAAGATAGACTTAGTATGCCTGGCAGTTTTTCTCTGTGTTTTAGTTTGTGTTGATCCTGCCTTCTTAATTTGTGTTAATTGCGCTTTCTTATATTAATAAAGAAGGGGGAGATGTGGGAGTGTGGCCATGGGGGTCGACAAGCCCCATGGTTGGTGATAACATCCGACTGTTAAAGTAGAGACCATCAGGAAAGTAAAGCCTTGCGAGGGAACAAAGAAGGGTGATTCAGGAGACACCTTAAACAGGGACATGAAGAACAGGAACAGGGATAGTCTAACAGAACAGGGACGAAAACAAAAAGGGAATGAATAGGGACAGGCTATCAGAACAGGGACAAACAAAAAACAGCGTATGGGAGGGTCTCGCTGGCATAGGCAGGACCCACAAACAAGGACTCCAGGAGTTGGAGGGGCAGCCAGAGCACCCCGGCTGGGCAGCACTCAGTGCCTGCCTCTCCCACGGCTGGTTTTACAAAGATTGTTAAAGATAGACTTAGTATGCCTGGCAGTTTTTCTCTGTGTTTTAGTTTGTGTTGATCCTGCCTTCTTAATTTGTGTTAATTGCGCTTTCATATGTTAATAAAGAAGGGGAAGATGTGGGAGTGTGGCCATGGGGGTCGACAAGCCCCATGGTTTGTGATAACATCCGACTCTTAAGGATGAGACCATCAGGAATTTAAAGAGTTGAGAGGGAACAAAGAAGGGTGATTCAGGTGACACCTTCTTGTCTGGGGTGGCTAGTTCTCCAGCCATTAATGCATGGAAGTGGCTGGGTGTTTGCTGTTGCCGGGCAAAGTTGTTGACCAATGACTAGTTAGTGGAAAGGTACTGCTGTGAGGCGGAAGTTATAGGAAGGGAGCCTTTCCTGAATAAGGGATAGAATGAAGTTGTGCCCTCACTCTGAGAGATGAAGTTATGCCCTCAGTAAGAGAGAGTTCAAGTTATGTCATCAATAAAGAGGTAGCAGTTACAGATCCTGAAAGAACCCCGTTGTCCGTGCGGTCTTTACGCCACAAATCGCCCCCCAACAGGGACAAGAAAACGAACAGGGACGAGAAGAAAACAAACAGGGACATGAAGAACAGGAACAAGGATAGGCTAACAGAACAGGGACAAAAACAAAAAAGGAATGAATAGGGACAGGCAAACGGAACAGGAAAAAAAAAAAAAAGGAATGAATCGGTACAGGCTAACAGAACAGGGACGAACAAAAAGAGCTTATGGGAGGGTCACGCTGGCTTACGCAGGACCCACAAACAAGGACTCCAGGAGTTGGAGGGGCAGCCAGAGCCCCCCGTCTGGGCAGCACTCAGTGCCTGCCTCTCCCAGGGATGGGGTTACAAAGTTTGTTAAAGATGGAATTAGTATGCCTGGCAGTTTTTCTCTGTATTTTAGTTTGTGTTGATCCTGCCTTCTTAATTTGTGTTAATTGCGCTTTCTTATGTTAATAAAGAAGGAGGAGATGTGGGAGTGTGGCCATGGGGGTCGACAAGCCCCATGGTTGGTGATCACATCCGACTCTTAAAGATGAGGCCATGAGGAAAGTAAAGCCTTGAGAGGGAACAAAGAAGGGTGATTCAGGAGACACCTTAAACAGGGACATGAAGAACAGGAACAGGGACAGGCTAACAGAGCAGGGAGAAACAAAAAACAGCATATGGGAGGGTTCCACTGGCATATGCTGGACCCACAAACAAGGACTCCAGGAGTTGGAGGGGCAGCCAGAGCCCCCCGGCTGGGCAGTACTCAGTGCCTGCCTCTCCCAGGGATGGTTTTACAAAGATTGTTAAAGATAGACTTAGTATGCCTGACAGTTTTTCTCTGTGTTTTAGTTTGTGTTGATCCTGCCTTCTAAATTTGTGTTAATTGTGCTTTCTTATGTTAATAAAGAAGGGGAAGATGTGGGAGTGTGGCCATGGGGGTCGACAAGCCCCATGGTTGGTGATAACATCGGACTCTTAAGGATGAGACCATAAGGAAAGGAAAGCCTTGAGAGGGAACAAAGAAGGGTGATTCAGGAGACACCTTAACCAGGGACATGAAGAACAGGAACAGGGATAGTCTAACAGAACAGGGACAAAAACAAAAAGGGAATGAATAGGGACAGGCTATCAGAACAGGGACAAACAAAAAACAGCGTATGGGAGGGTCTCGTTGGCATAGGCAGGACCCAAAAACAAAGACTCCGGGAGTTGGAGGGGCAGCCAGAGCACCCCGGCTGGGCAGCACTCAGTGCCTGCCTCTCCCACGGCTGGTTTTACAAAGGTTGTTAAAGATAGACTTAGTATGCCTGGCAGTTTTTCTCTGTGTTTTAGTTTGTGTTGATCCTGCCTTCTTAATTTGTGTTAATTGCGCTTTCATATGTTAATAAAGAAGGGGAAGATGTGGGAGTGTGGCCATGGGGGTCGACAAGCCCCATGGTTGGTGATAACATCCGACTGTTAAAGTAGAGACCATCAGGAAAGTAAAGAGTTGAGAGGGAACAAAGAAGGGTGATTCAGGAGACACCTTAACCAGGGACATGAAGAACAGGAACAGGGATAGTCTAACAGAGCAGGGAGAAACAAAAAACAGCATATGGGAGGGTCCCACTGGCATATGCTGGACCCACAAACAAGGACTCCAGGAGTTGGAGGGGCAGCCAGAGCCCCCCGGCTGGGCAGCACTCAGTGCCTGCCTCTCCCAGGGACAGTTTTACAAAGATTGTTAAAGATAGACTTAGTATGCCTGGCAGTTTTTCTCTGTGTTTTAGTTTGTGTTGATCCTGCCTTCTTAATTTGTGTTAATCGTGCTTTCTTATTTTAATAAAGAAGGGGGAGATGTGGGAGTGTGGCCATGGGGGTCGACAAGCCCCATGGTTGGTGATAACATCCGACTGTTAAAGTAGAGACCATCAGGAAAGTAAAGCCTTGAGAGGGAACAAAGAAGGGTGATTCAGGAGACACCTTAAGCAGGGACCTGAAGAACAGGAACAGGGACAGGCTAACAGAACAGGGACAAAATAAAAAAGGAATGAATAGGGACAGGCTATCAGAACAGGGGCAAACAAAAAACAGCGTATGGGAGGGTCTCGCTGGCATAGGCAGGACCCACAAACAAGGACTCCAGGAGTTGGAGGGGCAGCCAGAGCCCCCCAGCTGGGAAGCACTCAGTGCCTGCCTCTCCCAGGGATTGGGTTACAAAGTTTGTAAAAGATGGAATTAGTATGCCTGGCAGTTTTTCTCTGTGTTTTATTTTGTGTTAATAGTGCTTTCTTAATTTGTGTTACTCTTGCTTTCTTAATTTCTGTTAATCGCGCCTTCTTAATTTGTGTTAAACCTGCTTTCTTAATTTGTGTTAATCGAGCTCTTTTATGTTAATAAAGAAGGGGGAGTTGTGGGAGCATGGCCATGGGGGTCGACAAGTCCCATGGTTGGTGATAACATCCGACTCTTAAAGATGAGGCCATCAGGAAAGTAAAGAGTTGAGAGGGAACAAAGAAGGGTGATTCAGGAGACACCTTAAACAGGGACATGAAGAACAGGGACAGGCTAACAGAGCAGGGAGAAACAAAAAACAGCATATGGGAGGGTCCCACTGGCATATGCTAGACCCACAAACAAGGACTCCAGGAGTTGGAGGGGCAGCCAGAGCCCCCCGGCTGGGCAGCACTCCGTGCCTGCCTCTCCCAGGGATGGGGTTACAAAGTTTTTAAAAGATGGAATTAGTATGCCTGGCAGTTTTTCTCTGTGTTTTAGTTTGTGTTGATCCTGCCTTCTTAATTTGTGTTAATCGCGCTTTCTTAAGTTAATGAAGAAGGGGAAGATGTGGGAGTGTGGCCATGGGGGTCGACAAGCCCCATGGTTGGTGATAACATCCGACTATTAAAGTAGAGACCATCAGGAAAGTAAACCCTTGAGAGGGAACAAAGAAGGGTTATTCAAAAGACACCTTAACCAGGGACATGAAGAACAGGAACAGGGATAGTCTAACAGAACAGGGACAAAAACAAAAAAGGAATGAATAGGGAAAGCCTATCAGAACAGGGACAAACAAAAAACAGCGTATGGGAGGGTCACGCTGGCATAGGCAGGACCCACAAAGAAGGACTCCAGGAGTTGGAGGGGCAGCCAGAGCCCCCCTGCTGGGCAGCACTCAGTGCCTCCCTCTCCCAGGGATGGGGTTACAAAGTTTGTAAAAGATGGAATTAGTATGCCTGGCAGTTTTTCTCTGTGTTTTAGTTTGTGTTGATCCTGCCTTCTTAATTTGTGTTAATCGCGCTTTCTTAAGTTAATGAAGAAGGGGAACATGTGGGAGTGTGGCCATGGGGGTCGGCAAGCCCCATGATTGGTGATAACATCCGACTCTTAAGGATGAGACCATCAGGAATTTAAAGAGCTGAGAGGGAACAAAGAAGGGTGATTCAGGAGACACCTTAAGCAGGGACATGAAGAACAGGAACAGGGATAGTCTAACAGAACAGGGACAAAAACAAAAAAGGAGTGAATAGGGACTGGCTATCAGAACAGCGACAAACAAAAAACAGCGTATGGGAAGGTCTCGCTGGCATAGGCAGGACCCCCAAACAAGGACTCCAGGAGTTGGAAGGGCAGCCAGAGCCCCCCGGCTGGGCAGTACTCAGTGCCTGCCTCTCCCAGGGATGGGGTTACAAAGTTTGTTAAAGATGGAATTAGTATGCCTGGCCGTTTTTCTCTGTATTTTAGTTTGTGTTAATAGTTCTTTCTTAATTTGTGTTACTTTTCCTTTCTTATTTTCTGTTAATCGCGCCTTCTTAATTTGTGTTAAACCTGCTTTCTTAATTTGTGTTAATCGAGCTCTTTTATGTTAATAAAGAAGGGGGAGTTCTGGGAGCATGGCCATGGGGGTCGACAAGTCCCATGGTTGGTGATAACATCGGACTCTTAAGGATGAGACCATCAGGAAAGTAAAGCCTTGAGAGGGAACAAAGAAGGGTGATTCAGGAGACACCTTAAACAGGGACATGAAGAACAGGAACAGGGGCAGGCAAACAGAGCAGGGAGAAACAAAAAACAGCATATGGGAGGGTCCCACTGGCATATGCTGGACCCACAAACAAGGACTCCAGGAGTTGGAGGGGCAGCCAGAGCCCCCCGGCTGGGCAGCACTCGGTGCCTGCCTCTCCCAGGGACGGTTTTACAAAGATTGTTAAAGATAGACTTAGTATGCCTGGCAGTTTTTCTCTGTGTTTTAGTTTGTGTTGATCCTGCGTTCTTTATTTGTGTTAATCGCACTTTCTTATGTTAATAAAGAAGGGGAAGATGTGGGAGTGTGGCCATGGGGGTCGACAAGCCCCATGGTTGGTGATAACATCCGACTATTAAAGTAGAGACCATCAGGAAAGTAAAGCCTTGAGAGGGAACAAAGAAGGGTGATTCAGGAGACACCTTAAACAGGGACATGAAGAACAGGAACAGGGATAGTCTAACAGAACAGGGACAAAAACAAAAAAGGAATGAATAGGGACAGGCTATCAGAACAGGGACAAACAAAAAACAGCGTATGGGAGGGTCTCATTGGCATACACAGGACCCACAAACAAGGACTCCAGGAGTTGGAGGGGCAGCCAGAGCCCCCCGGCTGGGCAGCACTCAGTGCCTGCCTCTCCCAGGGATGGGGTTGCAAAGTTTCTTAAAGATAGACTTAGTATGCCTGGCAGTTTTTCTCTGTGTTTTAGTTTGTGTTGATCCTGCCTTCTTAATTTGTGTTAATCGCGTTTTCTTATGTTAATAAAGAAGGGGAAGATGTGGGAGTGTGGCTATGGGGGTGGACAAGCCCCATGGTTGGTGATAACATCGGACTCTTAAGGATGAGACCATCAGGAATTTAAAGAGTTGAGAGGGAACAAAGAAGGGTGATTCAGGTGACACCTTGTTGTCTGGGGTGGCTTGTTCTCCAGCCATTAAAGCATGGAAGTTGCTGGGTGTTTGCTGTTGCCGGGCAACGTTGTTGACCAATGACTAGTTAGTGGAAAGGTACTGCTGTGAGGCGGAAGTTATAGGAAGGGAGCCTTTCCTGAATAAGGGATAGAATGAAGTTGTGCCCTCACTCTGAGAGATGAAGTTATGCCTTCAGTAAGAGAGAGTTCAAGTTATGCCATCAATAAAGAGGTAGCAGTTACAGATCCTGAAAGAACCCCGTTGTCCGTGCGGTCTTTACGCCACAAATCGCCCCCCAAAAGGGACATGAAAACGAACAGGGACCAGAAGAAAACAAACAGGGACATGAAGAACAGGAACAGGGACAGGCTAACAGCACAGGGACAAAAACAAAAAAGGAATGAATAGGGACAGGCTAACAGAACAGGGACAAAAACAGAAAAGGAATGAATAGGTACACGCTAACAGAACAGGGACGAACAAAAAGAGCTTATGGGAGGGTCACGCTGGCTTACGCAGGACCCCCAAACAAGGACTCCAGGAGTTGGAGGGGCAGCCAGAGCCCCCCGGCTGGGCAGCTCTCAGTGCCTGCCACTCCCAGGGATGGGGTTGCAAAGTTTGTTAAAGATAGTCTTAGTATGCCTGGCAGCTTTTCTCTGTGTTTTAGTTTGTGTTGATCCTGCCTTCTTAATTTGTGTTAATTGTGCTTTCTTATGTTAATAAAGAAGGGGAAGATGTGGGAGTGTGGCCATGGGGGTCGACAAGCCCCATGGTTGGTGATAACATCGGACTCTTAAAGTAGAGACCATCAGGAAAGTAAAGCCTTGAGAGGGAACAAAGAAGGGTGATTCAGGAGACACCTTAAGCAGGGACATGAAGAACAGGAACAGGGACAGGCTAACAGAACAGGGACAAAACAAAAAAGGAATGAATAGGGACATGCTATCAGTACAGGGACAAACAAAAAACAGCGTATGGGAGGGTCTCGTTGGCATAGGCAGGACCCACAAACAAGGACTCCAGGAGTTGGAGGGGCAGCCAGAGCCCCCCAGCTGGGAAGCACTCAGTGCCTGCCTCTCCCAGGGATGGGGTTACAAAGTTTGTTAAAGATGGAATTAGTATGCCTGGCAGTTTTTCTCTGTATTTTAGTTTGTGTTAATAGTGCTTTCTTAATTTGTGTTACTCTTGCTTTCTTAATTTCTGTTAATCGCGCCTTCATAATTTGTGTTAAACCTGCTTTCTTAATTTGTGTTAATCGAGCTCTTTTATGTTAATAAAGAAGTGGGAGTTGTGGGAGCATGGCCATGGGGGTCGACAAGTCCCATGGTTGGTGATAATATCTGACTCTTAAAGATGAGGCCATCAGGAAAGTAAAGCCTTGAGAGGGAACAAAGAAGGGTGATTCAGGAGACACCTTAAACAGGGACATGAAGAACAGGAACAGGGATAGTCTAACAGAACAGGGACAAAAACAAAAAAGGAATGAATAGGGACAGGCTATCAGAACAGGGACAAACAAAAAACAGCGTATGGGAGGGTCTCGCTGGCATAGGCAGGACCCCCAAACAAGGACTCCAGGAGTTGGAGGGGCAGCCAGAGCTCCTCGGCTGGGCAGCACTCAGTGCCTGCCTCTCCCAGGGATGGGGTTACAAAGTTTGTTAAAGATGGAATTAGTATGCCTGGCAGTTTTTCTCTGTATTTTAGTTTGTGTTAATAGTGCTTTCTTAATTTGTGTTACTCTTGCTTTCTTAATTTCTGTTAATCGCGCCTTCATAATTTGTGTTAAACCTGCTTTCTTAATTTGTGTTAATCGAGCTCTTTTATGTTAGTAAAGAAGGGGGAGTTGTAGGAGTGTGGCCATGGGGGTCGACAAGCCCCATGGTTGTTGATAACATCCGACTATTAAAGTAGAGACCATCAGGAAAGTAAACCCTTGAGAGGGAACAAAGAAGGGTGATTCAGGAGACACCTTAAGCAGGGACATGAAGAACAGGAACAGGGATAGTCTAACAGAACAGGGAGGGAAACAAAAAAGGAATGAATAGGGACAGGCTATCAGAACAGGGACAAACAAAAAACAGCGTATGGGAGGGTCTCGCTGGAATAGGCAGGACCCACAAAGAAAGACTCCAGGAGTTAGAGGGGCAGCCAGAGCCCCCCTGCTGGGCAGCACTCAGTGCCTGCCTCTCCCAGGGATGGGGTTACAAAGTTTGTAAAAGATGGAATTAGTATGCCTGGCAGTTTTTCTCTGTGTTTTAGTTTGTGTTGATCCTGCCTTCTTAATTTGTGTTAATCGCGCTTTCTTAAGTTAATAAAGAAGGGGGAGATGTGGGAGCATGGCCATGGGGGTCCACAAGTCCCATGGTTGGTGATAACATCCAACTCTTAAAGATGAGGCCATCAGGAAAGTAAAGAGTTGAGAGGGAACAAAGAAGGGTGATTCAGGAGACACCTTAAGCAGGGACATGAAGAACAGGAACAGGGATAGTCTAACAGAACAGGGAGGAAAAAAAAAAAGGAATGAATAGGGACAGGCTATCAGAACAGGGACAAACAAAAAACAGCGTATGGGAGGATCTCGCTGGCATAGGCAGGACCCACAAACAAGGACTCCAGGAGTTGGAGGGGCAGCCAGAGCCCCCCAGCTGGGCAGCACTCAGTGCCTGCCTCTCCCAGGGATGGGGTTACAAAGTTTGTAAAAGATGGAATTAGTATGCCTGGCAGTTTTTCTCTGTATTTTAGTTTGTGTTAATAGTGCTTTCCTAATTTGTGTTACTCTTGCTTTCTTAATTTCTGTTAATCGCGCCTTCTTAATTTGTGTTAAACCTGCTTTCTTAATTTGTGTTAATCGAGCTCTTTTATGTTAATAAAGAAGGGGGAGATGTGGGATCATGGCCATGGGGGTCCACAAGTCCCATGGTTGGTGATAACATCCGACTCTTAAAGATGAGGCCATCAGGAAAGTAAAGAGTTTAGAGGGAACAAAGAAGGGTGATTCAGGAGACACCTTAAACAGGGACATGAAGAACAGGAACAGGGAAAGGCTAACAGAGCAGGGAGAAACAAAAAACAGCATATGGGAGAGTCCCACTGGCATAGGCAGGACCCACAAACAAGGACTCTAGGAGTTGGAGGGGCAGCCAGAGCCCCCCGGCTGGGCAGCACTCAGTGCCTGCCTCTCCCAGGGATGGTTTTACAAAGGTTGTTAAAGATAGACTTAGTATGCCTGGCAGTTTTTCTCTGTGTTTTAGTTTGTGTTGTTCCTGCCTTCTTAATATGTGTTAATCGCGCTTTCTTAAGTTAATAAAGAAGGGGGAGATGTGGGAGTGTGGCCATGGGGGTCGACAAGCCCCATGGTTGGTGATAACATCAGACTCTTAATGATGAGACCATCAGGAAAGTAAAGCCTTGAGAGGGAACAAAGAAGGGTGATTCAGGAGACACCTTAAACAGGGACATGAAGAACAGGAACAGGGATAGTCTAACAGAACAGGGACAAAAACAAAAAAGTAATGAATAGGGACAGGCTATCAGAACAGGGACAAACAAAAAACAGCGTATGGGAGGGTCTCGCTGGCATAGGCAGGACCCACAAACAAGGACTCCAGGAGTTGGAGGGGCAGCCAGAGCCCCCCAGCTGGGCAGCACTCAGTGCCTGCCACTCCCAGGGACGGGGTTGCAAAGTTTGTTAAAGATGGAATTAGTATGCCTGGCAGCTTTTCTCTGTGTTTTAGTTTGTGTTGATCCTGCCTTCTTAATTTGTGTTAATCGCGCTTTCTTATGTTAATAAAGAAGGGGAAGATGTGGGAGTGTGGCAATGGGAGTCCACAAGCCCCATGGTTGGTGATAACATCCGACTCTTAAGGATGAGACCATCAGGAATTTAAAGAGTTGAGAGGGAACAAAGAAGGGTGATTCACGTGACACCTTGTTGCCTGGGGTGGCTTGTTCTCCAGCCATTAAAGCATGGAAGTTGCTGGGTGTTTGCTGTTGCCGGGCAAAGTTGTTGACCAATGACTAGTTAGTGGAAAGGTACTGCTGTGAGGCGGAAATTATAGGAAGGGAGCCTTTCCTGAATAAGGGATACAATGAAGTTGTGCCCTCACTCTGAGAGATGAAGTTATGCCTTCAGTAAGAGAGAGTTCAAGTTATGCCATCAATAAAGAGGTAGCAGTTACAGATCCTGAAAAAACCCCGTTGTCCGTGCGGTCTTTACGCCACAAATCGCCCCCCAAAAGGGACATGAAAACGAACAGGGACCAGAAGAAACAAACAGGGACATGAAGAACAGGAACAGGGACAGGCTAACAGCACAGGGACAAAAACAAAAAAGGAATGAATAGGGACAGGCTAACAGAACAGGGACGAACAAAAAGAGCTTATGGGAGGGTCACGCTGGCTTACGCAGGACCCACAAACAAGGACTCCAGGAGTTGGAGGGGCAGCCAGAGCCCCCCGGCTGGGCAGCACTCAGTGCCTGCCACTCCCAGGGATGGGGTTGCAAAGTTTGTTAAAGATAGTCTTAGTATGCCTGGCAGCTTTCCTCTGTGTTTTAGTTTGTGTTGATCCTGCCTTCTTAATTTGTGTTAATCGAGCTCTTTTATGTTAATAAAGAAGGGGGAGATTTGGGAGCATGGCCATGGGGGTCGACAAGTCCCATGGTTGGTGATAACATCCAACTCTTAAAGATGAGGCCATCAGGAAAGTAGAGCCTTGAGAGGGAACAAAGAAGGGTGATTCAGGAGACACCTTAAACAGGAACATGAAGAACAGGAACAGGGATAGTCTAACAGAACAGGGAGGAAAACAAAAAAGGAATTAATAGGGGCAGGCTATCAGAACAGGGACAAACAAAAAACAGCGTATGGGAGGGTCTCGCTGGCATAGGCAGGACCCCCAAACAAGGACTCCAGGAGTTGGAGGGGCAGCCAGAGCCCCCCAGCTGGGCAGCACTCAGTGCCTGCCTCTCCCAGGGATGGGGTTACAAAGTTTGTAAAAGATGGAATTAGTATGCCTGGCAGTTTTTCTCTGTGTTTTATTTTGTGTTAATAGTGCTTTCTTAATTTGTGTTACTCTTGCTTTCTTAATTTCTGTTAATCGCGCCTTCTTAATTTGTGTTAAACCTGCTTTCTTAATTTGTGTTAATCGAGCTCTTTTATGTTAATAAAGAAGGGGGAGATGTGGGAGCATGGCCATGGGGGTCCACAAGTCCCATGGTTGGTGATAACATCCAACTCTTAAAGATGAGGCCATCAGGAAAGTAAAGAGTTGAGAGGGAACAAAGAAGGGTGATTCAGGAGACACCTTAAACAGGGACATGAAGAACAGGAACAGGGACAGGCTAACAGAGCAGGGAGAAACAAAAAACAGCATATGGGAGAGTCCCACTGGCATAGGCAGGACCCACAAACAAGGACTCCAGGAGTTGGAGGGGCAGCCAGAGCCCCCCGGCTGGGCAGCACTCAGTGCCTGCCTCTCCCAGGGATGGTTTTACAAAGGTTGTTAAAGATAGACTTAGTATGCCTGGCAGTTTTTCTCTGTGTTTTAGTTTGTGTTGATCCTGCCTTCTTAATATGTGTTAATCGCGCTTTCTTAAGTTAATAAAGAAGGGGGAGATGTGGGAGTGTGGCCATGGGGGTCGACAAGCCCCATGGTTGGTGATAACATCAGACTCTTAATGATGAGACCATCAGGAAAGTAAAGCCTTGAGAGGGAACAAAGAAGGGTGATTCAGGAGACACCTTAAACAGGGACATGAAGAACAGGAACAGGGATAGTCTAACAGAACAGGGACAAAAACAAAAAAGTAATGAATAGGGACAGGCTATCAGAACAGGGACAAACAAAAAACAGCGTATGGGAGGGTCTCGCTGGCATAGGCAGGACCCACAAACAAGGACTCCAGGAGTTGGAGGGGCAGCCAGAGCCCCCCAGCTGGGCAGCACTCAGTGCCTGCCACTCCCAGGGATGGGGTTGCAAAGTTTGTTAAAGATGGAATTAGTATGCCTGGCAGCTTTTCTCTGTGTTTTAGTTTGTGTTGATCCTGCCTTCTTAATTTGTGTTAATCGCGCTTTCTTATGTTAATAAAGAAGGGGGAGATGTGGGAGTGTGGCCATGGGGGTCGACAGGCCCCATGGTTGGTAATAACATCCGACTCTTAAGGATGAGACCATCAGGAATTTAAAGAGTTGAGAGGGAACAAAGAAGGGTGATTCAGGTGACACCTTGTTGTCTGGGGTGGCTTGTTCTCCAGCCATTAAAGCATGGAAGTTGATGGGTGTTTGCTGTTGCCGGGCAAAGTTGTTGACCAATGACTAGTTAGTGGAAAGGTACTGCTGTGAGGCGGAAATTATAGGAAGGGAGCCTTTCCTGAATAAGGGATAGAATGAAGTTGTGCCCTCACTCTGAGAGATGAAGTTATTCCCTCAGTAAGAGAGAGTTCAAGTTATGTCATCAATAAAGAGGTAGCAGTTACAGATCCTGAAAAAACCCCGTTGTCCGTGCGGTCTTTACGCCACAAATCGCCCCCCAACAGGGACATGAAAACGAACAGGGACGAGAAGAAAACAAACAGGGACATGAAGAATAGGAACAGGGACAGGCTAACAGCACAGGGACAAAAACAAAAAAGGTATGAATAGGGACAGGCAAACGGAACAGGGACAAAAACAGAAAAGGAATGATCAGGTACAGGCTAACAGAACAGGGACGAACAAAAAGAGCTTATGGGAGGGTCACGCTGGCTTACGCAGGACCCACAAACAAGGACTCCAGGAGTTGGAGGGGAAGCCAGAGCCCCCCGGCTGGGCAGCACTCAGTGCCTGCCTCTCCCAGGGATGGGGTTGCAAAGTTTGTTAAAGATAGACTTAGTATGCCTGGCAGTTTTTCTCTGTGTTTTAGTTTGTGTTGATCCTGCGTTCTTAATTTGTGTTAATTGCGCTTTCTTATTTTAATAAAGAAGGGGAAGATGTGGGAGTGTGGCCATGGGGGTCGACAAGCCCCATGGTTGGTGATAACATCCAACTCTTAAAGATGAAACCATCAGGAAAGTAAAGAGTTGAGAGGGAACAAAGAAGGGTGATTCAGGAGACACCTTAACCAGGGAGATGAAGAACAGGAACAGGGATAGTCTAACAGAACAGGGAGGAAAACAAAAAAGGAATGAACAGGGACAGGCTAACAGAGCAGGGAGAAACAAAAAACAGCATATGGGAGGGTCCCACTGGCATATGCTGGACCCACAAACAAGGACTCCAGGAGTTGGAGGGGCAGCCAGAGCCCCCCGGCTGGGCAGCACTCAGTGGCTGCCTCTCCCAGGGATGGTTTTACAAAGATTGTTAAAGATAGACTTAGTATGCCTGGCAGTTTTTCTCTGTGTTTTAGTTTGTGTTGATCCTGCCTTCTTAATTTGTGTTAATCGCGCTTTCTTATGTTAATAAAGAAGGGGAAGATGTGGGAGTGTGGCTATGGGGGTCCACAAGCCCCATGGTTGGTGATAACATCCGACTACTAAAGTAGAGACCATCAGGAAAGTAAAGCCTTGAGAGGGAACAAAGAAGGGTGATTCAGGAGACACCTTAAGCAGGGACATGAAGAACAGGAACAGGGATAGTCTAACAGAACAGGGACAAATACAAAAAAGGAATGAATAGGGACAGGCTATCAGAACAGCGACAAACAAAAAACAGCGTATGGGAGGGTCTCGCTGGCATAGGCAGGACCCACAAACAAGGACTCCAGGAGTTGGAGGGGCAGCCAGAGCCCCCCGGCTGGGCAGCACTCAGTGCCTGCCACTCCCAGGGATGGGGTTGCAAAGTTTGTTAAAGATAGTCTTAGTATGCCTGGCAGCTTTTCTCTGTGTTTTAGTTTGTGTTGATCCTGCCTTCTTAATTTGTGTTAATCGAGCTCTTTTATGTTAATAAAGAAGGGGGAGATGTGGGAGCATGGCCATGGGGGTCGACAAGTCCCATGGTTGGTGATAACATCCAACTCTTAAAGATGAGGCCATCAGGAAAGTAAAGAGTTGAGAGGGAACAAAGAAGGGTGATTCAGGAGACACCTTAAACAGGGACATGAAGAACAGGAACAGGGATAGTCTAACAGAACAGGGAGGAAAACAAAAAAGGAATGAATAGGGACAGGCTATCAGAACAGGGACAAACAAAAAACAGCGTATGGGAGGGTCTCGCTGGCATAGGCAGGACCCCCAAACAAGGACTCCAGGAGTTGGAGGGGCAGCCAGAGCCCCCCAGCTGGGCAGCACTCAGTGCCTGCCTCTCCCAGGGATGGGGTTACAAAGTTTGTTAAAGATGGAATTAGTATGCCTGGCAGTTTTTCTCTGTGTTTTAGTTTGTGTTAATAGTGCTTTCTTAATTTGTGTTACTCTTGCTTTCTTAATTTCTGTTAATCGCGCCTTCTTAATTTGTGTTAAACCTGCTTTCTTAATTTGTGTTAATCGAGCTCTTTTATGTTAATAAAGAAGGGGGAGATGTGGGAGCATGGCCATGGGGGTCCACAAGTCCCATGGTTGGTGATAACATCCAACTCTTAAAGATGAGGCCATCAGGAAAGTAAAGAGTTGAGAGGGAACAAAGAAGGGTGATTCAGGAGACACCTTAAACAGGGACATGAAGAACAGGAACAGGGACAGGCTAACAGAGCAGGGAGAAACAAAAAACAGCGTATGGGAGAGTCCCACTGGCATAGGCAGGACCCACAAACAAGGACTCCAGGAGTTGGAGGGGCAGCCAGAGCCCCCCGGCTGGGCAGCACTCAGTGCCTGCCTCTCCCAGGGATGGTTTTACAAAGGTTGTTAAAGATAGACTTAGTATGCCTGGCAGTTTTTCTCTGTGTTTTAGTTTGTGTTGATCCTGCCTTCTTATTTTGTGTTAATCGCGCTTTCTTAAGTTAATAAAGAAGGAGGAGATGTGGGAGTGTGGCCATGGGGGTCGACAAGCCCCATGGTTGGTGATAACATCAGACTCTTAATGATGAGACCATCAGGAAAGTAAAGCCTTGAGAGGGAACAAAGAAGGGTGACTCAGGAGACACCTTAAACAGGGACATGAAGAACAGGAACAGGGATAGTCTAACAGAACAGGGACAAAAACAAAAAAGTAATGAATAGGGACAGGCTATCAGAACAGGGACAAACAAAAAACAGCGTATGGGAGGGTCTCGCTGGCATAGGCAGGACCCACAAACAAGGACTCCAGGAGTTGGAGGGGCAGCCAGAGCCCCCCAGCTGGGCAGCACTCAGTGCCTGCCACTCCCAGGGACGGGGTTGCAAAGTTTGTTAAAGATGGAATTAGTATGCCTGGCAGCTTTTCTCTGTGTTTTAGTTTGTGTTGATCCTGCCTTCTTAATTTGTGTTAATCGCGCTTTCTTATGTTAATAAAGAAGGGGGAGATGTGGGAGTGTGGCCATGGGGGTCGACAGGCCCCATGGTTGGTAATAACATCCGACTCTTAAGGATGAGACCATCAGGAATTTAAAGAGTTGAGAGGGAACAAAGAAGGGTGATTCAGGTGACACCTTGTTGTCTGGGGTGGCTTGTTCTCCAGCCATTAAAGCATGGAAGTTGATGGGTGTTTGCTGTTGCCGGGCAAAGTTGTTGACCAATGACTAGTTAGTGGAAAGGTACTGCTGTGAGGCGGAAATTATAGGAAGGGAGCCTTTCCTGAATAAGGGATAGAATGAAGTTGTGCCCTCACTCTGAGAGATGAAGTTATTCCCTCAGTAAGAGAGAGTTCAAGTTATGTCATCAATAAAGAGGTAGCAGTTACAGATCCTGAAAAAACCCCGTTGTCCGTGCGGTCTTTACGCCACAAATCGCCCCCCAACAGGGACATGAAAACGAACAGGGACGAGAAGAAAACAAACAGGGACATGAAGAATAGGAACAGGGACAGGCTAACAGCACAGGGACAAAAACAAAAAAGGTATGAATAGGGACAGGCAAACGGAACAGGGACAAAAACAGAAAAGGAATGATCAGGTACAGGCTAACAGAACAGGGACGAACAAAAAGAGCTTATGGGAGGGTCACGCTGGCTTACGCAGGACCCACAAACAAGGACTCCAGGAGTTGGAGGGGAAGCCAGAGCCCCCCGGCTGGGCAGCACTCAGTGCCTGCCTCTCCCAGGGATGGGGTTGCAAAGTTTGTTAAAGATAGACTTAGTATGCCTGGCAGTTTTTCTCTGTGTTTTAGTTTGTGTTGATCCTGCGTTCTTAATTTGTGTTAATTGCGCTTTCTTATTTTAATAAAGAAGGGGAAGATGTGGGAGTGTGGCCATGGGGGTCGACAAGCCCCATGGTTGGTGATAACATCCAACTCTTAAAGATGAAACCATCAGGAAAGTAAAGAGTTGAGAGGGAACAAAGAAGGGTGATTCAGGAGACACCTTAACCAGGGAGATGAAGAACAGGAACAGGGATAGTCTAACAGAACAGGGAGGAAAACAAAAAAGGAATGAACAGGGACAGGCTAACAGAGCAGGGAGAAACAAAAAACAGCATATGGGAGGGTCCCACTGGCATATGCTGGACCCACAAACAAGGACTCCAGGAGTTGGAGGGGCAGCCAGAGCCCCCCGGCTGGGCAGCACTCAGTGGCTGCCTCTCCCAGGGATGGTTTTACAAAGATTGTTAAAGATAGACTTAGTATGCCTGGCAGTTTTTCTCTGTGTTTTAGTTTGTGTTGATCCTGCCTTCTTAATTTGTGTTAATCGCGCTTTCTTATGTTAATAAAGAAGGGGAAGATGTGGGAGTGTGGCTATGGGGGTCCACAAGCCCCATGGTTGGTGATAACATCCGACTACTAAAGTAGAGACCATCAGGAAAGTAAAGCCTTGAGAGGGAACAAAGAAGGGTGATTCAGGAGACACCTTAAGCAGGGACATGAAGAACAGGAACAGGGATAGTCTAACAGAACAGGGACAAATACAAAAAAGGAATGAATAGGGACAGGCTATCAGAACAGCGACAAACAAAAAACAGCGTATGGGAGGGTCTCGCTGGCATAGGCAGGACCCACAAACAAGGACTCCAGGAGTTGGAGGGGCAGCCAGAGCCCCCCGGCTGGGCAGCACTCAGTGCCTGCCACTCCCAGGGATGGGGTTGCAAAGTTTGTTAAAGATAGTCTTAGTATGCCTGGCAGCTTTTCTCTGTGTTTTAGTTTGTGTTGATCCTGCCTTCTTAATTTGTGTTAATCGAGCTCTTTTATGTTAATAAAGAAGGGGGAGATGTGGGAGCATGGCCATGGGGGTCGACAAGTCCCATGGTTGGTGATAACATCCAACTCTTAAAGATGAGGCCATCAGGAAAGTAAAGAGTTGAGAGGGAACAAAGAAGGGTGATTCAGGAGACACCTTAAACAGGGACATGAAGAACAGGAACAGGGATAGTCTAACAGAACAGGGAGGAAAACAAAAAAGGAATGAATAGGGACAGGCTATCAGAACAGGGACAAACAAAAAACAGCGTATGGGAGGGTCTCGCTGGCATAGGCAGGACCCCCAAACAAGGACTCCAGGAGTTGGAGGGGCAGCCAGAGCCCCCCAGCTGGGCAGCACTCAGTGCCTGCCTCTCCCAGGGATGGGGTTACAAAGTTTGTTAAAGATGGAATTAGTATGCCTGGCAGTTTTTCTCTGTGTTTTAGTTTGTGTTAATAGTGCTTTCTTAATTTGTGTTACTCTTGCTTTCTTAATTTCTGTTAATCGCGCCTTCTTAATTTGTGTTAAACCTGCTTTCTTAATTTGTGTTAATCGAGCTCTTTTATGTTAATAAAGAAGGGGGAGATGTGGGAGCATGGCCATGGGGGTCCACAAGTCCCATGGTTGGTGATAACATCCAACTCTTAAAGATGAGGCCATCAGGAAAGTAAAGAGTTGAGAGGGAACAAAGAAGGGTGATTCAGGAGACACCTTAAACAGGGACATGAAGAACAGGAACAGGGACAGGCTAACAGAGCAGGGAGAAACAAAAAACAGCGTATGGGAGAGTCCCACTGGCATAGGCAGGACCCACAAACAAGGACTCCAGGAGTTGGAGGGGCAGCCAGAGCCCCCCGGCTGGGCAGCACTCAGTGCCTGCCTCTCCCAGGGATGGTTTTACAAAGGTTGTTAAAGATAGACTTAGTATGCCTGGCAGTTTTTCTCTGTGTTTTAGTTTGTGTTGATCCTGCCTTCTTATTTTGTGTTAATCGCGCTTTCTTAAGTTAATAAAGAAGGAGGAGATGTGGGAGTGTGGCCATGGGGGTCGACAAGCCCCATGGTTGGTGATAACATCAGACTCTTAATGATGAGACCATCAGGAAAGTAAAGCCTTGAGAGGGAACAAAGAAGGGTGACTCAGGAGACACCTTAAACAGGGACATGAAGAACAGGAACAGGGATAGTCTAACAGAACAGGGAGGAAAACAAAAAAGGAATTAATAGGGGCAGGCTATCAGAACAGGGACAAACAAAAAACAGCGTATGGGAGGGTCTCGCTGGCATAGGCAGGACCCACAAACAAGGACTCCAGGAGTTGGAGGGGCAGCCAGAGCCCCCCAGCTGGGCAGCACTCAGTGCCTGCCTCTCCCAGGGATGGGGTTACAAAGTTTGTAAAAGATGGAATTAGTATGCCTGGCAGTTTTTCTCTGTGTTTTATTTTGTGTTAATAGTGCTTTCTTAATTTGTGTTACTCTTGCTTTCTTAATTTCTGTTAATCGCGCCTTCTTAATTTGTGTTAAACCTGCTTTCTTAATTTGTGTTAATCGAGCTCTTTTATGTTAATAAAGAAGGGGGAGATGTGGGAGCATGGCCATGGGGGTCTACAAGTCCCATGGTTGGTGATAACATCCAACTCTTAAAGATGAGGCCATCAGGAAAGTAAAGAGTTGAGAGGGAACAAAGAAGGGTGATTCAGGAGACACCTTAAACAGGGACATGAAGAACAGGAACAGGGAAAGGCTAACAGAGCAGGGAGAAACAAAAAACAGCATATGGGAGGGTCCCACTGGCATAGGCAGGACCCACAAACAAGGACTCCAGGAGTTGGAGGGGCAGCCAGAGCCCACTGGCTGGGCAGCACTCAGTGCCTGCCTCTCCCAGGGATGGTTTTACAAAGGTTGTTAAAGATAGACTTAGTATGCCTGGCAGTTTTTCTCTGTGTTTTAGTTTGTGTTAATCCTGCCTTCTTAATATGTGTTAATCGCGCTTTCTTAAGTTAATAAAGAAGGGGGAGATGTGGGAGTGTGGCCATGGGGGTCGACAAGCCCCATGGTTGGTGATAACATCAGACTCTTAATGATGAGACCATCAGGAAAGTAAAGCCTTGAGAGGGAACAAAGAAGGGTGATTCAGGAGACACCTTAAGCAGGGACATGAAGAACAGGAACAGGGATAGTCTAACAGAACAGGGACAAAAACAAAAAAGGAATGAATAGGGACAGGCTATCAGAACAGGGACAAACAAAAAACAGCGTATGGGAGGGTCTCGCTGGCATAGGCAGGACCCACAAACAAGGACTCCAGGAGTTGGAGGGGCAGCCAGAGCCCCCCAGCTGGGCAGCACTCAGTGCCTGCCACTCCCAGGGACGGGGTTGCAAAGTTTGTTAAAGATGGAATTAGTATGCCTGGCAGCTTTTCTCTGTGTTTTAGTTTGTGTTGATCCTGCCTTCTTAATTTGTGTTAATCGCGCTTTCTTATGTTAATAAAGAAGGGGAAGATGTGGGAGTGTGGCAATGGGAGTCCACAAGCCCCATGGTTGTTGATCACATCCGACTCTTAAGGATGAGACCATCAGGAATTTAAAGAGTTGAGAGGGAACAAAGAAGGGTGATTCAGGTGACACCTTGTTGTCTGGGGTGGCTTGTTCTCCAGCCATTAAAGCATGGAAGTTGATGGGTGTTTGCTGTTGCCAGGCAAAGTTGTTGACCAATGACTAGTTAGTGGAAAGGTACTGCTGTGAGGCGGAAATTATAGGAAGGGAGCCTTTCCTGAATAAGGGATAGAATGAAGTTGTGCCCTCACTCTGAGAGATGAAGTTATGCCCTCAGTAAGAGAGAGTTCAAGTTATGTCATCAATAAAGAGGTAGCAGTTACAGATCCTGAAAGAACCCCGTTGTCCGTGCGGTCTTTACGCCACAAATCGCCCCCCAACAGGGACATGAAAACGAACAGGGACGAGAAGAAAACAAACAGGGACATGAAGAATAGGAACAGGGACAGGCTAACAGCACAGGGACAAAAACAAAAAAGGTATGAATAGGGACAGGCAAACGGAACAGGGACAAAAACAGAAAAGGAATGATCAGGTACAGGCTAACAGAACAGGGACGAACAAAAAGAGCTTATGGGAGGGTCACGCTGGCTTACGCAGGACCCACAAACAAGGACTCCAGGAGTTGGAGGGGAAGCCAGAGCCCCCCGGTTGGGCAGCACTCAGTGCCTGCCTCTCCCAGGGATGGGGTTGCAAAGTTTGTTAAAGATAGACTTAGTATGCCTGGCAGTTTTTCTCTGTGTTTTAGTTTGTGTTGATCCTGCGTTCTTAATTTGTGTTAATTGCGCTTTCTTATTTTAATAAAGAAGGGGAAGATGTGGGAGTGTGGCCATGGGGGTCGACAAGCCCCATGGTTGGTGATAACATCCAACTCTTAAAGATGAAACCATCAGGAAAGTAAAGAGTTGAGAGGGAACAAAGAAGGGTGATTCAGGAGACACCTTAACCAGGGAGATGAAGAAAAGGAACAGGGATAGTCTAACAGAACAGGGAGGAAAACAAAAAAGGAATGAACAGGGACAGGCTAACAGAGCAGGGAGAAACAAAAAACAGCATATGGGAGGGTCCCACTGGCATATGCTGGACCCACAAACAAGGACTCCAGGAGTTGGAGGGGCAGCCAGAGCCCCCCGGCTGGGCAGCACTCAGTGGCTGCCTCTCCCAGGGATAGTTTTACAAAGATTGTTAAAGATAGACTTAGTATGCCTGGCAGTTTTTCTCTGTGTTTTAGTTTGTGTTGATCCTGCCTTCTTAATTTGTGTTAATCGAGCTCTTTTATGTTAATAAAGAAGGGGGAGATGTGGGAGCATGGCCATGGGGGTCGACAAGCCCCATGGTTGGTGATAACATCAGACTCTTAATGATGAGACCATCAGGAAAGTAAAGCCTTGAGAGGGAACAAAGAAGGGTGACTCAGGAGACACCTTAAACAGGGACATGAAGAACAGGAACAGGGATAGTCTAACAGAACAGGGAGGAAAACAAAAAAGGAATTAATAGGGGCAGGCTATCAGAACAGGGACAAACAAAAAACAGCGTATGGGAGGGTCTCGCTGGCATAGGCAGGACCCACAAACAAGGACTCCAGGAGTTGGAGGGGCAGCCAGAGCCCCCCAGCTGGGCAGCACTCAGTGCCTGCCTCTCCCAGGGATGGGGTTACAATGTTTGTAAAAGATGGAATTAGTATGCCTGGCAGTTTTTCTCTGTGTTTTATTTTGTGTTAATAGTGCTTTCTTAATTTGTGTTACTCTTGCTTTCTTAATTTCTGTTAATCGCGCCTTCTTAATTTGTGTTAAACCTGCTTTCTTAATTTGTGTTAATCGAGCTCTTTTATGTTAATAAAGAAGGGGGAGATGTGGGAGCATGGCCATGGGGGTCCACAAGTCCCATGGTTGGTGATAACATCCAACTCTTAAAGATGAGGCCATCAGGAAAGTAAAGAGTTGAGAGGGAACAAAGAAGGGTGATTCAGGAGACACCTTAAACAGGGACATGAAGAACAGGAACAGGGACAGGCTAACAGAGCAGGAAGAAACAAAAAACAGCATATGGGAGAGTCCCACTGGCATAGGCAGGACCCACAAACAAGGACTCCAGGAGTTGGAGGGGCAGCCAGAGCCCCCCGGCTGGGCAGCACTCAGTGGCTGCCTCTCCCAGGGATAGTTTTACAAAGATTGTTAAAGATAGACTTAGTATGCCTGGCAGTTTTTCTCTGTGTTTTAGTTTGTGTTGATCCTGCCTTCTTAATATGTGTTAATCGCGCTTTCTTAAGTTAATAAAGAAGGGGGAGATGTGGGAGTGTGGCCATGGGGGTCGACAAGCCCCATGGTTGGTGATAACATCAGACTCTTAATGATGAGACCATCAGGAAAGTAAAGCCTTGAGAGGGAACAAAGAAGGGTGATTCAGGAGACACCTTAAACAGGGACATGAAGAACAGGAACAGGGATAGTCTAACAGAACAGGGACAAAAACAAAAAAGTAATGAATAGGGACAGGCTATCAGAACAGGGACAAACAAAAAACAGCGTATGGGAGGGTCTCGCTGGCATAGGCAGGACCCACAAACAAGGACTCCAGGAGTTGGAGGGGCAGCCAGAGCCCCCCAGCTGGGCAGCACTCAGTGCCTGCCACTCCCAGGGACGGGGTTGCAAAGTTTGTTAAAGATGGAATTAGTATGCCTGGCAGCTTTTCTCTGTGTTTTAGTTTGTGTTGATCCTGCCTTCTTAATTTGTGTTAATCGCGCTTTCTTATGTTAATAAAGAAGGGGGAGATGTGGGAGTGTGGCCATGGGGGTCGACAGGCCCCATGGTTGGTAATAACATCCGACTCTTAAGGATGAGACCATCAGGAATTTAAAGAGTTGAGAGGGAACAAAGAAGGGTGATTCAGGTGACACCTTGTTGTCTGGGGTGGCTTGTTCTCCAGCCATTAAAGCATGGAAGTTGATGGGTGTTTGCTGTTGCCGGGCAAAGTTGTTGACCAATGACTAGTTAGTGGAAAGGTACTGCTGTGAGGCGGAAATTATAGGAAGGGAGCCTTTCCTGAATAAGGGATAGAATGAAGTTGTGCCCTCACTCTGAGAGATGAAGTTATTCCCTCAGTAAGAGAGAGTTCAAGTTATGTCATCAATAAAGAGGTAGCAGTTACAGATCCTGAAAGAACCCCGTTGTCCGTGCGGTCTTTACGCCACAAATCGCCCCCCAACAGGGACATGAAAACGAACAGGGACGAGAAGAAAACAAACAGGGACATGAAGAATAGGAACAGGGACAGGCTAACAGCACAGGGACAAAAACAAAAAAGGTATGAATAGGGACAGGCAAACGGAACAGGGACAAAAACAGAAAAGGAATGATCAGGTACAGGCTAACAGAACAGGGACGAACAAAAAGAGCTTATGGGAGGGTCACGCTGGCTTACGCAGGACCCACAAACAAGGACTCCAGGAGTTGGAGGGGAAGCCAGAGCCCCCCGGCTGGGCAGCACTCAGTGCCTGCCTCTCCCAGGGATGGGGTTGCAAAGTTTGTTAAAGATAGACTTAGTATGCCTGGCAGTTTTTCTCTGTGTTTTAGTTTGTGTTGATCCTGCGTTCTTAATTTGTGTTAATTGCGCTTTCTTATTTTAATAAAGAAGGGGAAGATGTGGGAGTGTGGCCATGGGGGTCGACAAGCCCCATGGTTGGTGATAACATCCAACTCTTAAAGATGAAACCATCAGGAAAGTAAAGAGTTGAGAGGGAACAAAGAAGGGTGATTCAGGAGACACCTTAACCAGGGAGATGAAGAACAGGAACAGGGATAGTCTAACAGAACAGGGACGAAAACAAAAAAGGAATGAACAGGGACAGGCTAACAGAGCAGGGAGAAACAAAAAACAGCATATGGGAGGGTCCCACTGGCATATGCTGGACCCACAAACAAGGACTCCAGGAGTTGGAGGGGCAGCCAGAGCCCCCCGGCTGGGCAGCACTCAGTGGCTGCCTCTCCCAGGGATGGTTTTACAAAGATTGTTAAAGATAGACTTAGTATGCCTGGCAGTTTTTCTCTGTGTTTTAGTTTGTGTTGATCCTGCCTTCTTAATTTGTGTTAATCGCGCTTTCTTATGTTAATAAAGAAGGGGAAGATGTGGGAGTGTGGCTATGGGGGTCCACAAGCCCCATGGTTGGTGATAACATCCGACTACTAAAGTAGAGACCATCAGGAAAGTAAAGCCTTGAGAGGGAACAAAGAAGGGTGATTCAGGAGACACCTTAAGCAGGGACATGAAGAACAGGAACAGGGATAGTCTAACAGAACAGGGACAAATACAAAAAAGGAATGAATAGGGACAGGCTATCAGAACAGCGACAAACAAAAAACAGCGTATGGGAGGGTCTCGCTGGCATAGGCAGGACCCACAAACAAGGACTCCAGGAGTTGGAGGGGCAGCCAGAGCCCCCCGGCTGGGCAGCACTCAGTGCCTGCCACTCCCAGGGATGGGGTTGCAAAGTTTGTTAAAGATAGTCTTAGTATGCCTGGCAGCTTTTCTCTGTGTTTTAGTTTGTGTTGATCCTGCCTTCTTAATTTGTGTTAATCGAGCTCTTTTATGTTAATAAAGAAGGGGGAGATGTGGGAGCATGGCCATGGGGGTCGACAAGTCCCATGGTTGGTGATAACATCCAACTCTTAAAGATGAGGCCATCAGGAAAGTAAAGAGTTGAGAGGGAACAAAGAAGGGTGATTCAGGAGACACCTTAAACAGGGACATGAAGAACAGGAACAGGGATAGTCTAACAGAACAGGGAGGAAAACAAAAAAGGAATGAATAGGGACAGGCTATCATAACAGGGACAAACAAAAAACAGCGTATGGGAGGGTCTCGCTGGCATAGGCAGGACCCCCAAACAAGGACTCCAGGAGTTGGAGGGGCAGCCAGAGCCCCCCAGCTGGGCAGCACTCAGTGCCTGCCTCTCCCAGGGATGGGGTTACAAAGTTTGTTAAAGATGGAATTAGTATGCCTGGCAGTTTTTCTCTGTGTTTTAGTTTGTGTTAATAGTGCTTTCTTAATTTGTGTTACTCTTGCTTTCTTAATTTCTGTTAATCGCGCCTTCTTAATTTGTGTTAAACCTGCTTTCTTAATTTGTGTTAATCGAGCTCTTTTATGTTAATAAAGAAGGGGGAGATGTGGGAGCATGGCCATGGGGGTCCACAAGTCCCATGGTTGGTGATAACATCCAACTCTTAAAGATGAGGCCATCAGGAAAGTAAAGAGTTGAGAGGGAACAAAGAAGGGTGATTCAGGAGACACCTTAAACAGGGACATGAAGAACAGGAACAGGGACAGGCTAACAGAGCAGGGAGAAACAAAAAACAGCGTATGGGAGAGTCTCGCTGGCATAGGCAGGACCCACAAACAAGGACTCCAGGAGTTGGAGGGGCAGCCAGAGCCCCCCGGCTGGGCAGCACTCAGTGCCTGCCTCTCCCAGGGATGGTTTTACAAAGGTTGTTAAAGATAGACTTAGTATGCCTGGCAGTTTTTCTCTGTGTTTTAGTTTGTGTTGATCCTGCCTTCTTATTTTGTGTTAATCGCGCTTTCTTAAGTTAATAAAGAAGGAGGAGATGTGGGAGTGTGGCCATGGGGGTCGACAAGCCCCATGGTTGGTGATAACATCAGACTCTTAATGATGAGACCATCAGGAAAGTAAAGCCTTGAGAGGGAACAAAGAAGGGTGACTCAGGAGACACCTTAACCAGGGACATGAAGAACAGGAACAGGGATAGTCTAACAGAACAGGGAGGAAAACAAAAAAGGAATTAATAGGGGCAGGCTATCAGAACAGGGACAAACAAAAAACAGCGTATGGGAGGGTCTCGCTGGCATAGGCAGGACCCACAAACAAGGACTCCAGGAGTTGGAGGGGCAGCCAGAGCCCCCCAGCTGGGCAGCACTCAGTGCCTGCCTCTCCCAGGGATGGGGTTACAAAGTTTGTAAAAGATGGAATTAGTATGCCTGGCAGTTTTTCTCTGTGTTTTATTTTGTGTTAATAGTGCTTTCTTAATTTGTGCTACTCTTGCTTTCTTAATTTCTGTTAATCGCGCCTTCTTAATTTGTGTTAAACCTGCTTTCTTAATTTGTGTTAATCGAGCTCTTTTATGTTAATAAAGAAGGGGGAGATGTGGGAGCATGGCCATGGGGGTCTACAAGTCCCATGGTTGGTGATAACATCCAACTCTTAAAGATGAGGCCATCAGGAAAGTAAAGAGTTGAGAGGGAACAAAGAAGGGTGATTCAGGAGACACCTTAAACAGGGACATGAAGAACAGGAACAGGGACAGGCTAACAGAGCAGGGAGAAACAAAAAACAGCATATGGGAGAGTCCCACTGGCATAGGCAGGACCCACAAACAAGGACTCCAGGAGTTGGAGGGGCAGCCAGAGCCCACCGGCTGGGCAGCACTCAGTGCCTGCCTCTCCCAGGGATGGTTTTACAAAGGTTGTTAAAGATAGACTTAGTATGCCTGGCAGTTTTTCTCTGTGTTTTAGTTTGTGTTGATCCTGCCTTCTTAATATGTGTTAATCGCGCTTTCTTAAGTTAATAAAGAAGGGGGAGATGTGGGAGTGTGGCCATGGGGGTCGACAAGCCCCATGGTTGGTGATAACATCAGACTCTTAATGATGAGACCATCAGGAAAGTAAAGCCTTGAGAGGGAACAAAGAAGGGTGATTCAGGAGACACCTTAAACAGGGACATGAAGAACAGGAACAGGGATAGTCTAACAGAACAGGGACAAGAACAAAAAAGTAATGAATAGGGACAGGCTATCAGAACAGGGACAAACAAAAAACAGCATATGGGAGGGTCTCGCTGGCATAGGCAGGACCCACAAACAAGGACTCCAGGAGTTGGAGGGGCAGCCAGAGCCCCCCAGCTGGGCAGCACTCAGTGCCTGCCACTCCCAGGGACGGGGTTGCAAAGTTTGTTAAAGATGGAATTAGTATGCCTGGCAGCTTTTCTCTGTGTTTTAGTTTGTGTTGATCCTGCCTTCTTAATTTGTGTTAATCGCGCTTTCTTATGTTAATAAAGAAGGGGAAGATGTGGGAGTGTGGCAATGGGAGTCCACAAGCCCCATGGTTGTTGATCACATCCGACTCTTAAGGATGAGACCATCAGGAATTTAAAGAGTTGAGAGGGAACAAAGAAGGGTGATTCAGGTGACACCTTGTTGTCTGGGGTGGCTTGTTCTCCAGCCATTAAAGCATGGAAGTTGATGGGTGTTTGCTGTTGCCAGGCAAAGTTGTTGACCAATGACTAGTTAGTGGAAAGGTACTGCTGTGAGGCGGAAATTATAGGAAGGGAGCCTTTCCTGAATAAGGGATAGAATGAAGTTGTGCCCTCACTCTGAGAGATGAAGTTATGCCCTCAGTAAGAGAGAGTTCAAGTTATGTCATCAATAAAGAGGTAGCAGTTACAGATCCTGAAAGAACCCCGTTGTCCGTGCGGTCTTTACGCCACAAATCGCCCCCCAACAGGGACATGAAAACGAACAGGGACGAGAAGAAAACAAACAGGGACATGAAGAATAGGAACAGGGACAGGCTAACAGCACAGGGACAAAAACAAAAAAGGTATGAATAGGGACAGGCAAACGGAACAGGGACAAAAACAGAAAAGGAATGATCAGGTACAGGCTAACAGAACAGGGACGAACAAAAAGAGCTTATGGGAGGGTCACGCTGGCTTACGCAGGACCCACAAACAAGGACTCCAGGAGTTGGAGGGGAAGCCAGAGCCCCCCGGCTGGGCAGCACTCAGTGCCTGCCTCTCCCAGGGATGGGGTTGCAAAGTTTGTTAAAGATAGACTTAGTATGCCTGGCAGTTTTTCTCTGTGTTTTAGTTTGTGTTGATCCTGCGTTCTTAATTTGTGTTAATTGCGCTTTCTTATTTTAATAAAGAAGGGGAAGATGTGGGAGTGTGGCCATGGGGGTCGACAAGCCCCATGGTTGGTGATAACATCCAACTCTTAAAGATGAAACCATCAGGAAAGTAAAGAGTTGAGAGGGAACAAAGAAGGGTGATTCAGGAGACACCTTAACCAGGGAGATGAAGAAAAGGAACAGGGATAGTCTAACAGAACAGGGAGGAAAACAAAAAAGGAATGAACAGGGACAGGCTAACAGAGCAGGGAGAAACAAAAAACAGCATATGGGAGGGTCCCACTGGCATATGCTGGACCCACAAACAAGGACTCCAGGAGTTGGAGGGGCAGCCAGAGCCCCCCGGCTGGGCAGCACTCAGTGGCTGCCTCTCCCAGGGATAGTTTTACAAAGATTGTTAAAGATAGACTTAGTATGCCTGGCAGTTTTTCTCTGTGTTTTAGTTTGTGTTGATCCTGCCTTCTTAATTTGTGTTAATCGCGTTTTCTTATGTTAATAAAGAAGGGGAAGATGTGGGAGTGTGGCTATGGGGGTCCACAAGCCCCATGGTTGGTGATAACATCCGACTACTAAAGTAGAGACCATCAGGAAAGTAAAGCCTTGAGAGGGAACAAAGAAGGGTGATTCAGGAGACACCTTAAGCAGGGACATGAAGAACAGGAACAGGGATAGTCTAACAGAACAGGGACAAAAACAAAAAAGGAATGAATAGGGACAGGCTATCAGAACAGCGACAAACAAAAAACAGCGTATGGGAGGGTCTCGCTGGCATAGGCAGGACCCACAAACAAGGACTCCAGGAGTTGGAGGGGCAGCCAGAGCCCCCCGGCTGGGCAGCACTCAGTGCCTGCCACTCCCAGGGATGGGGTTGCAAAGTTTGTTAAAGATAGTCTTAGTATGCCTGGCAGCTTTTCTCTGTGTTTTAGTTTGTGTTGATCCTGCCTTCTTAATTTGTGTTAATCGAGCTCTTTTATGTTAATAAAGAAGGGGGAGATGTGGGAGCATGGCCATGGGGGTCAACAAGCCCCATGGTTGGTGATAACATCAGACTCTTAATGATGAGACCATCAGGAAAGTAAAGCCTTGAGAGGGAACAAAGAAGGGTGACTCAGGAGACACCTTAAACAGGGACATGAAGAACAGGAACAGGGATAGTCTAACAGAACAGGGAGGAAAACAAAAAAGGAATTAATAGGGGCAGGCTATCAGAACAGGGACAAACAAAAAACAGCGTATGGGAGGGTCTCGCTGGCATAGGCAGGACCCACAAACAAGGACTCCAGGAGTTGGAGGGGCAGCCAGAGCCCCCCAGCTGGGCAGCACTCAGTGCCTGCCTCTCCCAGGGATGGGGTTACAAAGTTTGTAAAAGATGGAATTAGTATGCCTGGCAGTTTTTCTCTGTGTTTTATTTTGTGTTAATAGTGCTTTCTTAATTTGTGTTACTCTTGCTTTCTTAATTTCTGTTAATCGCGCCTTCTTAATTTGTGTTAAACCTGCTTTCTTAATTTGTGTTAATCGAGCTCTTTTATGTTAATAAAGAAGGGGGAGATGTGGGAGCATGGCAATGGGGGTCCACAAGTCCCATGGTTGGTGATAACATCCAACTCTTAAAGATGAGGCCATCAGGAAAGTAAAGAGTTGAGAGGGAACAAAGAAGGGTGATTCAGGAGACGCCTTAAACAGGGACATGAAGAACAGGAACAGGGACAGGCTAACAGAGCAGGGAGAAACAAAAAACAGCATATGGGAGAGTCCCACTGGCATAGGCAGGACCCACAAACAAGGACTCCAGGAGTTGGAGGGGCAGCCAGAGCCCCCCGGCTGGGCAGCACTCAGTGCCTGCCTCTCCCAGGGATGGTTTTACAAAGGTTGTTAAAGATAGACTTAGTATGCCTGGCAGTTTTTCTCTGTGTTTTAGTTTGTGTTGATCCTGCCTTCTTAATATGTGTTAATCGCGCTTTCTTAAGTTAATAAAGAAGGGGGAGATGTGGGAGTGTGGCCATGGGGGTCGACAAGCCCCATGGTTGGTGATAACATCAGACTCTTAATGATGAGACCATCAGGAAAGTAAAGCCTTGAGAGGGAACAAAGAAGGGTGACTCAGGAGACACCTTAAACAGGGACATGAAGAACAGGAACAGGGATAGTCTAACAGAACAGGGACAAAAACAAAAAAGGAATGAATAGGGACAGGCTATCAGAACAGCGACAAACAAAAAACAGCGTATGGGAGGGTCTCGCTGGCATAGGCAGGACCCACAAACAAGGACTCCAGGAGTTGGAGGGGCAGCCAGAGCCCCCCAGCTGGGCAGCACTCAGTTCCTGCCTCTCCCAGGGACGGGGTTACAAAGTTTGTTAAAGATGGAATTAGTATGCCTGGCAGTTTTTCTCTGTGTTTTAGTTTGTGTTGATCCTGCCTTCTTAATTTGTGTTAATCGCGCTTTCTTATGTTAATAAAGAAGGGGAAGATGTGGGAGTGTGGCCATGGGGGTCGACAAGCCCCATGGTTGGTGGTAACATCAGACTCTTAATGATGAGACCATCAGGAAAGTAAAGAGTTGAGAGAGAACAAAGAAGGGTGATTCAGGAGACACCTTAAAAGGGACATGAAGAACAGGAACAGGGATAGTCTAACAGAACAGGGACGAAAACAAAAAAGGAATGAATAGGGACAGGCTATCAGAACAGGGACAAACAAAAAACAGCGTATGGGAGGGTCTCGTTGGCATACGCAGGACCCACAAACAAGGACTCCAGGAGTTGGAGGGGCAGCCAGAGCCCCCTGGCTTGGCAGTACTCAGTGCCTGCCTCTCCCAGGGATGGTTTTACAAAGGTTGTTAAAGATAGACTTAGTATGCCTGGCAGTTTTTCTCTGTGTTTTAGTTTGTGTTGATCCTGCCTTCTTAATTTGTGTTAATCGCGCTTTCTTAAGTTAATAAAGAAGGGGGAGATGTGGGAGTGTGGCCATGGGGGTCGACAGGCCCCATGGTTGGTGATAACATAGGACTCTTAAGGATGAGACCATCAGGAATTTAAAGAGTTGAGAGGGAACAAAGAAGGGTGATTCAGGTGACACCTTGTTGTCTGGGGTGGCTAGTTCTCCAGCCATTAATGCATGGAAGTGGCTGGGTGTTTGGTGTTGCCGAGCAAAGTTGTTGACCAATGACTAGTTAGTGGAAAGGTACTGCTGTGAGGCGGAAATTATAGGAAGGGAGCCTTTCCTGAATAAGGGATAGAATGAAGTTGTGCCCTCACTCTGAGAGATGAAGTTATGCCCTCAGTAAGAGAGAGTTCAAGTTATGTCATCAATAAAGAGGTAGCAGTTACAGATCCTGAAAGAACCCCGTTGTCCGTGCAGTCTTTACGCCACAAATCGCCCCCCAACAGGGACATGAAAACGAACAGGGACGAGAAGAAAACAAACAGGGACATGAAGAATAGGAACAGGGACAGGCTAACAGCACAGGGACAAAAACAAAAAAGGAATGAATAGGGACAGGCAAACGGAACAGGGACAAAAACAGAAAAGGAATGATCAGGTACAGGCTAACAGAACAGGGACGAACAAAAAGAGCTTATGGGAGGGTCACGCTGGCTTACGCAGGACCCACAAACAAGGACTCCAGGAGTTGGAGGGGCAGCCAGAGCCCCCCGGCTGGGCAGCACTCAGTGCCTGCCTCTCCCAGGGATGGGGTTGCAAAGTTTGTTAAAGATAGTCTTAGTATGCCTGGCAGCTTTTCTCTGTGTTTTAGTTTGTGTTGATCCTGCCTTCTTAATTTGTGTTAATTGCGCTTTCTTATTTTAATAAAGAAGGGGAAGATGTGGGAGTGTGGCCATGGGGGTCGACAAGCCCCATGGTTGGTGATAACATCCAACTCTTAAAGATGAAACCATCAGGAAAGTAAAGAGTTGAGAGGGAACAAAGAAGGGTGATTCAGGAGACACCTTAACCAGGGAGATGAAGAACAGGAACAGGGATAGTCTAACAGAACAGGGAGGAAAACAAAAAAGGAATGAAAAGGGACAGGCTAACAGAGCAGGGAGAAACAAAAAACAGCATATGGGAGGGTCCCACTGGCATATGCTGGACCCACAAACAAGGACTCCAGGATTTGGAGGGGCAGCCAAGGCCCCCCGGCTGGGCAGCACTCAGTGCCTGCCTCTCCCAGGGATGGTTTTACAAAGATTGTTAAAGATAGACTTAGTATGCCTGGCAGTTTTTCTCTGTGTTTTAGTTTGTGTTGATCCTGCCTTCTTAATTTGTGTTAATCGCGTTTTCTTATGTTAATAAAGAAGGGGAAGATGTGGGAGTGTGGCTATGGGGGTCCACAAGCCCCATGGTTGGTGATAACATCCGACTACTAAAGTAGAGACCATCAGGAAAGTAAAGCCTTGAGAGGGAACAAAGAAGGGTGATTCAGGAGACACCTTAAGCAGGGACATGAAGAACAGGAACAGGGATAGTCTAACAGAACAGGGACAAAAACAAAAAAGGAATGAATAGGGACAGGCTATCAGAACAGGGACAAACAAAAAACAGCGTATGGGAGGGTCTCGCTGGCATAGGCAGGACCCCCAAACAAGGACTCCAGGAGTTGGAGGGGCAGCCAGAGCCCCCCGGCTAGGCAGTACTCAGTGCCTGCCTCTCCCAGGGATGGGGTTACAAAGTTTGTTAAAGATGGAATTAGTATGCCTGGCAGTTTTTCTCTGTATTTTAGTTTGTGTTAATAGTTCTTTCTTAATTTGTGTTACTTTTCCTTTCTTATTTTCTGTTAATCGCGCCTTCATAATTTGTGTTAAACCTGCTTTCTTAATTTGCGTTAATCAAGCTCTTTTATGTTAATAAAGAAGGGGGAGATGTGGGAGCATGGCCATGGGGGTCGACAAGTCCCATGGTTGGTGATAACATCCAACTCTTAAAGATGAGGCCATCAGGAAAGTAAAGAGTTGAGAGGGAACAAAGAAGGGTGATTCAGGAGACACCTTAAACAGGGACATGAAGAACAGGAACAGGGATAGTCTAACAGAACAGGGAGGAAAACAAAAAAGGAATGAATAGGGACAGGCTATCAGAACAGGGACAAACAAAAAACAGCGTATGGGAGGGTCTCGTTGGCATACGCAGGACCCACAAACAAGGACTCCAGGAGTTGGAGGGGCAGCCAGAGCCCCCTGGCTTGGCAGTACTCAGTGCCTGCCTCTCCCAGGGATGGTTTTACAAAGGTTGTTAAAGATAGACTTAGTATGCCTGGCAGTTTTTCTCTGTGTTTTAGTTTGTGTTGATCCTGCCTTCTTAATTTGTGTTAATCGCGCTTTCTTAAGTTAATAAAGAAGGGGGAGATGTGGGAGTGTGGCCATGGGGGTCGACAGGCCCCATGGTTGGTGATAACATAGGACTCTTAAGGATGAGACCATCAGGAATTTAAAGAGTTGAGAGGGAACAAAGAAGGGTGATTCAGGTGACACCTTGTTGTCTGGGGTGGCTAGTTCTCCAGCCATTAATGCATGGAAGTGGCTGGGTGTTTGGTGTTGCCGAGCAAAGTTGTTGACCAATGACTAGTTAGTGGAAAGGTACTGCTGTGAGGCGGAAATTATAGGAAGGGAGCCTTTCCTGAATAAGGGATAGAATGAAGTTGTGCCCTCACTCTGAGAGATGAAGTTATGCCCTCAGTAAGAGAGAGTTCAAGTTATGTCATCAATAAAGAGGTAGCAGTTACAGATCCTGAAAGAACCCCGTTGTCCGTGCAGTCTTTACGCCACAAATCGCCCCCCAACAGGGACATGAAAACGAACAGGGACGAGAAGAAAACAAACAGGGACATGAAGAATAGGAACAGGGACAGGCTAACAGCACAGGGACAAAAACAAAAAAGGAATGAATAGGGACAGGCAAACGGAACAGGGACAAAAACAGAAAAGGAATGATCAGGTACAGGCTAACAGAACAGGGACGAACAAAAAGAGCTTATGGGAGGGTCACGCTGGCTTACGCAGGACCCACAAACAAGGACTCCAGGAGTTGGAGGGGCAGCCAGAGCCCCCCGGCTGGGCAGCACTCAGTGCCTGCCTCTCCCAGGGATGGGGTTGCAAAGTTTGTTAAAGATAGTCTTAGTATGCCTGGCAGCTTTTCTCTGTGTTTTAGTTTGTGTTGATCCTGCCTTCTTAATTTGTGTTAATTGCGCTTTCTTATTTTAATAAAGAAGGGGAAGATGTGGGAGTGTGGCCATGGGGGTCGACAAGCCCCATGGTTGGTGATAACATCCAACTCTTAAAGATGAAACCATCAGGAAAGTAAAGAGTTGAGAGGGAACAAAGAAGGGTGATTCAGGAGACACCTTAACCAGGGAGATGAAGAACAGGAACAGGGATAGTCTAACAGAACAGGGAGGAAAACAAAAAAGGAATGAAAAGGGACAGGCTAACAGAGCAGGGAGAAACAAAAAACAGCATATGGGAGGGTCCCACTGGCATATGCTGGACCCACAAACAAGGACTCCAGGATTTGGAGGGGCAGCCAAGGCCCCCCGGCTGGGCAGCACTCAGTGCCTGCCTCTCCCAGGGATGGTTTTACAAAGATTGTTAAAGATAGACTTAGTATGCCTGGCAGTTTTTCTCTGTGTTTTAGTTTGTGTTGATCCTGCCTTCTTAATTTGTGTTAATCGCGTTTTCTTATGTTAATAAAGAAGGGGAAGATGTGGGAGTGTGGCTATGGGGGTCCACAAGCCCCATGGTTGGTGATAACATCCGACTACTAAAGTAGAGACCATCAGGAAAGTAAAGCCTTGAGAGGGAACAAAGAAGGGTGATTCAGGAGACACCTTAAGCAGGGACATGAAGAACAGGAACAGGGATAGTCTAACAGAACAGGGACAAAAACAAAAAAGGAATGAATAGGGACAGGCTATCAGAACAGGGACAAACAAAAAACAGCGTATGGGAGGGTCTCGCTGGCATAGGCAGGACCCCCAAACAAGGACTCCAGGAGTTGGAGGGGCAGCCAGAGCCCCCCGGCTAGGCAGTACTCAGTGCCTGCCTCTCCCAGGGATGGGGTTACAAAGTTTGTTAAAGATGGAATTAGTATGCCTGGCAGTTTTTCTCTGTATTTTAGTTTGTGTTAATAGTTCTTTCTTAATTTGTGTTACTTTTCCTTTCTTATTTTCTGTTAATCGCGCCTTCATAATTTGTGTTAAACCTGCTTTCTTAATTTGCGTTAATCAAGCTCTTTTATGTTAATAAAGAAGGGGGAGATGTGGGAGCATGGCCATGGGGGTCGACAAGTCCCATGGTTGGTGATAACATCCAACTCTTAAAGATGAGGCCATCAGGAAAGTAAAGAGTTGAGAGGGAACAAAGAAGGGTGATTCAGGAGACACCTTAAACAGGGACATGAAGAACAGGAACAGGGATAGTCTAACAGAACAGGGAGGAAAACAAAAAAGGAATGAATAGGGACAGGCTATCAGAACAGGGACAAACAAAAAACAGCGTATGGGAGGGTCTCGCTGGCATAGGCAGGACCCCCAAACAAGGACTCCAGGAGTTGGAGGGGCAGCCAGAGCCCCCCAGCTGGGCAGCACTCAGTGCCTGCCTCTCCCAGGGATGGGGTTACAAAGTTTGTAAAAGATGGAATTAGTATGCCTGGCAGTTTTTCTCTGTGTTTTATTTTGTGTTAATAGTGCTTTCTTAATTTGTGTTACTCTTGCTTTCTTAATTTCTGTTAATCGCGCCTTCTTAATTTGTGTTAAACCTGCTTTCTTAATTTGTGTTAATCGAGCTCTTTTATGTTAATAAAGAAGGGGGAGATGTGGGAGCATGGCAATGGGGGTCCACAAGTCCCATGGTTGGTGATAACATCCAACTCTTAAAGATGAGGCCATCAGGAAAGTAAAGAGTTGAGAGGGAACAAAGAAGGGTGATTCAGGAGACACCTTAAACAGGGACATGAAGAACAGGAACAGGGACAGGCTAACAGAGCAGGGAGAAACAAAAAACAGCATATGGGAGAGTCCCACTGGCATAGGCAGGACCCACAAACAAGGACTCCAGGAGTTGGAGGGGCAGCCAGAGCCCCCCGGCTGGGCAGCACTCAGTGCCTGCCTCTCCCAGGGATGGTTTTACAAAGGTTGTTAAAGATAGACTTAGTATGCCTGGCAGTTTTTCTCTGTGTTTTAGTTTGTGTTGATCCTGCCTTCTTAATATGTGTTAATCGCGCTTTCTTAAGTTAATAAAGAAGGGGGAGATGTGGGAGTGTGGCCATGGGGGTCGACAAGCCCCATGGTTGGTGATAACATCAGACTCTTAATGATGAGACCATCAGGAAAGTAAAGCCTTGAGAGGGAACAAAGAAGGGTGACTCAGGAGACACCTTAAACAGGGACATGAAGAACAGGAACAGGGATAGTCTAACAGAACAGGGACAAAAACAAAAAAGGAATGAATAGGGACAGGCTATCAGAACAGCGACAAACAAAAAACAGCGTATGGGAGGGTCTCGCTGGCATAGGCAGGACCCACAAACAAGGACTCCAGGAGTTGGAGGGGCAGCCAGAGCCCCCCAGCTGGGCAGCACTCAGTTCCTGCCTCTCCCAGGGACGGGGTTACAAAGTTTGTTAAAGATGGAATTAGTATGCCTGGCAGTTTTTCTCTGTGTTTTAGTTTGTGTTGATCCTGCCTTCTTAATTTGTGTTAATCGCGCTTTCTTATGTTAATAAAGAAGGGGAAGATGTGGGAGTGTGGCCATGGGGGTCGACAAGCCCCATGGTTGGTGGTAACATCAGACTCTTAATGATGAGACCATCAGGAAAGTAAAGAGTTGAGAGAGAACAAAGAAGGGTGATTCAGGAGACACCTTAAAAGGGACATGAAGAACAGGAACAGGGATAGTCTAACAGAACAGGGACGAAAACAAAAAAGGAATGAATAGGGACAGGCTATCAGAACAGGGACAAACAAAAAACAGCGTATGGGAGGGTCTCGTTGGCATACGCAGGACCCACAAACAAGGACTCCAGGAGTTGGAGGGGCAGCCAGAGCCCCCTGGCTTGGCAGTACTCAGTGCCTGCCTCTCCCAGGGATGGTTTTACAAAGGTTGTTAAAGATAGACTTAGTATGCCTGGCAGTTTTTCTCTGTGTTTTAGTTTGTGTTGATCCTGCCTTCTTAATTTGTGTTAATCGCGCTTTCTTAAGTTAATAAAGAAGGGGGAGATGTGGGAGTGTGGCCATGGGGGTCGACAGGCCCCATGGTTGGTGATAACATAGGACTCTTAAGGATGAGACCATCAGGAATTTAAAGAGTTGAGAGGGAACAAAGAAGGGTGATTCAGGTGACACCTTGTTGTCTGGGGTGGCTAGTTCTCCAGCCATTAATGCATGGAAGTGGCTGGGTGTTTGGTGTTGCCGGGCAAAGTTGTTGACCAATGACTAGTTAGTGGAAAGGTACTGCTGTGAGGCGGAAATTATAGGAAGGGAGCCTTTCCTGAATAAGGGATAGAATGAAGTTGTGCCCTCACTCTGAGAGATGAAGTTATGCCCTCAGTAAGAGAGAGTTCAAGTTATGTCATCAATAAAGAGGTAGCAGTTACAGATCCTGAAAGAACCCCGTTGTCCGTGCAGTCTTTACGCCACAAATCGCCCCCCAACAGGGACATGAAAACGAACAGGGACGAGAAGAAAACAAACAGGGACATGAAGAATAGGAACAGGGACAGGCTAACAGCACAGGGACAAAAACAAAAAAGGAATGAATAGGGACAGGCAAACGGAACAGGGACAAAAACAGAAAAGGAATGATCAGGTACAGGCTAACAGAACAGGGACGAACAAAAAGAGCTTATGGGAGGGTCACGCTGGCTTACGCAGGACCCACAAACAAGGACTCCAGGAGTTGGAGGGGCAGCCAGAGCCCCCCGGCTGGGCAGCACTCAGTGCCTGCCTCTCCCAGGGATGGGGTTGCAAAGTTTGTTAAAGATAGACTTAGTATGCCTGGCAGTTTTTCTCTGTGTTTTAGTTTGTGTTGATCCTGCGTTCTTAATTTGTGTTAATTGCGCTTTCTTATTTTAATAAAGAAGGGGAAGATGTGGGAGTGTGGCCATGGGGGTCGACAAGCCCCATGGTTGGTGATAACATCCAACTCTTAAAGATGAAACCATCAGGAAAGTAAAGAGTTGAGAGGGAACAAAGAAGGGTGATTCAGGAGACACCTTAACCAGGGAGATGAAGAACAGGAACAGGGATAGTCTAACAGAACAGGGAGGAAAACAAAAAAGGAATGAAAAGGGACAGGTTAACAGAGCAGGGAGAAACAAAAAACAGCATATGGGAGGGTCCCACTGGCATATGCTGGACCCACAAACAAGGACTCCAGGATTTGGAGGGGCAGCCAAGGCCCCCCGGCTGGGCAGCACTCAGTGCCTGCCTCTCCCAGGGATGGTTTTACAAAGATTGTTAAAGATAGACTTAGTATGCCTGGCAGTTTTTCTCTGTGTTTTAGTTTGTGTTGATCCTGCCTTCTTAATTTGTGTTAATCGTGTTTTCTTATGTTAATAAAGAAGGGGAAGATGTGGGAGTGTGGCTATGGGGGTCCACAAGCCCCATGGTTGGTGATAACATCCGACTACTAAAGTAGAGACCATCAGGAAAGTAAAGCCTTGAGAGGGAACAAAGAAGGGTGATTCAGGAGACACCTTAAGCAGGGACATGAAGAACAGGAACAGGGATAGTCTAACAGAACAGGGACAAAAACAAAAAAGGAATGAATAGGGACAGGCTATCAGAACAGGGACAAACAAAAAACAGCGTATGGGAGGGTCTCGCTGGCATAGGCAGGACCCCCAAACAAGGACTCCAGGAGTTGGAGGGGCAGCCAGAGCCCCCCGGCTAGGCAGTACTCAGTGCCTGCCTCTCCCAGGGATGGGGTTACAAAGTTTGTTAAAGATGGAATTAGTATGCCTGGCAGTTTTTCTCTGTATTTTAGTTTGTGTTAATAGTTCTTTCTTAATTTGTGTTACTTTTCCTTTCTTATTTTCTGTTAATCGCGCCTTCATAATTTGTGTTAAACCTGCTTTCTTAATTTGCGTTAATCAAGCTCTTTTATGTTAATAAAGAAGGGGGAGATGTGGGAGCATGGCCATGGGGGTCGACAAGTCCCATGGTTGGTGATAACATCCAACTCTTAAAGATGAGGCCATCAGGAAAGTAAAGAGTTGAGAGGGAACAAAGAAGGGTGATTCAGGAGACACCTTAAACAGGGACATGAAGAACAGGAACAGGGATAGTCTAACAGAACAGGGAGGAAAACAAAAAAGGAATGAATAGGGACAGGCTATCAGAACAGGGACAAACAAAAAACAGCGTATGGGAGGGTCTCGCTGGCATAGGCAGGACCCCCAAACAAGGACTCCAGGAGTTGGAGGGGCAGCCAGAGCCCCCCAGCTGGGCAGCACTCAGTGCCTGCCTCTCCCAGGGATGGGGTTACAAAGTTTGTTAAAGATGGAATTAGTATGCCTGGCAGTTTTTCTCTGTGTTTTAGTTTGTGTTAATAGTGCTTTCTTAATTTGTGTTACTCTTGCTTTCTTAATTTCTGTTAATCGCGCCTTCTTAATTTGTGTTAAACCTGCTTTCTTAATTTGTGTTAATCGAGCTCTTTTATGTTAATAAAGAAGGGGGAGATGTGGGAGCATGGCCATGGGGGTCCACAAGTCCCATGGTTGGTGATAACATCCAACTCTTAAAGATGAGGCCATCAGGAAAGTAAAGAGTTGAGAGGGAACAAAGAAGGGTGATTCAGGAGACACCTTAAACAGGGACATGAAGAACAGGAACAGGGACAGGCTAACAGAGCAGGGAGAAACAAAAAACAGCGTATGGGAGAGTCCCACTGGCATAGGCAGGACCCACAAACAAGGACTCCAGGAGTTGGAGGGGCAGCCAGAGCCCCCCGGCTGGGCAGCACTCAGTGCCTGCCTCTCCCAGGGATGGTTTTACAAAGGTTGTTAAAGATAGACTTAGTATGCCTGGCAGTTTTTCTCTGTGTTTTAGTTTGTGTTGATCCTGCCTTCTTATTTTGTGTTAATCGCGCTTTCTTAAGTTAATAAAGAAGGAGGAGATGTGGGAGTGTGGCCATGGGGGTCGACAAGCCCCATGGTTGGTGATAACATCAGACTCTTAATGATGACACCATCAGGAAAGTAAAGCCTTGAGAGGGAACAAAGAAGGGTGACTCAGGAGACACCTTAAACAGGGACATGAAGAACAGGAACAGGGATAGTCTAACAGAACAGGGAGGAAAACAAAAAAGGAATTAATAGGGGCAGGCTATCAGAACAGGGACAAACAAAAAACAGCGTATGGGAGGGTCTCGCTGGCATAGGCAGGACCCACAAACAAGGACTCCAGGAGTTGGAGGGGCAGCCAGAGCCCCCCAGCTGGGCAGCACTCAGTGCCTGCCTCTCCCAGGGATGGGGTTACAAAGTTTGTAAAAGATGGAATTAGTATGCCTGGCAGTTTTTCTCTGTGTTTTATTTTGTGTTAATAGTGCTTTCTTAATTTGTGTTAATCGCGCTTTCTTATGTTAATAAAGAAGGGGAAGATGTGGGAGTGTGGCAATGGGAGTCCACAAGCCCCATGGTTGTTGATCACATCCGACTCTTAAGGATGAGACCATCAGGAATTTAAAGAGTTGAGAGGGAACAAAGAAGGGTGATTCAGGTGACACCTTGTTGTCTGGGGTGGCTTGTTCTCCAGCCATTAAAGCATGGAAGTTGATGGATGTTTGCTGTTGCCGGGCAAAGTTGTTGACCAATGACTAGTTAGTGGAAAGGTACTGCTGTGAGGCGGAAATTATAGGAAGGGAGCCTTTCCTGAATAAGGGATAGAATGAAGTTGTGCCCTCACTCTGAGATGAAGTTATGCCCTCAGTAAGAGAGAGTTCAAGTTATGTCATCAATAAAGAGGTAGCAGTTACAGATCCTGAAAGAACCCCGTTGTCCGTGCGGTCTTTACGCCACAAATCGCCCCCCAACAGGGACATGAAAACGAACAGGGACGAGAAGAAAACAAACAGGGACATGAAGAATAGGAACAGGGACAGGCTAACAGCACAGGGACAAAAACAAAAAAGGTATGAATAGGGACAGGCAAACGGAACAGGGACAAAAACAGAAAAGGAATGATCAGGTACAGGCTAACAGAACAGGGACGAACAAAAAGAGCTTATGGGAGGGTCACGCTGGCTTACGCAGGACCCACAAACAAGGACTCCAGGAGTTGGAGGGGAAGCCAGAGCCCCCCGGCTGGGCAGCACTCAGTGCCTGCCTCTCCCAGGGATGGGGTTGCAAAGTTTGTTAAAGATAGACTTAGTATGCCTGGCAGTTTTTCTCTGTGTTTTAGTTTGTGTTGATCCTGCGTTCTTAATTTGTGTTAATTGCGCTTTCTTATTTTAATAAAGAAGGGGAAGATGTGGGAGTGTGGCCATGGGGGTCGACAAGCCCCATGGTTGGTGATAACATCCAACTCTTAAAGATGAAACCATCAGGAAAGTAAAGAGTTGACAGGGAACAAAGAAGGGTGATTCAGGAGACACCTTAACCAGGGAGATGAAGAAAAGGAACAGGGATAGTCTAACAGAACAGGGAGGAAAACAAAAAAGGAATGAACAGGGACAGGCTAACAGAGCAGGGAGAAACAAAAAACAGCATATGGGAGGGTCCCACTGGCATATGCTGGACCCACAAACAAGGACTCCAGGAGTTGGAGGGGCAGCCAGAGCCCCCCGGCTGGGCAGCACTCAGTGGCTGCCTCTCCCAGGGATAGTTTTACAAAGATTGTTAAAGATAGACTTAGTATGCCTGGCAGTTTTTCTCTGTGTTTTAGTTTGTGTTGATCCTGCCTTCTTAATTTGTGTTAATCGCGTTTTCTTATGTTAATAAAGAAGGGGAAGATGTGGGAGTGTGGCTATGGGGGTCCACAAGCCCCATGGTTGGTGATAACATCCGACTACTAAAGTAGAGACCATCAGGAAAGTAAAGCCTTGAGAGGGAACAAAGAAGGGTGATTCAGGAGACACCTTAAGCAGGGACATGAAGAACAGGAACAGGGATAGTCTAACAGAACAGGGACAAAAACAAAAAAGGAATGAATAGGGACAGGCTATCAGAACAGGGACAAACAAAAAACAGCGTATGGGAGGGTCTCGCTGGCATAGGCAGGACCCACAAACAAGGACTCCAGGAGTTGGAGGGGCAGCCAGAGCCCCCCGGCTGGGCAGCACTCAGTGCCTGCCACTCCCAGGGATGGGGTTGCAAAGTTTGTTAAAGATAGTCTTAGTATGCCTGGCAGCTTTCCTCTGTGTTTTAGTTTGTGTTGATCCTGCCTTCTTAATTTGTGTTAATCGAGCTCTTTTATGTTAATAAAGAAGGGGGAGATGTGGGAGCATGGCCATGGGGGTCGACAAGCCCCATGGTTGGTGATAACATCAGACTCTTAATGATGAGACCATCAGGAAAGTAAAGCCTTGAGAGGGAACAAAGAAGGGTGACTCAGGAGACACCTTAAACAGGGACATGAAGAACAGGAACAGGGATAGTCTAACAGAACAGGGAGGAAAACAAAAAAGGAATTAATAGGGGCAGGCTATCAGAACAGGGACAAACAAAAAACAGCGTATGGGAGGGTCTCGCTGGCATAGGCAGGACCCACAAACAAGGACTCCAGGAGTTGGAGGGGCAGCCAGAGCCCCCCAGCTGGGCAGCACTCAGTGCCTGCCTCTCCCAGGGATGGGGTTACAAACTTTGTAAAAGATGGAATTAGTATGCCTGGCAGTTTTTCTCTGTGTTTTAGTTTGTGTTAATAGTGCTTTCTTAATTTGTGTTACTCTTGCTTTCTTAATTTCTGTTAATCGCGCCTTCTTAATTTGTGTTAAACCTGCTTTCTTAATTTGTGTTAATCGAGCTCTTTTATGTTAATAAAGAAGGGGGAGATGTGGGAGCATGGCCATGGGGGTCCACAAGTCCCATGGTTGGTGATAACATCCAACTCTTAAAGATGAGGCCATCAGGAAAGTAAAGAGTTGAGAGGGAACAAAGAAGGGTGATTCAGGAGACACCTTAAACAGGGACATGAAGAACAGGAACAGGGAAAGGCTAACAGAGCAGGGAGAAACAAAAAACAGCATATGGGAGAGTCCCACTGGCATAGGCAGGACCCACAAACAAGGACTCCAGGAGTTGGAGGGGCAGCCAGAGCCCCCCGGCTGGGCAGCACTCAGTGCCTGCCTCTCCCAGGGATGGTTTTACAAAGGTTGTTAAAGATAGACTTAGTATGCCTGGCAGTTTTTCTCTGTGTTTTAGTTTGTGTTGATCCTGCCTTCTTAATATGTGTTAATCGCGCTTTCTTAAGTTAATAAAGAAGGGGGAGATGTGGGAGTGTGGCCATGGGGGTCGACAAGCCCCATGGTTGGTGATAACATCAGACTCTTAATGATGAGACCATCAGGAAAGTAAAGCCTTGAGAGGGAACAAAGAAGGGTGATTCAGGAGACACCTTAAACAGGGACATGAAGAACAGGAACAGGGATAGTCTAACAGAACAGGGACAAAAACAAAAAAGGAATGAATAGGGACAGGCTATCAGAACAGCGACAAACAAAAAACAGCCTATGGGAGGGTCTCGCTGGCATAGGCAGGACCCACAAACAAGGACTCCAGGAGTTGGAGGGGCAGCCAGAGCCCCCCAGCTGGGCAGCACTCAGTGCCTGCCTCTCCCAGGGACGGGGTTACAAAGTTTGTTAAAGATGGAATTAGTATGCCTGGCAGTTTTTCTCTGTGTTTTAGTTTGTGTTGATCCTGCCTTCTTAATTTGTGTTAATCGCGCTTTCTTATGTTAATAAAGAAGGGGAAGATGTGGGAGTGTGGCCATGGGGGTCGACAAGCCCCATGGTTGGTGGTAACATCAGACTCTTAATGATGAGACCATCAGGAAAGTAAAGAGTTGAGAGAGAACAAAGAAGGGTGATTCAGGAGACACCTTAAAAAGGGACATGAAGAACAGGAACAGGGACAGGCTAACAGAGCAGGGAGAAACACAAAACAGCATATGGGAGGGTCCCACTGGCATATGCTGGACCCAAAAACAAGGACTCCAGGAGTTGGAGGGGCAGCCAGAGCCCCCCGGCTGGGCAGCACTCAGTGCCTGCCTCTCCCAGGGATGGGGTTACAAAGTTTTTTAAAGATGGAATTAGTATGCCTGGCAGTTTTTCTCTGTATTTTAGTTTGTGTTAATAGTGCTTTCTTAATTTGTGTTACTCTTCCTTTCTTAATTTCTGTTAATCGCGCCTTCTTAATTTGTGTTAATGAAGCTCTTTTATGTTAATAAAGAAGGGGGAGATGTGGGAGCATGACCATGGGGGTGGACAAGTCCCATGGTTGGTGATAACATCCGACTATTAAAGTACAGACATTCAGGAAAGTAAAGAGTTGAAAGGGAACAAAGAAGGGTGATTCAGGTGACACCTTAAGCAGGGAAATGAAGAACAGGAACAGGGATAGTCTAACAGAACAGGGACAAAAACAAAAAAGTAATGAATAGGGACAGGCTATCAGAACAGCGACAAACAAAAAACAGCCTATGGGAGGGTCTCGCTGGCATAGGCAGGACCCACAAACAAGGACTCCAGGAGTTGGAGGGGCAGCCAGAGCCCCCCAGCTGGGCAGCACTCAGTGCCTGCCTCTCCCAGGGACGGGGTTACAAAGTTTGTTAAAGATGGAATTAGTATGCCTGGCAGTTTTTCTCTGTGTTTTAGTTTGTGTTGATCCTGCCTTCTTAATTTGTGTTAATCGCGCTTTCTTATGTTAGTAAAGAAGGGGAAGATTTGGGAGTGTGGCCATGGGGGTCGACAAGCCCCATGGTTGGTGGTAACATCAGACTCTTAATGATGAGACCATCAGGAAAGTAAAGAGTTGAGAGAGAACAAAGAAGGGTGATTCAGGAGACACCTTAAAAAGGGACATGAAGAACAGGAACAGGGACAGGCTAACAGAGCAGGGACGAAAACAAAAAAGGAATGAATAGGGACAGGCTATCAGAACAGGGACAAACAAAAAACAGCGTATGGGAGGGTCTCGTTGGCATACGCAGGACCCACAAACAAGGACTCCAGGAGTTGGAGGGGCAGCCAGAGCCCCCTGGCTTGGCAGTACTCAGTGCCTGCCTCTCCCAGGGATGGTTTTACAAAGGTTGTTAAAGATAGACTTAGTATGCCTGGCAGTTTTTCTCTGTGTTTTAGTTTGTGTTGATCCTGCCTTCTTAATTTGTGTTAATCGCGCTTTCTTATGTTAATAAAGAAGGGGGAGATGTGGGAGTGTGGCCATGGGGGTCGACAGGCCCCATGGTTGGTGATAACATAGGACTCTTAAGGATGAGACCATCAGGAATTTAAAGAGTTGAGAGGGAACAAAGAAGGGTGATTCAGGTGACACCTTGTTGTCTGGGGTGGCTAGTTCTCCAGCCATTAATGCATGGAAGTGGCTGGGTGTTTGGTGTTGCCGGGCAAAGTTGTTGACCAATGACTAGTTAGTGGAAAGGTACTGCTGTGAGGCGGAAATTATAGGAAGGGAGCCTTTCCTGAATAAGGGATAGAATGAAGTTGTGCCCTCACTCTGAGAGATGAACTTATGCCCTCAGTAAGAGAGAGTTCAAGTTATGTCATCAATAAAGAGGTAGCAGTTACAGATCCTGAAAGAACCCCGTTGTCCGTGCGGTCTTTACGCCACAAATCGCCCCCCAACAGGGACATGAAACGAACAGGGACGAGAAGAAAACAAACAGGGGAATGAAGAACAGGAACAGGGACAGGCTAACAGAACAGGGACAAAAACAAAAAAGGAATGAATAGGGACAGGCTAACAGAACAGGGACGAACAGAAAGAGCTTATGGGAGGGTCACGCTGGCTTACGCAGGACCCACAAACAAGGACTCCAGGAGTTGGAGGGGCAGCCAGAGCCCCCCGGCTGGGCAGCACTCAGTGCCTGCCTCTCCCAGGGATGGGGTTGCAAAGTTTGTTAAAGATAGACTTAGTATGCCTGGCAGTTTTTCTCTGTGTTTTAGTTTGTGTTGATCCTGCCTTCTTAATTTGTGTTAATTGCGCTTTCTTATTTTAATAAAGAAGGGGAAGATGTGGGAGTGTGGCCATGGGGGTCGACAAGCCCCATGGTTGGTGATAACATCCAACTCTTAAAGATGAAACCATCAGTAAAGTAAAGAGTTGAGAGGGAACAAAGAAGGGTGATTCAGGAGACACCTTAACCAGGGAGATGAAGAACAGGAACAGGGATAGCCTAACAGAACAGGGAGGAAAACAAAAAAGGAATGAAAAGGGACAGGCTAACAGAGCAGGGAGAAACAAAAAACAGCATATGGGAGGGTCCCACTGGCATGTGCTGGACCCACAAACAAGGACTCCAGGAGTTGGAGGGGCATCCAGAGCCCCCCGGCTGGGCAGCACTCAGTGCCTGCCTCTCCCAGGGATGGGTTTACAAAGATTGTTAAAGATAGACTTAGTATGCCTGGCAGTTTTTCTCTGTGTTTTAGTTTGTGTTGATCCTGCCTTCTTAATTTGTGTTAATCGCGTTTTCTTATGTTAATAAAGAAGGTGAAGATGTGGGAGTGTGGCTATGGGGGTCGACAAGCCCCATGGTTGGTGATAACATCCGACTACTAAAGTAGAGACCATCAGGAAAGTAAAGTCTTGAGAGGGAACAAAGAAGGGTGATTCAGGAGACACCATAAACAGGGACATGAAGAACAGGAACAGGGATAGTCTAACAGAACAGGGACAAAAAAAAAAAAGGAATGAATAGGGACAGGCTATCAGAACAGGGACAAACAAAAAACAGCGTATGGGAGGGTCTCGCTGGCATAGGCAGTGTTAGTGTTGGGGAGAATCGAATGGATGTTCTATTAATGTTTCTCAGGTGATGGATCATACGGTATAATTAAATATTATTAAATGTACTTACATTATCAAGTAATCTATGTATACTGGAAACCTAGGGAGTACATTGAACATTTAAAGGAATCGTTGAAGGGGAACCCTGGGAGGGAATAGGTACAACCTGACCTTGGATAAGGGCCTGGAGATGATGAAATGAGTTGAAGCAGAACCATGGAGCGGAGGGAGCATGCGTCGAGTGAGAAAGGTGAAAGAGTTTAGCGGAGAGGAAGACTCCTTACTTCATCTGGACGACCACCTGGACGACCACCAGAGTGCGCCACGCATGTGCAAAGGGGAGGGGAGCTAATTAGAATGAAAAGCGAGGCTGATGTTGCAACCTGTAATGAATATGTATACCTGACGCAATATTGTATGTATAAATAACGGCTGGGAAGTAACGGGACTTGAAGCCAGATTTGGGCACCTGCCCCGGCTTCCAGCGCTGAATAAAGCACCTTCATATAATCACTTGGTGGTTATGTGGTTGCTACGCTAACATTTTGGCGACCCAGATGGGACTGCGTGGGCACTGCTGAGGCGGATCGTGTCTCGGTTTCGCTCCAGCCGGCACCGAGGGATTCTCGGGGAGCAGTCGACCACGACCGACCTCCGCTGCTCACGACGTACCACTGGAGCGGTAAGCAAAGGTGCTTTTAACTTTGGGTATTCGGTACCGATTTGGTTGGGAAAGCCTGCCGGTCAGACGCGGCGAAAGCCACGCTCGGTTGGGCAGGGAGCTCCCGGGGTAAGCCTAGGCGCCGTCCGTTAGACAGAGCGAAAGCTCTGCAGGTTCGGCATTGGTAACTGTATTGGTTTGTGCTGAAGGGTCAGCACCAGGTATTATTGGTATGTAGAAAGCGTGCTGCTGCTGCTCCGGCAGCTTTTTGCGAAAGCACGCTGCTGCTCCGGCAGCTTTTGGGAAAGCACACTGCTGCTCCGGCAGCTTCTGGAAAGTGTGCTGTTGCTGCTCCGGCAGCTTTCGGGAGAGTGTGTTGCTGCAGCTTTCGGGAGAGTGTGTTGTTGCTCCAGCAGCTTTCGGGAGAGTGTGTTGCTGCAGCTTTCGGGAGAGTGTGTTGCTGCAGCTTTCGGGAGAGTGTGTTGTTGCTGCAGCTTTCGGGAGAGTGTGTTGTTGCTCCAGCAGCTTTCGGGAGAGTGTGTTGCTGCAGCTTTCGGGAGAGTGTGTTGTTGCTCCAGCAGCTTTCGGGAGAGTGTGTTGTTGCTGCAGCTTTCGGGAGAGTGTGTTGCTGCAGCTTTCGGGAGAGTGTGTTGCTGCAGCTTTCGAGAGTGTGTTGCTGCTCCGGCAGCTTTCGAGAGAGTGTGTTGCTGCTCCGGCAGCTTTCGGGAGAGTGTGTTGCTGCTCCGGCAGCTTTCGAGAGAGTGTGTTGCTGCTCCGGCAGCTTTCGGGAGAGTGTGTTGCTGCTCCGGCAGCTTTCGAGAGAGTGTGTTGCTGCTCCGGCAGCTTTCGGGAGAGTGTGTTGCTGCTCCGGCAGCTTTCGAGAGAGTGTGTTGCTGCTCCGGCAGCTTTCGGGAGAGTGTGTTGCTGCTCCGGCAGCTTTCGAGAGAGTGTGTTGCTGCTCCGGCAGCTTTCGGGAGAGTGTGTTGCTGCTCCGGCAGCTTTCGGGAGAGTGTGTTGCTGCTCCGGCAGCTTTCGAGAGAGTGTGTTGCTGCTCCGGCAGCTTTCGAGAGAGTGTGTTGCTGCTCCGGCAGCTTTCGGGAGAGTGTGTTGCTGCTCCGGCAGCTTTCGGGAGAGTGTGTTGCTGCTCCGGCAGCTTTCGAGAGAGTGTGTTGCTGCTCCGGCAGCTTTCGAGAGAGTGTGTTGCTGCTCCGGCAGCTTTCGGGAGAGTGTGTTGCTGCTCCGGCAGCTTTCGGGAGAGTGTGTTGCTGCTCCGGCAGCTTTCGGGAGAGTGTGTTGCTGCTCCGGCAGCTTTCGGGAGAGTGTGTTGCTGCTCCGGCAGCTTTCGGGAGAGTGTGTTGCTGCTCCGGCAGCTTTCGGGAGAGTGTGTTGCTGCTCCGGCAGCTTTTGGGTCCGTATCATAAGCTCAAAATGAAAAAGATTAAAGAAATTCTGGGAAAAGATGTACCTATCCCGCGGACATCCCCGCTGGGGTGTTTGCTAGCACACTGGAAAGAGGGAGGTTTTGGTCAAGAAATGCGGAAAGGAAAGCTGATTGATTATTGTAACATTTGGTGGCCACAGTATAAACTAGAGGACCAAGAAACTTGGCCTGAGAATGGGACATTGCAATATAATACAATTTTACAATTGATGCTATTTTGTAAGCGGGAAGGAAAATATGATGAACTGCCGTATGTGGAATTATTCTTTTATTTGCGCCGAAAGCCTGAATGGCAGCATGCTTGTGGAATAATGGTGCTTGAGGTTTCAACTGAGGAACGTTGTTGTGCATGTACTAAGGAGAGACGCTGTATACAGCATCAGGCAATAGAGAATAATAAGTATTATGGGGAAATGAATAATGGAAATATCGATTTGGAAGTTGCGCCGTCGGCTCCGCCGGAAGAGCCAGGACAGGGAGGGAAAAGAGAAAAGGAAGATAGCAGTAGTGATGGAGAATCCCCGATTTTAGTCTCCCCGTGTCACATAGGACCCGGCAACAGCGAAGGGCAGGAGAAACTATAAATGAACAGGGAGGGAAAATAATCGCTCCCCTCAGGCAAGGAGTGGGGACAGAAGGACCGGTATATGTCAAGGTGCCTTTTTTTTCAGCTGGGGATTTAATGATATGGAAGCAAGCAGCCGGCACCTACAGGGAAAACCCAGATAAAGTAGCTAGGATAATGAAAATGATAATTAAAACCCAAAATCCCGATTGGGATGATCTCCAGGTGATCCTGGATACTTTGATGGATTCAACAGAAAAGGACATGGTATTACGGGCAGCCAGAGAGAGAGCCCGAGAAGATATATGAAATGGATTAGTGCTTGGAAATCTAGATCAAAACTTCCCCACTGAGGATCCCCAATGGGATTATAACACAGGGGATGGAATAAGGAGGCTGAAGAGATATCAAGATTGGGTACAAGTCGGGGTACAGAATGCCATGCCCCGGACCATAAATTGGTCAAAATTGTATAATGTCAGGCAAGAAAAAGCGGAATCACCTTCCGCCTTTTAGAGAGATTAAAAGAAACTAAAGAGCCCTTGGTAAAAATTCAAATAGGAAATAAGGAAGTAAAATTTTTGATTGATACAGGGGCCACATATTCAGTACTCAATAGATTAAGTGGTAAGATAGGGGAAAGGAAAACTACTATTGTAGGTGCCACCGGGAAGGAGGAAATACGGCCGTTCTTACAACCCCTTGATTTACAGTTTGGAGGTAAAGAAATTACGCATGAATTTTTATATGTACCAGAATGCCCTATTCCTCTTTTGGGACGGGATTTGCTAACTAAACTATAATGTTTGAAGATGGAGAATTGATTATGAGAATCCCGGAATCAAAAGTGGGACAAATATTAATGATTAAAGAGAAGGCTGTTCCTCGTATACCAAAAGAGGTAGAAAATGCAGTAATGCCTGCTGTCTGGGAAACAGACGTGCCTGGAAAATCAAAACTAGCCCAGCCAGTAAAAATTGAACTTAAGGAAGGGGCCCGACCGGTACGGATTAAACAGTACCCGTTGAAGCTAGAAGCTAGGCTAGGGATAGTAAAGATTATAGATAAATTTCTTAGCTACCACATTCTGGAGGAATGCAAATCTGAATATAATACCCCAATTTTCCCGGTAAAGAAACCTAATGGGGAATACAGGCTAGTGCAGGACCTTAGGGCAATAAACGAAATAACAAAAGATATTCACCCAGTGGTGGCTAATCCTTATACATTGTTAACATCTGTAAAAAAAAAAAATATAAGTGGTTTACTGTAATTGATTTAAAAGATGCCTTCTTCTGCATACCCATTGACAAGGAAAGTAGAAAGCTTTTTGCTTTTGAATGGGAAAATCCACGGAACGGACGAAAGATGCAACTAACCTGGACAAGGTTGCCTCAAGGATTCAAGAATAGCCCGACCCTCTTCGGCAGTCAACTAGCTAAAGAAATAGAAGACTGGATTAACCAAGAACAGATCCAGGTACCAAAGGACCGATACTTGCTGCTACAATATGCGGACGATATATTAATAGCTACCGAAGGAGAGTCAGAATGTATTCACGTAACTATTGATATTTTGAATCAATTGGAACTAAATGGGTACAAGGTTTCTAAACAAAAGGCACAAATCGCGTGCACAACAGTAATTTATTTGGGATGTGAAATTTCTCAAGGACAAAGAAAATTGGGAGTTAACCGAATACAAGCTATTTGTGAAATCCCCGAGCCGCGAAATCTGCACGAACTACGGGCTTTCCTAGGTATGGCCGGGTGGTGTAGACTGTGGGTCTACTGGGGACTATGGACTCATAGCAAAGCCCCTCTATGAAACCCAAAAGGCCTGTACATTTACCTGGGAAGCCACAACAAGAGGCCTTTAAGAAATTAAAAGAAGCCCTGATAAAGGCGCCTGCCTTGGGCTTGCCGGACTTATTAAAGGACTTTCAGCTGTTTGTGCATGAGAGACAACGATTGGCATTAGGAGTACTGACCCAGCGACTTGGGAGCTGGAAAAGACCTGTGGGGTATTTTTCTAAACAATTGGATGCGGTAAGCGCCGGATGGCCCTCGTGTTTAAGGGCCGTGGCAGCCACAGTCCTTTTAATACAGGAAGCCAGGAAGCTCACATTAGGGAAACGAATTGAAGTGTTCGTGCCACATATGGTGACTACGGTATTGGAGCAAAAGGGGGGCCATTGGCTATCGCCCAGCCGAATGATGAAATATCAAGCTATACTAACTGAGCAAGATGATGTAATCTTAAGAACTACTAACCTATTGAACCCAGCAGTGTTTCTAGGAACAACTGCGGAGGAAGGAGACCTCAGTCATGATTGCGTGGAGATCATCGAACATACCTATGCCAGCAGAACAGACTTAAAAGATCAGCCTCTGGAGAGACCAGATTGGGAACTTTTCACGGATGGAAGCAGCTTCGTGGAAAATGGGACTCGTTATGCAGGATACGCAGTAACTACATCAAAGGTAGTGATCGAGGCAAATTCCCTACCTCCGGGGACTTCAGCCCAACGAGCAGAAATAGTCGCCCTGACGCGGGCCCTGGAACTAAGCGAGGGTAAGAATGTGAATATTTGGACAGATTCAAAATATGCATTCGGGGTAGTCCACGTACATGGGGCATTATGGAAAGAAAGGGGAATGCTATCCTCACAAGGGACTAATATAAAATATCAGGAAGAAATATTGAAATTAATAACAGCTGTACAGAAACCCCAACAGGTGGCCATAATGCATTGTAAAGCTCATCAAGGAGGGATGTCAGAGATTGCAGAAGGTAACAGATTGGCAGATTTGACGGCCCGGAAGGTCGCGCGTGAAGTACGGAAAGTAATGGCTCTAATTCCATCGAAGGTAGGCCTCTCTTGTTTCAAATTACCTAAAAACCCAAGGTATTCCGCGGAAGATGAGAGACTTGCAAATTTGATGAAGGCCCAGAAGAATCCTGACGGGTGGTATGTGACTACGACAGGACAACTCATAGTGCCTCCTATAATAATGCGAGAAATTTTACAAATAAAACATAACGAATATCACTGGGGTGCAGAAGCAATGGTGACCTATTTGAAACGAGGTGTCATCTCGGTACACATGTTAACAATGGCAAAATCAGTAATGTCAAAATGTGAGCTTTGCTTAAAGAATAACCCGGTAGCAAGGAAACATGCTGAGATGGGGAGAATTAGAGCTGGAATAGAGCCTGGAGATTACTGGCAAATAGACTTTGTGGAACTGCCTAAAGCAAGAGGTTATAAATACCTATTGGTAGGGGTTGATACTTTTTCAGGATGGCCGGAGGCCCTTCCCTGTCGCACCAACCAAGCAAAGGAAACGGTAAAATGGTTACTACGGGAAATAGTCCCTAGATTTGGTGTACCACTGGGTATTTCTTCAGACAGGGGACCACATTTCATTGCCAATGTGGTTAAAGAGGTTAGTAGGTTACTAGGAATTACCTGGAACTTACATACCCCATGGAGGCCTCAATCTAGTGGTCAAGTAGAGAGGATGAACCAAACTTTAAAAGGACAATTAAGCAAAATCTGTCAGGAGGCTAAGATACAGTGGCCACAGGCCTTACCGATAGCTTTGCTAAGAATTAGAATAAAGCCAAGAAGTGGGATGTCAGTAAGTCCCTATGAAATCATGTATGGAAAACCTTATGAGTCTCCTGAACCGAACCCGAATATGCATGTTACCGGTAAACAGGATGTATATAATTATGTTTTAATAGTAATGAAAATACTTGCTCTTGGTATGAGTGAAGTATTTTCAAAGGGGGGAAATGTTAGTGTTGGGGAGAATCGAATGGATGTTCTATTAATGTTTCTCAGGAGATGGATCATACGGTATAATTAAATATTATTAAATGTACTTACATTATCAAGTAATCTATGTATACTGGAAACCTAGGGAGTACATTGAACATTTAAAGGAATCGTTGAAGGGGAACCCTGGGAGGGAATAGGTACAACCTGACCTTGGATAAGGGCCTGGAGATGATGAAATGAGTTGAAGCAGAACCATGGAGCGGAGGGAGCATGCGTCGAGTGAGAAAGGTGAAAGAGTTCAGCGGAGAGGAAGACTCCTTACTTCATCTGGACGACCACCTGGACGACCACCAGAGTGCGCCACGCATGTGCAAAGGGGAGGGGAGCTAATTAGAATGAAAAGCGAGGCTGATGTTGCAACCTGTAATGAATATGTATACCTGACGCAATATTGTATGTATAAATAACGGCTGGGAAGTAACGGGACTTGAAGCCAGATTTGGGCACCTGCCCCGGCTTCCAGCGCTGAATAAAGCACCTTCATATAATCACTTGGTGGTTATGTGGTTGCTACGCTAACAGCAGGACCCACAAACAAGGACTCCAGGAGTTGGAGGGGCAGCCAGAGCCCCCCGGCTGGGCAGCACTCGGTGCCTGCCTCTCCCAGGGACGGTTTTACAAAGATTGTTAAAGATAGACTTAGTATGCCTGGCAGTTTTTCTCTGTGTTTTAGTTTGTGTTGATCCTGCGTTCTTTATTTGTGTTAATCGCACTTTCTTATGTTAATAAAGAAGGGGAAGATGTGGGAGTGTGGCCATGGGGGTCGACAAGCCCCATGGTTGGTGATAACATCCGACTATTAAAGTAGAGACCATCAGGAAAGTAAAGCCTTGAGAGGGAACAAAGAAGGGTGATTCAGGAGACACCTTAAACAGGGACATGAAGAACAGGAACAGGGATAGTCTAACAGAACAGGGACAAAAACAAAAAAGGAATGAATAGGGACAGGCTATCACAACAGGGACAAACAAAAAACAGCGTATGGGAGGGTCTCATTGGCATACACAGGACCCACAAACAAGGACTCCAGGAGTTGGAGGGGCAGCCAGAGCACCCCGGCTGGGCAGCACTCAGTGCCTGCCTCTCCCAGGGATGGGGTTGCAAAGTTTCTTAAAGATAGACTTAGTATGCCTGGCAGTTTTTCTCTGTGTTTTAGTTTGTGTTGATCCTGCCTTCTTAATTTGTGTTAATCGCGTTTTCTTATGTTAATAAAGAAGGGGAAGATGTGGGAGTGTGGCCATGGGGGTCGACAAGCCCCATGGTTGGTGATAACATCGGACTCTTAAGGATGAGACCATCAGGAATTTAAAGAGTTGAGAGGGAACAAAGAAGGGTGATTCACGTGACACCTTGTTGCCTGGGGTGGCTTGTTCTCCAGCCATTAAAGCATGGAAGTTGCTGGGTGTTTGCTGTTGCCGGGCAACGTTGTTGACCAATGACTAGTTAGTGGAAAGGTACTGCTGTGAGGCGGAAGTTATAGGAAGGGAGCCTTTCCTGAATAAGGGATAGAATGAAGTTGTGCCCTCACTCTGAGAGATGAAGTTATGCCTTCAGTAAGAGAGAGTTCAAGTTATGCCATCAATAAAGAGGTAGCAGTTACAGATCCTGAAAGAACCCCGTTGTCCGTGCGGTCTTTACGCCACAAATCGCCCCCCAAAAGGGACATGAAAACGAACAGGGACCAGAAGAAAACAAACAGGGACATGAAGAACAGGAACAGGGACAGGCTAACAGCACAGGGACAAAAACAAAAAAGGAATGAATAGGGACAGGCTAACAGAACAGGGACAAAAACAGAAAAGGAATGAATAGGTACAGGCTAACAGAACAGGGACGAACAAAAAGAGCTTATGGGAGGGTCACGCTGGCTTACGCAGGACCCACAAACAAGGACTCCAGGAGTTGGAGGGGCAGCCAGAGCCCCCCGGCTGGGCAGCTCTCAGTGCCTGCCACTCCCAGGGATGGGGTTGCAAAGTTTGTTAAAGATAGTCTTAGTATGCCTGGCAGCTTTTCTCTGTGTTTTAGTTTGTGTTGATCCTGCCTTCTTAATTTGTGTTAATTGTGCTTTCTTATGTTAATAAAGAAGGGGAAGATGTGGGAGTGTGGCCATGGGGGTCGACAAGCCCCATGGTTGGTGATAACATCGGACTCTTAAAGTAGAGACCATCAGGAAAGTAAAGCCTTGAGAGGGAACAAAGAAGGGTGATTCAGGAGACACCTTAAGCAGGGACATGAAGAACAGGAACAGGGACAGGCTAACAGAACAGGGACAAAACAAAAAAGGAATGAATAGGGACATGCTATCAGTACAGGGACAAACAAAAAACAGCGTATGGGAGGGTCTCGTTGGCATAGGCAGGACCCACAAACAAGGACTCCAGGAGTTGGAGGGGCAGCCAGAGCCCCCCAGCTGGGAAGCACTCAGTGCCTGCCTCTCCCAGGGATGGGGTTACAAAGTTTGTTAAAGATGGAATTAGTATGCCTGGCAGTTTTTCTCTGTATTTTAGTTTGTGTTAATAGTGCTTTCTTAATTTGTGTTACTCTTGCTTTCTTAATTTCTGTTAATCGCGCCTTCATAATTTGTGTTAAACCTGCTTTCTTAATTTGTGTTAATCGAGCTCTTTTATGTTAATAAAGAAGTGGGAGTTGTGGGAGCATGGCCATGGGGGTCGACAAGTCCCATGGTTGGTGATAACATCTGACTCTTAAAGATTAGGCCATCAGGAAAGTAAAGCCTTGAGAGGGAACAAAGAAGGGTGATTCAGGAGACACCTTAAACAGGGACATGAAGAACAGGGACAGGCTAACAGAGCAGGGAGAAACAAAAAACAGCATATGGGAGGGTCCCACTGGCATATGCTAGACCCACAAACAAGGACTCCAGGAGTTGGAGGGGCAGCCAGAGCCCCCCGGCTGGGCAGCACTCAGTGCCTGCCTCTCCCAGGGATGGGTTTACAAAGGTTGTTAAAGATAGACTTAGTATGCCTGGCAGTTTTTCTCTGTGTTTTAGTTTGTGTTGATCCTGCCTTCTTAATTTGTGTTAATCGCGCTTTCTTATGTTAATAAAGAAGGGGAAGATGTGGGAGTGTGGCCATGGGGGTCGACAAGCCCCATGGTTGGTAATAACATCCGACTCTTAAGGATGAGACCATCAGGAATTTAAAGAGTTGAGAGGGAACAAAGAAGGGTGATTCAGGAGACACCTTAAGCAGGGACATGAAGAACAGGAACAGGGACAGGCTAACAGAACAGGGACAAAACAAAAAAGGTATGAATAGGGACAAGCTATCAGAACAGCGACAAACAAAAAACAGCGTATGGGAGGGTCTCGCTGGCATAGGCAGGACCCACAAACAAGGACTCCAGGAGTTGGAGGGGCAGCCAGAGCCCCCCAGCTGGGAAGCACTCAGTGCCTGCCTCTCCCAGGGATGGGGTTACAAAGTTTGTTAAAGATGGAATTAGTATGCCTGGCAGGTTTTCTCTGTATTTTAGTTTGTGTTAATAGTGCTTTCTTAATTTGTGTTACTCTTGCTTTCTTAATTTCTGTTAATCGCGCCTTCATAATTTGTGTTAAACCTGCTTTCTTAATTTGTGTTAATCGAGCTCTTTATGTTAATAAAGAAGGGGGACTTGTGGGAGCCTGGCCATGGGGGTCGACAAGTCCCATGGTTGGTGATAACATCGGACTCTTAAGGATGAGACCATCAGGAAAGTAAAGCCTTGAGAGGGAACAAAGAAGGGTGATTCAGGAGACACCTTAAGCAGGGACATGAAGAACAGGAACAGGCTAACAGAGCAGAGAGAAACAAAAAACTGCATATGGGAGGGTCCCACTGGCGTATGCTGGACCCACAAACAAGGACTCCAGGAGTTGGAGGGGCAGCCAGAGCCCCCCGGCTGGGCAGCACTCAGTGCCTGCCTCTCCCAGGGATGGTTTTACAAAGATTGTTAAAGATAGACTTAGTATGCCTGGCAGTTTTTCTCTGTGTTTTAGTTTGTGTTGATCCTGCCTTCTTAATTTGTGTTAATTGCGCTTTCTTATATTAATAAAGAAGGGGGAGATGTGGGAGTGTGGCCATGGGGGTCGACAAGCCCCATGGTTGGTGATAACATCCGACTGTTAAAGTAGAGACCATCAGGAAAGTAAAGCCTTGCGAGGGAACAAAGAAGGGTGATTCAAGAGACACCTTAAACAGGGACATGAAGAACAGGAACAGGGATAGTCTAACAGAACAGGGACGAAAACAAAAAGGGAATGAATAGGGACAGGCTATCAGAACAGGGACAAACAAAAAACAGCGTATGGGAGGGTCTCGCTGGCATAGGCAGGACCCACAAACAAGGACTCCAGGAGTTGGAGGGGCAGCCAGAGCACCCCGGCTGGGCAGCACTCAGTGCCTGCCTCTCCCACGGCTGGTTTTACAAAGATTGTTAAAGATAGACTTAGTATGCCTGGCAGTTTTTCTCTGTGTTTTAGTTTGTGTTGATCCTGCCTTCTTAATTTGTGTTAATTGCGCTTTCATATGTTAATAAAGAAGGGGAAGATGTGGGAGTGTGGCCATGGGGGTCGACAAGCCCCATGGTTTGTGATAACATCCGACTCTTAAGGATGAGACCATCAGGAATTTAAAGAGTTGAGAGGGAACAAAGAAGGGTGATTCAGGTGACACCTTCTTGTCTGGGGTGGCTAGTTCTCCAGCCATTAATGCATGGAAGTGGCTGGGTGTTTGCTGTTGCCGGGCAAAGTTGTTGACCAATGACTAGTTAGTGGAAAGGTACTGCTGTGAGGCGGAAATTATAGGAAGGGAGCCTTTCCTGAATAAGGGATAGAATGAAGTTGTGCCCTCACTCTGAGAGATGAAGTTATGCCCTCAGTAAGAGAGAGTTCAAGTTATGTCATCAATAAAGAGGTAGCAGTTACAGATCCTGAAAGAACCCCGTTGTCCGTGCGGTCTTTACGCCACAAATCGCCCCCCAACAGGGACAAGAAAACGAACAGGGACGAGAAGAAAACAAACAGGGACATGAAGAACAGGAACAGGGACAGGCTAACAGAACAGGGACAAAAACAAAAAAGGAATGAATAGGGACAGGCAAACGGAACAGGAAAAAAAAAAAAAAGGAATGAATCGGTACAGGCTAACAGAACAGGGACGAACAAAAAGAGCTTATGGGAGGGTCACGCTGGCTTACGCAGGACCCACAAACAAGGACTCCAGGAGTTGGAGGGGCAGCCAGAGCCCCCCGGCTGGGCAGCACTCAGTGCCTGCCTCTCCCAGGGATGGGGTTACAAAGTTTGTTAAAGATGGAATTAGTATGCCTGGCAGTTTTTCTCTGTATTTTAGTTTGTGTTGATCCTGCCTTCTTAATTTGTGTTAATTGCGCTTTCTTATGTTAATAAAGAAGGAGGAGATGTGGGAGTGTGGCCATGGGGGTCGACAAGCCCCATGGTTGGTGATCACATCCGACTCTTAAAGATGAGGCCATGAGGAAAGTAAAGCCTTGAGAGGGAACAAAGAAGGGTGATTCAGGAGACACCTTAAACAGGGACATGAAGAACAGGAACAGGGACAGGCTAACAGAGCAGGGAGAAACAAAAAAGAGCATATGGGAGGGTTCCACTGGCATATGCTGGACCCACAAACAAGGACTCCAGGAGTTGGAGGGGCAGCCAGAGCCCCCCGGCTGGGCAGTACTCAGTGCCTGCCTCTCCCAGGGATGGTTTTACAAAGATTGTTAAAGATAGACTTAGTATGCCTGACAGTTTTTCTCTCTGTTTTAGTTTGTGTTGATCCTGCCTTCTAAATTTGTGTTAATTGTGCTTTCTTATGTTAATAAAGAAGGGGAAGATGTGGGAGTGTGGCCATGGGGGTCGACAAGCCCCATGGTTGGTGATAACATCGGACTCTTAAGGATGAGACCATCAGGAAAGGAAAGCCTTGAGAGGGAACAAAGAAGGGTGATTCAGGAGACACCTTAACCAGGGACATGAAGAACAGGAACAGGGATAGTCTAACAGAACAGGGACAAAAACAAAAAGGGAATGAATAGGGACAGGCTATCAGAACAGGGACAAACAAAAAACAGCGTATGGGAGGGTCTCGTTGGCATAGGCAGGACCCAAAAACAAAGACTCCGGGAGTTGGAGGGGCAGCCAGAGCACCCCGGCTGGGCAGCACTCAGTGCCTGCCTCTCCCACGGCTGGTTTTACAAAGGTTGTTAAAGATAGACTTAGTATGCCTGGCAGTTTTTCTCTGTGTTTTAGTTTGTGTTAATAGTGCTTTCTTAATTTGTGTTACTCTTGCTTTCTTAATTTCTGTTAATCGCGCCTTCATAATTTGTGTTAAACCTGCTTTCTTAATTTGTGTTAATCGAGCTCTTTTATGTTAATAAAGAAGGGGGAGTTGTGGGAGCATGGCCATGGGGGTCGACAAGTCCCATGGTTGGTGATAACATCCGACTCTTAAAGATGAGGCCATCAGGAAAGTAAAGAGTTGAGAGGGAACAAAGAAGGGTGATTCAGGAGACACCTTAAACAGGGACATGAAGAACAGGGACAGGCTAACAGAGCAGGGAGAAACAAAAAACAGCATATGGGAGGGTCCCACTGGCATATGCTAGACCCACAAACAAGGACTCCAGGAGTTGGAGGGGCAGCCAGAGCCCCCCGGCTGGGCAGCACTCCGTGCCTGCCTCTCCCAGGGATGGGGTTACAAAGTTTTTAAAAGATGGAATTAGTATGCCTGGCAGTTTTTCTCTGTGTTTTAGTTTGTGTTGATCCTGCCTTCTTAATTTGTGTTAATCGCGCTTTCTTAAGTTAATGAAGAAGGGGAAGATGTGGGAGTGTGGCCATGGGGGTCGACAAGCCCCATGGTTGGTGATAACATCCGACTATTAAAGTAGAGACCATCAGGAAAGTAAACCCTTGAGAGGGAACAAAGAAGGGTTATTCAAAAGACACCTTAACCAGGGACATGAAGAACAGGAACAGGGATAGTCTAACAGAACAGGGACAAAAACAAAAAAGGAATGAATAGGGAAAGCCTATCAGAACAGGGACAAACAAAAAACAGCGTATGGGAGGGTCACGCTGGCATAGGCAGGACCCACAAAGAAGGACTCCAGGAGTTGGAGGGGCAGCCAGAGCCCCCCTGCTGGGCAGCACTCAGTGCCTGCCTCTCCCAGGGATGGGGTTACAAAGTTTGTAAAAGATGGAATTAGTATGCCTGGCAGTTTTTCTCTGTGTTTTAGTTTGTGTTGATCCTGCCTTCTTAATTTGTGTTAATCGCGCTTTCTTAAGTTAATGAAGAAGAGGAAGATGTGGGAGTGTGGCCATGGGGGTCGGCAAGCCCCATGGTTGGTGATAACATCCGACTCTTAAGGATGAGACCATCAGGAATTTAAAGAGCTGAGAGGGAACAAAGAAGTGTGATTCAGGAGACACCTTAAGCAGGGACATGAAGAACAGGAACAGGGATAGTCTAACAGAACAGGGACAAAAACAAAAAAGGAATGAATACGGACTGGCTATCAGAACAGCGACAAACAAAAAACAGCGTATGGGAAGGTCTCGCTGGCATAGGCAGGACCCCCAAACAAGGACTCCAGGAGTTGGAAGGGCAGCCAGAGCCCCCCGGCTGGGCAGTACTCAGTGCCTGCCTCTCCCAGGGATGGGGTTACAAAGTTTGTTAAAGATGGAATTAGTATGCCTGGCCGTTTTTCTCTGTATTTTAGTTTGTGTTAATAGTTCTTTCTTAATTTGTGTTACTTTTCCTTTCTTATTTTCTGTTAATCGCGCCTTCTTAATTTGTGTTAAACCTGCTTTCTTAATTTGTGTTAATCGAGCTCTTTTATGTTAATAAAGAAGGGGGAGTTCTGGGAGCATGGCCATGGGGGTCGACAAGTCCCATGGTTGGTGATAACATCGGACTCTTAAGGATGAGACCATCAGGAAAGTAAAGCCTTGAGAGGGAACAAAGAAGGGTGATTCAGGAGACACCTTAAACAGGGACATGAAGAACAGGAACAGGGGCAGGCAAACAGAGCAGGGAGAAACAAAAAACAGCATATGGGAGGGTCCCACTGGCATATGCTGGACCCACAAACAAGGACTCCAGGAGTTGGAGGGGCAGCCAGAGCCCCCCGGCTGGGCAGCACTCGGTGCCTGCCTCTCCCAGGGACGGTTTTACAAAGATTGTTAAAGATAGACTTAGTATGCCTGGCAGTTTTTCTCTGTGTTTTAGTTTGTGTTGATCCTGCGTTCTTTATTTGTGTTAATCGCACTTTCTTATGTTAATAAAGAAGGGGAAGATGTGGGAGTGTGGCCATGGGGGTCGACAAGCCCCATGGTTGGTGATAACATCCGACTATTAAAGTAGAGACCATCAGGAAAGTAAAGCCTTGAGAGGGAACAAAGAAGGGTGATTCAGGAGACACCTTAAACAGGGACATGAAGAACAGGAACAGGGATAGTCTAACAGAACAGGGACAAAAACAAAAAAGGAATGAATAGGGACAGGCTATCAGAACAGGGACAAACAAAAAACAGCGTATGGGAGGGTCTCATTGGCATACACAGGACCCACAAACAAGGACTCCAGGAGTTGGAGGGGCAGCCAGAGCCCCCCGGCTGGGCAGCACTCAGTGCCTGCCTCTCCCAGGGATGGGGTTGCAAAGTTTCTGAAAGATAGACTTAGTATGCCTGGCAGTTTTTCTCTGTGTTTTAGTTTGTGTTGATCCTGCCTTCTTAATTTGTGTTAATCGCGTTTTCTTATGTTAATAAAGAAGGGGAAGATGTGGGAGTGTGGCTATGGGGGTCGACAAGCCCCATGGTTGGTGATAACATCGGACTCTTAAGGATGAGACCATCAGGAATTTAAAGAGTTGAGAGGGAACAAAGAAGGGTGATTCAGGTGACACCTTGTTGTCTGGGGTGGCTTGTTCTCCAGCCATTAAAGCATGGAAGTTGCTGGGTGTTTGCTGTTGCCGGGCAACGTTGTTGACCAATGACTAGTTAGTGGAAAGGTACTGCTGTGAGGCGGAAGTTATAGGAAGGGAGCCTTTCCTGAATAAGGGATAGAATGAAGTTGTGCCCTCACTCTGAGAGATGAAGTTATGCCTTCAGTAAGAGAGAGTTCAAGTTATGCCATCAATAAAGAGGTAGCAGTTACAGATCCTGAAAGAACCCCGTTGTCCGTGCGGTCTTTACGCCATAAATCGCCCCCCAAAAGGGACATGAAAACGAACAGGGACCAGAAGAAAACAAACAGGGACATGAAGAACAGGAACAGGGACAGGCTAACAGCACAGGGACAAAAACAAAAAAGGAATGAATAGGGACAGGCTAACAGAACAGGGACAAAAACAGAAAAGGAATGAATAGGTACAGGCTAACAGAACAGGGACGAACAAAAAGAGCTTATGGGAGGGTCACGCTGGCTTACGCAGGACCCACAAACAAGGACTCCAGGAGTTGGAGGGGCAGCCAGAGCCCCCCGGCTGTGCAGCTCTCAGTGCCTGCCACTCCCAGGGATGGGGTTGCAAAGTTTGTTAAAGATAGTCTTAGTATGCCTGGCAGCTTTTCTCTGTGTTTTAGTTTGTGTTGATCCTGCCTTCTTAATTTGTGTTAATTGTGCTTTCTTATGTTAATAAAGAAGGGGAAGATGTGGGAGTGTGGCCATGGGGGTCGACAAGCCCCATGGTTGGTGATAACATCGGACTCTTAAAGTAGAGACCATCAGGAAAGTAAAGCCTTGAGAGGGAACAAAGAAGGGTGATTCAGGAGACACCTTAAGCAGGGACATGAAGAACAGGAACAGGGACAGGCTAACAGAACAGGGACAAAACAAAAAAGGAATGAATAGGGACATGCTATCAGTACAGGGACAAACAAAAAACAGCGTATGGGAGGGTCTCGTTGGCATAGGCAGGACCCCCAAACAAGGACTCCAGGAGTTGGAGGGGCAGCCAGAGCCCCCCAGCTGGGAAGCACTCAGTGCCTGCCTCTCCCAGGGATGGGGTTACAAAGTTTGTTAAAGATGGAATTAGTATGCCTGGCAGTTTTTCTCTGTATTTTAGTTTGTGTTAATAGTGCTTTCTTAATTTGTGTTACTCTTGCTTTCTTAATTTCTGTTAATCGCGCCTTCATAATTTGTGTTAAACCTGCTTTCTTAATTTGTGTTAATCGAGCTCTTTTATGTTAGTAAAGAAGGGGGAGTTGTAGGAGTGTGGCCATGGGGGTCGACAAGTCCCATGGTTGGTGATAACATCCGACTCTTAAAGATGAGGCCATCAGGAAAGTAAAGAGTTGAGAGGGAACAAAGAAGGGTGATTCAGGAGACACCTTAAACAGGGACATGAAGAACAGGGACAGGCTAACAGAGCAGGGAGAAACAAAAAACAGCATATGGGAGGGTCCCACTGGCATATGCTAGACCCACAAACAAGGACTCCAGGAGTTGGAGGGGCAGCCAGAGCCCCCCGGCTGGGCAGCACTCAGTGCCTGCCTCTCCCAGGGATCGGTTTACAAAGGTTGTTAAAGATAGACTTAGTATGCCTGGCAGTTTTTCTATGTGTTTTAGTTTGTGTTGATCCTGCCTTCTTAATTTGTTTTAATTGTGCTTTCTTATGTTAATAAAGAAGGGGAAGATGTGGGAGTGTGGCCATGGGGGTCGACAAGCCCCATGGTTGTTGATAACATCCGACTATTAAAGTAGAGACCATCAGGAAAGTAAACCCTTGAGAGGGAACAAAGAAGGGTGATTCAGGAGACACCTTAAGCAGGGACATGAAGAACAGGAACAGGGATAGTCTAACAGAACAGGGAGGAAAACAAAAAAGGAATGAATAGGGACAGGCTATCAGAACAGGGACAAACAAAAAACAGCGTATGGGAGGGTCTCGCTGGAATAGGCAGGACCCACAAAGAAAGACTCCAGGAGTTAGAGGGGCAGCCAGAGCCCCCCTGCTGGGCAGCACTCAGTGCCTGCCTCTCCCAGGGATGGGGTTACAAAGTTTGTAAAAGATGGAATTAGTATGCCTGGCAGTTTTTCTCTGTGTTTTAGTTTGTGTTGATCCTGCCTTCTTAATTTGTGTTAATCGCGCTTTCTTAAGTTAATAAAGAAGGGGGAGATGTGGGAGCATGGCCATGGGGGTCCACAAGTCCCATGGTTGGTGATAACATCCAACTCTTAAAGATGAGGCCATCAGGAAAGTAAAGAGTTGAGAGGGAACAAAGAAGGGTGATTCAGGAGACACCTTAAGCAGGGACATGAAGAACAGGAACAGGGATAGTCTAACAGAACAGGGAGGAAAAAAAAAAAGGAATGAATAGGGACAGGCTATCAGAACAGGGACAAACAAAAAACAGCGTATGGGAGGGTCTCGCTGGCATAGGCAGGACCCACAAACAAGGACTCCAGGAGTTGGAGGGGCAGCCAGAGCCCCCCAGCTGGGCAGCACTCAGTGCCTGCCTCTCCCAGGGATGGGGTTACAAAGTTTGTAAAAGATGGAATTAGTATGCCTGGCAGTTTTTCTCTGTATTTTAGTTTGTGTTAATAGTGCTTTCTTAATTTGTGTTACTCTTGCTTTCTTAATTTCTGTTAATCGCGCCTTCTTAATTTGTGTTAAACCTGCTTTCTTAATTTGTGTTAATCGAGCTCTTTTATGTTAATAAAGAAGGGGGAGATGTGGGATCATGGCCATGGGGGTCCGCAAGTCCCATGGTTGGTGATAACATCCGACTCTTAAAGATGAGGCCATCAGGAAAGTAAAGAGTTTAGAGGGAACAAAGAAGGGTGATTCAGGAGACACCTTAAACAGGGACATGAAGAACAGGAACAGGGAAAGGCTAACAGAGCAGGGAGAAACAAAAAACAGCATATGGGAGAGTCCCACTGGCATAGGCAGGACCCACAAACAAGGACTCTAGGAGTTGGAGGGGCAGCCAGAGCCCCCCGGCTGGGCAGCACTCAGTGCCTGCCTCTCCCAGGGATGGTTTTACAAAGGTTGTTAAAGATAGACTTAGTATGCCTGGCAGTTTTTCTCTGTGTTTTAGTTTGTGTTGTTCCTGCCTTCTTAATATGTGTTAATCGCGCTTTCTTAAGTTAATAAAGAAGGGGGAGATGTGGGAGTGTGGCCATGGGGGTCGACAAGCCCCATGGTTGGTGATAACATCAGACTCTTAATGATGAGACCATCAGGAAAGTAAAGCCTTGAGAGGGAACAAAGAAGGGTGATTCAGGAGACACCTTAAACAGGGACATGAAGAACAGGAACAGGGATAGTCTAACAGAACAGGGACAAAAACAAAAAAGTAATGAATAGGGACAGGCTATCAGAACAGGGACAAACAAAAAACAGCGTATGGGAGGGTCTCGCTGGCATAGGCAGGACCCACAAACAAGGACTCCAGGAGTTGGAGGGGCAGCCAGAGCCCCCCAGCTGGGCAGCACTCAGTGCCTGCCACTCCCAGGGACGGGGTTGCAAAGTTTCTGAAAGATAGACTTAGTATGCCTGGCAGCTTTTCTCTGTGTTTTAGTTTGTGTTGATCCTGCCTTCTTAATTTGTGTTAATCGCGCTTTCTTATGTTAATAAAGAAGGGGAAGATGTGGGAGTGTGGCAATGGGAGTCCACAAGCCCCATGGTTGGTGATAACATCCGACTCTTAAGGATGAGACCATCAGGAATTTAAAGAGTTGAGAGGGAACAAAGAAGGGTGATTCACGTGACACCTTGTTGCCTGGGGTGGCTTGTTCTCCAGCCATTAAAGCATGGAAGTTGCTGGGTGTTTGCTGTTGCCGGGCAAAGTTGTTGACCAATGACTAGTTAGTGGAAAGGTACTGCTGTGAGGCGGAAATTATAGGAAGGGAGCCTTTCCTGAATAAGGGATACAATGAAGTTGTGCCCTCACTCTGAGAGATGAAGTTATGCCTTCAGTAAGAGAGAGTTCAAGCTATGCCATCAATAAAGAGGTAGCAGTTACAGATCCTGAAAAAACCCCGTTGTCCGTGCGGTCTTTACGCCACAAATCGCCCCCCAAAAGGGACATGAAAACGAACAGGGACCAGAAGAAACAAACAGGGACATGAAGAACAGGAACAGGGACAGGCTAACAGCACAGGGACAAAAACAAAAAAGGAATGAATAGGGACAGGCTAACAGAACAGGGACGAACAAAAAGAGCTTATGGGAGGGTCACGCTGGCTTACGCAGGACCCACAAACAAGGACTCCAGGAGTTGGAGGGGCAGCCAGAGCCCCCCGGCTGGGCAGCACTCAGTGCCTGCCACTCCCAGGGATGGGGTTGCAAAGTTTGTTAAAGATAGTCTTAGTATGCCTGGCAGCTTTTCTCTGTGTTTTAGTTTGTGTTGATCCTGCCTTCTTAATTTGTGTTAATCGAGCTCTTTTATGTTAATAAAGAAGGGGGAGATTTGGGAGCATGGCCATGGGGGTCGACAAGTCCCATGGTTGGTGATAACATCCAACTCTTAAAGATGAGGCCATCAGGAAAGTAGAGCCTTGAGAGGGAACAAAGAAGGGTGATTCAGGAGACACCTTAAACAGGGACATGAAGAACAGGAACAGGGATAGTCTAACAGAACAGGGAGGAAAACAAAAAAGGAATGAATAGGGGCAGGCTATCAGAACAGGGACAAACAAAAAACAGCGTATGGGAGGGTCTCGCTGGCATAGGCAGGACCCCCAAACAAGGACTCCAGGAGTTGGAGGGGCAGCCAGAGCCCCCCAGCTGGGCAGCACTCAGTGCCTGCCTCTCCCAGGGATGGGGTTACAAAGTTTGTAAAAGATGGAATTAGTATGCCTGGCAGTTTTTCTCTGTGTTTTAGTTTGTGTTAATAGTGCTTTCTTAATTTGTGTTACTCTTGCTTTCTTAATTTCTGTTAATCGCGCCTTCTTAATTTGTGTTAAACCTGCTTTCTTAATTTGTGTTAATCGAGCTCTTTTATGTTAATAAAGAAGGGGGAGATGTGGGAGCATGGCCATGGGGGTCCACAAGTCCCATGGTTGGTGATAACATCCAACTCTTAAAGATGAGGCCATCAGGAAAGTAAAGAGTTGAGAGGGAACAAAGAAGGGTGATTCAGGAGACACCTTAAACAGGGACATGAAGAACAGGAACAGGGACAGGCTAACAGAGCAGGGAGAAACAAAAAACAGCATATGGGAGAGTCCCACTGGCATAGGCAGGACCCACAAACAAGGACTCCAGGAGTTGGAGGGGCAGCCAGAGCCCCCCGGCTGGGCAGCACTCAGTGCCTGCCTCTCCCAGGGATGGTTTTACAAAGGTTGTTAAAGATAGACTTAGTATGCCTGGCAGTTTTTCTCTGTGTTTTAGTTTGTGTTGATCCTGCCTTCTTAATATGTGTTAATCGCGCTTTCTTAAGTTAATAAAGAAGGGGGAGATGTGGGAGTGTGGCCATGGGGGTCGACAAGCCCCATGGTTGGTGATAACATCAGACTCTTAATGATGAGACCATCAGGAAAGTAAAGCCTTGAGAGGGAACAAAGAAGGGTGATTCAGGAGACACCTTAAACAGGGACATGAAGAACAGGAACAGGGATAGTCTAACAGAACAGGGACAAAAACAAAAAAGGAATGAATAGGGACAGGCTATCAGAACAGGGACAAACAAAAAACAGCGTATGGGAGGGTCTCGCTGGCATAGGCAGGACCCACAAACAAGGACTCCAGGAGTTGGAGGGGCAGCCAGAGCCCCCCAGCTGGGCAGCACTCAGTGCCTGCCACTCCCAGGGTTGTGGTTACAAAGTTTGTTAAAGATGGAATTAGTATGCCTGGCAGCTTTTCTCTGTGTTTTAGTTTGTGTTGATCCTGCCTTCTTAATTTGTGTTAATTGTGCTTTCTTATGTTAATAAAGAAGGGGGAGATGTGGGAGTGTGGCCATGGGGGTCGACAGGCCCCATGGTTGGTAATAACATCCGACTCTTAAGGATGAGACCATCAGGAATTTAAAGAGTTGAGAGGGAACAAAGAAGGGTGATTCAGGTGACACCTTGTTGTCTGGGGTGGCTTGTTCTCCAGCCATTAAAGCATGGAAGTTGATGGGTGTTTGCTGTTGCCGGGCAAAGTTGTTGACCAATGACTAGTTAGTGGAAAGGTACTGCTGTGAGGCGGAAATTATAGGAAGGGAGCCTTTCCTGAATAAGGGATAGAATGAAGTTGTGCCCTCACTCTGAGAGATGAACTTATGCCCTCAGTAAGAGAGAGTTCAAGTTATGTCATCAATAAAGAGGTAGCAGTTACAGATCCTGAAAGAACCCCGTTGTCCGTGCGGTCTTTACGCCACAAATCGCCCCCCAACAGGGACATGAAAACGAACAGGGACGAGAAGAAAACAAACAGGGACATGAAGAATAGGAACAGGGACAGGCTAACAGCACAGGGACAAAAACAAAAAAGGTATGAATAGGGACAGGCAAACGGAACAGGGACAAAAACAGAAAAGGAATGATCAGGTACAGGCTAACAGAACAGGGACGAACAAAAAGAGCTTATGGGAGGGTCACGCTGGCTTACGCAGGACCCACAAACAAGGACTCCAGGAGTTGGAGGGGAAGCCAGAGCCCCCCGGCTGGGCAGCACTCAGTGCCTGCCTCTCCCAGGGATGGGGTTGCAAAGTTTGTTAAAGATAGACTTAGTATGCCTGGCAGTTTTTCTCTGTGTTTTAGTTTGTGTTGATCCTGCCTTCTTAATTTGTGTTAATTGCGCTTTCTTATTTTAATAAAGAAGGGGAAGATGTGGGAGTGTGGCCATGGGGGTCGACAAGCCCCATGGTTGGTGATAACATCCAACTCTTAAAGATGAAACCATCAGGAAAGTAAAGAGTTGAGAGGGAACAAAGAAGGGTGATTCAGGAGACACCTTAACCAGGGAGATGAAGAAAAGGAACAGGGATAGTCTAACAGAACAGGGAGGAAAACAAAAAAGGAATGAACAGGGACAGGCTAACAGAGCAGGGAGAAACAAAAAACAGCATATGGGAGGGTCCCACTGGCATATGCTGGACCCACAAACAAGGACTCCAGGAGTTGGAGGGGCAGCCAGAGCCCCCCGGCTGGGCAGCACTCAGTGGCTGCCTCTCCCAGGGATGGTTTTACAAAGATTGTTAAAGATAGACTTAGTATGCCTGGCAGTTTTTCTCTGTGTTTTAGTTTGTGTTGATCCTGCCTTCTTAATTTGTGTTAATCGCGCTTTCTTATGTTAATAAAGAAGGGGAAGATGTGGGAGTGTGGCTATGGGGGTCCACAAGCCCCATGGTTGGTGATAACATCCGACTACTAAAGTAGAGACCATCAGGAAAGTAAAGCCTTGAGAGGGAACAAAGAAGGGTGATTCAGGAGACACCTTAAGCAGGGACATGAAGAACAGGAACAGGGATAGTCTAACAGAACAGGGACAAAAACAAAAAAGGAATGAATAGGGACAGGCTATCAGAACAGCGACAAACAAAAAACAGCGTATGGGAGGGTCTCGCTGGCATAGGCAGGACCCACAAACAAGGACTCCAGGAGTTGGAGGGGCAGCCAGAGCCCCCCAGCTGGGCAGCACTCAGTGCCTGCCACTCCCAGGGATGGGGTTGCAAAGTTTGTTAAAGATAGTCTTAGTATGCCTGGCAGCTTTTCTCTGTGTTTTAGTTTGTGTTGATCCTGCCTTCTTAATTTGTGTTAATCGAGCTCTTTTATGTTAATAAAGAAGGGGGAGATGTGAGAGCATGGCCATGGGGGTCGACAAGCCCCATGGTTGGTGATAACATCAGACTCTTAATGATGAGACCATCAGGAAAGTAAAGCCTTGAGAGGGAACAAAGAAGGGTGACTCAGGAGACACCTTAAACAGGGACATGAAGAACAGGAACAGGGATAGTCTAACAGAACAGGGAGGAAAACAAAAAAGGAATTAATAGGGGCAGGCTATCAGAACAGGGACAAACAAAAAACAGCGTATGGGAGGGTCTCGCTGGCATAGGCAGGACCCACAAACAAGGACTCCAGGAGTTGGAGGGGCAGCCAGAGCCCCCCAGCTGGGCAGCACTCAGTGCCTGCCTCTCCCAGGGATGGGGTTACAAAGTTTGTAAAAGATGGAATTAGTATGCCTGGCAGTTTTTCTCTGTGTTTTAGTTTGTGTTAATAGTGCTTTCTTAATTTGTGTTACTCTTGCTTTCTTAATTTCTGTTAATCGCGCCTTCTTAATTTGTGTTAAACCTGCTTTCTTAATTTGTGTTAATCGAGCTCTTTTATGTTAATAAAGAAGGGGGAGATGTGGGAGCATGGCCATGGGGGTCTACAAGTCCCATGGTTGGTGATAACATCCAACTCTTAAAGATGAGGCCATCAGGAAAGTAAAGAGTTGAGAGGGAACAAAGAAGGGTGATTCAGGAGACACCTTAAACAGGGACATGAAGAACAGGAACAGGGACAGGCTAACAGAGCAGGGAGAAACAAAAAACAGCATATGGGAGAGTCCCACTGGCATAGGCAGGACCCACAAACAAGGACTCCAGGAGTTGGAGGGGCAGCCAGAGCCCACCGGCTGGGCAGCACTCAGTGCCTGCCTCTCCCAGGGATGGTTTTACAAAGGTTGTTAAAGATAGACTTAGTATGCCTGGCAGTTTTTCTCTGTGTTTTAGTTTGTGTTGATCCTGCCTTCTTAATTTGTGTTAATCGCGCTTTCTTATGTTAATAAAGAAGGGGAAGATGTGGGAGTGTGGCAATGGGAGTCCACAAGCCCCATGGTTGTTGATCACATCCGACTCTTAAGGATGAGACCATCAGGAATTTAAAGAGTTGAGAGGGAACAAAGAAGGGTGATTCAGGTGACACCTTGTTGTCTGGGGTGGCTTGTTCTCCAGCCATTAAAGCATGGAAGTTGATGGGTGTTTGCTGTTGCCAGGCAAAGTTGTTGACCAATGACTAGTTAGTGGAAAGGTACTGCTGTGAGGCGGAAATTATAGGAAGGGAGCCTTTCCTGAATAAGGGATAGAATGAAGTTGTGCCCTCACTCTGAGAGATGAAGTTATGCCCTCAGTAAGAGAGAGTTCAAGTTATGTCATCAATAAAGAGGTAGCAGTTACAGATCCTGAAAGAACCCCGTTGTCCGTGCGGTCTTTACGCCACAAATCGCCCCCCAACAGGGACATGAAAACGAACAGGGACGAGAAGAAAACAAACAGGGACATGAAGAATAGGAACAGGGACAGGCTAACAGCACAGGGACAAAAACAAAAAAGGTATGAATAGGGACAGGCAAATGGAACAGGGACAAAAACAGAAAAGGAATGATCAGGTACAGGCTAACAGAACAGGGACGAACAAAAAGAGCTTATGGGAGGGTCACGCTGGCTTACGCAGGACCCACAAACAAGGACTCCAGGAGTTGGAGGGGCAGCCAGAGCCCCCCGGCTGGGCAGCACTCAGTGCCTGCCTCTCCCAGGGATGGGGTTGCAAAGTTTGTTAAAGATAGACTTAGTATGCCTGGCAGTTTTTCTCTGTGTTTTAGTTTGTGTTGATCCTGCCTTCTTAATTTGTGTTAATTGCGCTTTCTTATTTTAATAAAGAAGGGGAAGATGTGGGAGTGTGGCCATGGGGGTCGACAAGCCCCATGGTTGGTGATAACATCCAACTCTTAAAGATGAAACCATCAGGAAAGTAAAGAGTTGAGAGGGAACAAAGAAGGGTGATTCAGGAGACACCTTAACCAGGGAGATGAAGAAAAGGAACAGGGATAGTCTAACAGAACAGGGAGGAAAACAAAAAAGGAATGAACAGGGACAGGCTAACAGAGCAGGGAGAAACAAAAAACAGCATATGGGAGGGTCCCACTGGCATATGCTGGACCCACAAACAAGGACTCCAGGAGTTGGAGGGGCAGCCAGAGCCCCCCGGCTGGGCAGCACTCAGTGGCTGCCTCTCCCAGGGATAGTTTTACAAAGATTGTTAAAGATAGACTTAGTATGCCTGGCAGTTTTTCTCTGTGTTTTAGTTTGTGTTGATCCTGCCTTCTTAATTTGTGTTAATCGCGTTTTCTTATGTTAATAAAGAAGGGGAAGATGTGGGAGTGTGGCTATGGGGGTCCACAAGCCCCATGGTTGGTGATAACATCCGACTACTAAAGTAGAGACCATCAGGAAAGTAAAGCCTTGAGAGGGAACAAAGAATGGTGATTCAGGAGACACCTTAAGCAGGGACATGAAGAACAGGAACAGGGATAGTCTAACAGAACAGGGACAAAAACAAAAAAGGAATGAATAGGGACAGGCTATCAGAACAGGGACAAACAAAAAACAGCGTATGGGAGGGTCTCGCTGGCATAGGCAGGACCCCCAAACAAGGACTCCAGGAGTTGGAGGGGCAGCCAGAGCCCCCCGGCTAGGCAGTACTCAGTGCCTGCCTCTCCCAGGGATGGGGTTACAAAGTTTGTTAAAGATGGAATTAGTATGCCTGGCAGTTTTTCTCTGTATTTTAGTTTGTATTAATAGTTCTTTCTTAATTTGTGTTTCTTTTCCTTTCTTATTTTCTGTTAATCGCGCCTTCATAATTTGTGTTAAACCTGCTTTCTTAATTTGCGTTAATCAAGCTCTTTTATGTTAATAAAGAAGGGGGAGATGTGGGAGCATGGCCATGGGGGTCGACAAGTCCCATGGTTGGTGATAACATCCGACTCTTAAAGATGAGGCCATCAGGAAAGTAAAGAGTTGAGAGGGAACAAAGAAGGGTGATTCAGGAGACACCTTAAGCAGGGACATGAAGAACAGGAACAGGGATAGTCTAACAGAACAGGGACAAAAACAAAAAAGGAATTAATAGGGACAGGCTATCAGAACAGGGACAAACAAAAAACAGCGTATGGGAGGGTCTCGCTGGCATAGGCAGGACCCTCACACAAGGACTCCAGGAGTTGGAGGGGCAGCCAGAGCCCCCCAGCTGGGCAGCACTCAGTGCCTGCCTCTCCCAGGGACGGGGTTACAAAGTTTGTTAAAGATGGAATTAGTATGCCTGGCAGTTTTTCTCTGTGTTTTAGTTTGTGTTGATCCTGCCTTCTTAATTTGTGTTAATCGCGCTTTCTTATGTTAATAAAGAAGGGGAAGATGTGGGAGTGTGGCCATGGGGGTCGACAAGCCCCATGGTTGGTGGTAACATCAGACTCTTAATGATGAGACCATCAGGAAAGTAAAGAGTTGAGAGAGAACAAAGAAGGGTGATTCAGGAGACACCTTAAAAAGGGACATGAAGAACAGGAACAGGGACAGGCTAACAGAGCAGGGAGAAACACAAAACAGCATATGGGAGGGTCCCACTGGCATATGCTGGACCCAAAAACAAGGACTCCAGGAGTTGGAGGGGCAGCCAGAGCCCCCCGGCTGGGCAGCACTCAGTGCCTGCCTCTCCCAGGGGTGGGGTTACAAAGTTTTTTAAAGATGGAATTAGTATGCCTGGCAGTTTTTCTCTGTATTATAGTTTGTGTTAATAGTGCTTTCTTAATTTGTGTTACTCTTCCTTTCTTAATTTCTGTTAATCGCGCCTTCTTAATTTGTGTTAATCAAGCTCTTTTATGTTAATAAAGAAGGGGGAGATGTGGGAGCATGACCATGGGGGTGGACAAGTCCCATGGTTGGTGATAACATCCGACTATTAAAGTAGAGACATTCAGGAAAGTAAAGAGTTGAAAGGGAACAAAGAAGGGTGATTCAGGTGACACCTTAAGCAGGGACATGAAGAACAGGAACAGGGATAGTCTAACAGAACAGGGACAAAAACAAAAAAGTAATGAATAGGGACAGGCTATCAGAACAGGGACAAACAAAAAACAGCATATGTTAGGGTCTCGCTGGCATAGGCAGGACCCACAAACAAGGACTCCAGGAGTTGGAGGGGCAGCCAGAGCCCCCCAGCTGGGCAGCACTCAGTGCCTGCCTCTCCCAGGGACGGGGTTACAAAGTTTGTTAAAGATGGAATTAGTATGCCTGGCAGTTTTTCTCTGTGTTTTAGTTTGTGTTGATCCTGCCTTCTTAATTTGTGTTAATCGCGCTTTCTTATTTTAGTAAAGAAGGGGAAGATGTGGGAGTGTGGCCATGGGGGTCGACAAGCCCCATGGTTGGTGGTAACATCAGACTCTTAATGATGAGACCATCAGGAAAGTAAAGCCTTGAGAGAGAACAAAGAAGGGTGATTCAGGAGACACCTTAAAAAGGGACATGAAGAACAGGAACAGGGACAGGCTAACAGAGCAGGGACGAAAACAAAAAAGGAATGAATAGGGACAGGCTATCAGAACAGGGACAAACAAAAAACAGCGTATGGGAGGGTCTCGTTGGCATACGCAGGACCCACAAACAAGGACTCCAGGAGTTGGAGGGGCAGCCAGAGCCCCCTGGCTTGGCAGTACTCAGTGCCTGCCTCTCCCAGGGATGGTTTTACAAAGGTTGTTAAAGATAGACTTAGTATGCCTGGCAGTTTTTCTCTGTGTTTTAGTTTGTGTTGATCCTGCCTTCTTAATTTGTGTTAATCGCGCTTTCTTAAGTTAATAAAGAAGGGGGAGATGTGGGAGTGTGGCCATGGGGGTCGACAGGCCCCATGGTTGGTGATAACATCCGACTCTTAAGGATGAGACCATCAGGAATTTAAAGAGTTGAGAGGGAACAAAGAAGGGTGATTCAGGTGACACCTTGTTGTCTGGGGTGGCTAGTTCTCCAGCCATTAATGCATGGAAGTGGCTGGGTGTTTGGTGTTGCCGGGCAAAGTTGTTGACCAATGACTAGTTAGTGGAAAGGTACTGCTGTGAGGCGGAAATTATAGGAAGGGAGCCTTTCCTGAATAAGGGATAGAATGAAGTTGTGCCCTCACTCTGAGAGATGAACTTATGCCCTCAGTAAGAGAGAGTTCAAGTTATGTCATCAATAAAGAGGTAGCAGTTACAGATCCTGAAAGAACCCCGTTGTCCGTGTGGTCTTTACGCCACAAATCGCCCCCCAACAGGGACATGAAACGAACAGGGACGAGAAGAAAACAAACAGGGGAATGAAGAACAGGAACAGGGACAGGCTAACAGAACAGGGACAAAAACAAAAAAGGAATGAATAGGGACAGGCTAACAGAACAGGGACGAACAGAAAGAGCTTATGGGAGGGTCACGCTGGCTTACGCAGGACCCACAAACAAGGACTCCAGGAGTTGGAGGGGCAGCCAGAGCCCCCCGGCTGGGCAGCACTCAGTGCCTGCCTCTCCCAGGGATGGGGTTGCAAAGTTTGTTAAAGATAGACTTAGTATGCCTGGCAGTTTTTCTCTGTGTTTTAGTTTGTGTTGATCCTGCCTTCTTAATTTGTGTTAATTGCGCTTTCTTATTTTAATAAAGAAGGGGAAGATGTGGGAGTGTGGCCATGGGGGTCGACAAGCCCCATGGTTGGTGATAACATCCAACTCTTAAAGATGAAACCATCAGGAAAGTAAAGAGTTGAGAGGGAACAAAGAAGGGTGATTCAGGAGACACCTTAAACAGGGACATGAAGAACAGGAACAGGGATAGTCTAACAGAACAGGGAGGAAAACAAAAAAGGAATGAAAAGGGACAGGCTAACAGAGCAGGGAGAAACAAAAAACAGCATATGGGAGGGTCCCAGTGGCATATGCTGGACCCACAAACAAGGACTCCAGGAGTTGGAGGGGCATCCAGAGCCCCCCGGCTGGGCAGCACTCAGTGCCTGCCTCTCCCAGGGATGGGTTTACAAAGATTGTTAAAGATAGACTTAGTATGCCTGGCAGTTTTTCTCTGTGTTTTAGTTTGTGTTGATCCTGCCTTCTTAGTTTGTGTTAATCGCGTTTTCTTATGTTAATAAAGAAGGTGAAGATGTGGGAGTGTGGCTATGGGGGTCCACAAGCCCCATGGTTGGTGATAACATCCGACTACTAAAGTAGAGACCATCAGGAAAGTAAAGCCTTGAGAGGGAACAAAGAAGGGTGATTCAGGAGACACCATAAACAGGGACATGAAGAACAGGAACAGGGATAGTCTAACAGAACAGGGACAAACACAAAAAAGGAATGAATAGGGACAGGCTATCAGAACAGGGACAAACAAAAAACAGCCTATGGGAGGGTCTCGCTGGCATAGGCAGGACCCACAAACAAGGACTCCAGGAGTTGGAGGGGCAGCCAGAGCTCCCCGGCTGGGCAGCACTCAGTGCCTGCCTCTCCCAGGGATGGGGTTGCAAAGTTTGTTAAAGATGGAATTAGTATGCCTGGCAGTTTTTCTCTGTATTTTAGTTAGTGTTAATAGTGCTTTCTTAATTTGTGTTACTCTTGCTTTCTTAATTTCTGTTAATCGCGCCTTCATAATTTGTGTTAAAACTGCTTTCTTAATTTGTGTTAATCGAGCTCTTTTATGTTAATAAAGAAGGGGGAGTTGTAGGAGTGTGGCCATGGGGGTCGACAAGTCCCATGGTTGGTGATAACATCCGACTCTTAAAGATGAGGCCATCAGGAAAGTAAAGAGTTGAGAGGGAACAAAGAAGGGTGATTCAGGAGACACCTTAAACAGGGACATGAAGAACAGGGACAGGCTAACAGAGCAGGGAGAAACAAAAAACAGCATATGGGAGGGTCCCAGTGGCATATGCTGGACCCACAAACAAGGACTCCAGGAGTTGGAGGGGCATCCAGAGCCCCCCGGCTGGGCAGCACTCAGTGCCTGCCTCTCCCAGGGATGGGTTTACAAAGATTGTTAAAGATAGACTTAGTACGCCTGGCAGTTTTTCTCTGTGTTTTAGTTTGTGTTGATCCTGCCTTCTTAATTTGTGTTAATCGCGTTTTCTTATGTTAATAAAGAAGGTGAAGATGTGGGAGTGTGGCTATGGGGGTCCACAAGCCCCATGGTTGGTGATAACATCCGACTACTAAAGTAGAGACCATCAGGAAAGTAAAGCCTTGAGAGGGAACAAAGAAGGGTGATTCAGGAGACACCATAAACAGGGACATGAAGAACAGGAACAGGGATAGTCTAACAGAACAGGGACAAAAACAAAAAAGGAATGAATAGGGACAGGCTATCAGAACAGGGACAAACAAAAAACAGCCTATGGGAGGGTCTCGCTGGCATAGGCAGGACCCACAAACAAGGACTCCAGGAGTTGGAGGGGCAGCCAGAGCTCCCCGGCTGGGCAGCACTCAGTGCCTGCCTCTCCCAGGGATGGGGTTGCAAAGTTTGTTAAAGATGGAATTAGTATGCCTGGCAGTTTTTCTCTGTATTTTAGTTAGTGTTAATAGTGCTTTCTTAATTTGTGTTACTCTTGCTTTCTTAATTTCTGTTAATCGCGCCTTCATAATTTGTGTTAAAACTGCTTTCTTAATTTGTGTTAATCGAGCTCTTTTATGTTAATAAAGAAGGGGGAGTTGTAGGAGTGTGGCCATGGGGGTCGACAAGTCCCATGGTTGGTGATAACATCCGACTCTTAAAGATGAGGCCATCAGGAAAGTAAAGAGTTGAGAGGGAACAAAGAAGGGTGATTCAGGAGACACCTTAAACAGGGACATGAAGAACAGGGACAGGCTAACAGAGCAGGGAGAAACAAAAAACAGCATATGGGAGGGTCCCACTGGCATATGCTAGACCCACAAACAAGGACTCCAGGAGTTGGAGGGGCAGCCAGAGCCCCCCGGCTGGGCAGCACTCAGTGCCTGCCTCTCCCAGGGATGGGTTTACAAAGGTTGTTAAAGATAGACTTAGTATGCCTGGCAGTTTTTCTATGTGTTTTAGTTTGTGTTGATCCTGCCTTCTTAATTTGTTTTAATTGTGCTTTCTTATGTTAATAAAGAAGGGGAAGATGTGGGAGTGTGGCCATGGGGTTAGACAAGCCCCATGGTTGGTGATAAGATCTGACGAATAAAGTAGAGACCATCAGGAAAGTAAAGCCTTGAGAGGGAACAAAGAAGGGTGATTCAGGAGACACCTTAAACAGGGACATGAAGAACAGGAACAGGGATAGTCTAACAGAACAGGGACGAAAAGAAAAAAGTAATGAATAGGGACAGGCTATTAGAACAGGGACAAACAAAAAACAGCCTATGGGAGGGTCTCGCTGGCATAGGCAGGACCCCCAAACAAGGACTCCAGGAGTTGGAGGGGCAGCCAGAGCCCCCCGGCTGGGCAGCACTCAGTGCCTGCCTCTTCCTGGGATGGGGTTGCAAAGTTTGTTAAACACAGACTTAGTATGCCTGGCAGTTTTTCTCTGTGTTTTAGTTTGTGTTAATAGTGCTTTCTTAATTTGTGTTACTCTTGCTTTCTTAATTTCTGTTAATCGCGCCTTCTTAATTTGTGTTAAACCTGCTTTCTTAATTTGTGTTAATCGAGCTCTTTTATGTTAATAAAGAAGGGGGAGATGTGGGAGCGTGGCCATGGGGGTCGACAGGCCCCATGGTTGGTAATAACATCCGACTCTTAAGGATGAGACCATCAGGAAAGGAAAGCCTTGAGAGGGAACAAAGAAGGGTGATTCAGGAGACACCTTAAACAGGGACATGAAGAACAGGAACAGGGATAGTCTAACAGAACAGGGACAAAAACAAAAAAGGAATGAATAGGGACAGGCTATCAGAACAGGGACAAACAAAAAACAGTGTATGGGAGGGTCTTGCTGGCATAGGCAGGACCCACAAACAAGGACTCCAGGAGTTGGAGGGGCAGCCAGAGCCCCCCAGCTGGGAAGCACTCAGTGCCTGCCTCTCCCAGGGATGGGGTTACAAAGTTTGTTAAAGATAGTCTTAGTATGCCTTGCAGTTTTTCTCTGTATTTTAGTTTGTGTTAATAGTGCTTTCTTAATTTGTGTTACTCTTGCTTTCTTAATTTCTGTTAATCGCGCCTTCATAATTTGTGTTAAACCTGCTTTCTTAATTTGTGTTAATCGAGCTCTTTTATGTTAATAAAGAAGGGGGACTTGTGGGAGCCTGGCCATGGGGGTCGACAAGTCCCATGGTTGGTGATAACATCGGACTCTAAAGGATGAGACCATCAGGAAAGTAAAGCCTTGAGAGGGAACAAAGAAGGGTGATTCAGGAGACACCTTAAGCAGGGACATGAAGAACAGGAACAGGCTAACAGAGCAGAGAGAAACAAAAAACTGCATATGGGAGGGTCCCACTGGCGTATGCTGGACCCACAAACAAGGACTCCAGGAGTTGGAGGGGCAGCCAGAGCCCCCCGGCTGGGCAGCACTCAGTGCCTGCCTCTCCCAGGGATGGTTTTACAAAGATTGTTAAAGATAGACTTAGTATGCCTGGCAGTTTTTCTCTGTGTTTTAGTTTGTGTTGATCCTGCCTTCTTAATTTGTGTTAATCGTGCTTTCTTATTTTAATAAAGAAGGGGGAGATGTGGGAGTGTGGCCATGGGGGTCGACAAGCCCCATGGTTGGTGATAACATCCGACTGTTAAAGTAGAGACCATCAGGAAAGTAAAGCCTTGAGAGGGAACAAAGAAGGGTGATTCAGGAGACACCATAAACAGGGACATGAAGAACAGGAACAGGGATAGTCTAACAGAACAGGGACAAAAACAAAAAGGGAATGAATAGGGACAGGCTATCAGAACAGGGACAAACAAAAAACAGCGTATGGGAGGGTCTCGCTGGCATAGGCAGGACCCACAAACAAGGACTCCAGGAGTTGGAGGGGCAGCCAGAGCCCCCTGGCTGGGCAGCACTCAGTGCCTGCCTCTCCCACGGTTGGTTTTACAAAGATTGTTAAAGATAGACTTAGTATGCCTGGCAGTTTTTCTCTGTGTTTTAGTTTGTGTTGATCCTGCCTTCTTAATTTGTGTTAATTGCGCTTTCATATGTTAATAAAGAAGGGGAAGATGTGGGAGTGTGGCCATGGGGGTCGACAAGCCCCTTGGTTGGTGATAACATCGGACTCTTAAAGTAGAGACCACCAGGAAAGTAAAGCCTTGACAGGGAACAAAGAAGGGTGATTCAGGAGACACCTTAAGCAGGGACATGAAGAACAGGAACAGGGACAGGCTAACAGAACAGGGACAAAACAAAAAAGGAATGAATAGGGACATGCTATCAGAACAGGGGCAAACAAAAAACAGCGTATGGGAGGGTCTCGCTGGCATAGGCAGGACCCACAAACAAGGACTCCAGGAGTTGGAGGGGCAGCCAGAGCCCCCCAGCTGGGAAGCACTCAGTGCCTGCCTCTCCCAGGGATGGGGTTACAAAGTTTGTTAAAGATGGAATTAGTATGCCTGGCAGTTTTTCTCTGTATTTTAGTTTGTGTTAATAGTGCTTTCTTAATTTGTGTTACTCTTGCTTTCTTAATTTCTGTTAATCGCGCCTTCATAATTTGTGTTAAACCTGCTTTCTTAATTTGTGTTAATCGAGCTCTTTTATGTTAATAAAGAAGGGGGAGTTGTGGGAGTGTGGCCATGGGGGTCGACAAGCCCCTTGGTTTGTGATAACATCGGACTCTTAAAGTAGAGACCACCAGGAAAGTAAAGCATTGACAGGGAACAAAGAAGGGTGATTCAGGAGACACCTTAAGCAGGGAGATGAAGAACAGGAACAGGGACAGGCTAACAGAGCAGGGAGAAACAAAAAACAGCATATGGGAGGGTCCCACTGGCATATGCTGGACCCACAAACAAGGACTCCAGGAGTTGGAGGGGCAGCCAGAGCCCCCCGGCTGGGCAGCACTCAGTGCCTGCCTCTCCCAGGGATGGTTTTACAAAGATTGTTAAAGATAGACTTAGTATGCCTGGCAGTTTTTCTCTGTGTTTTAGTTTGTGTTGATCCTGCCTTCTTAATTTGTGTTAATTGCGCTTTCTTAAGTTAATAAAGAAGGGGAAGATGTGGGAGTTTGGCCATGGGGGTCGACAAGCCCCATGGTTGGTGATAACATCGGACTCTTAAGGATGAGACCATCAGGAATTTAAAGAGTTGAGAGGGAACAAAGAAGGGTGATTCAGGTGACACCTTCTTGTCTGGGGTGGCTAGTTCTCCAGCCATTAATGCATGGAAGTGGCTGGGTGTTTGCTGTTGCCGGGCAAAGTTGTTGACCAATGACTAGTTAGTGGAAAGGTACTGCTGTGAGGCGGAAGTTATAGGAAGGGAGCCTTTCCTGAATAAGGGATAGAATGAAGTTGTGCGCTCACTCTGAGAGATGAAGTTATGCCCTCAGTAAGAGAGAGTTCAAGTTATGTCATCAATAAAGAGGTAGCAGTTACAGATCCTGAAAGAACCCCGTTGTCCGTGCGGTCTTTACGCCACAAATCGCCCCCCAACAGGGACAAGAAAACGAACAGGGACGAGAAGAAAACAAACAGGGACATGAAGAACAGGAACAGGGACAGGCTAACAGAACAGGGATAAAAACAAAAAAGGAATGAATAGGGACAGGCAAACGGAACAGGAAAAAAAAAAAAAAGGAATGAATCGGTACAGGCTAACAGAACAGGGAAGAACAAAAAGAGCTTATGGGAGGGTCACGCTGGCTTACGCAGGACCCCCAAACAAGGACTCCAGGAGTTGGAGGGGCAGCCAGAGCCCCCCGGCTGGGCAGCACTCAGTGCCTGCCTCTCCCAGGGATGGGGTTGCAAAGTTTGTTAAAGATAGTCTTAGTATGCCTGGCAGTTTTTCTCTGTGTTTTAGTTTGTGTTGATCCTGCCTTCTTAATTTGTGTTAATTGCGCTTTCTTATGTTAATAAAGAAGGAGGAGATGTGGGAGTGTGGCCATGGGGGTCGACAAGCCCCATGGTTGGTGATCACATCCGACTCTTAAAGATGAGGCCATGAGGAAAGTAAAGCCTTGCGAGGGAACAAAGAAGGGTGATTCAGGAGACACCTTAAACAGGGACATGAAGAACAGGAACAGGGACATGCTAACAGAGCAGGGAGAAACAAAAAAGAGCATATGGGAGGGTCCCACTGGCATATGCTGGACCCACAAACAAGGACTCCAGGAGTTGGAGGGGCAGCCAGAGCCCCCCGTCTGGGCAGTACTCAGTGCCTGCCTCTCCCAGGGATGGTTTTACAAAGGTTGTTAAAGATAGACTTAGTATGCCTGGCAGTTTTTCTCTGTGTTTTAGTTTGTGTTGATCCTGCCTTCTAAATTTGTGTTAATTGTGCTTTCTTATGTTAATAAAGAAGGGGAAGATGTGGGAGTGTGGCCATGGGGGTCGACAAGCCCCATGGTTGGTGATAACATCAGACTCTTAATGATGAGACCATCAGGAAAGTAAAGAGTTGAGAGGGAACAAAGAAGGGTGATTCAGGAGACTCCATAAACAGGGACATGAAGAACAGGAACAGGGATAGTCTAACAGAACAGGGACAAAAACAAAAAAGGAATGAATAGGGACAGGCTATCAGAACAGGGACAAACAAAAAAAAACGTATGGGAGGGTCTCGCTGGCATAGGCAGGACCCACAAACAAGGACTCCAGGAGTTGGAGGGGCAGCCAGAGCTCCCCGGCTGGGCAGCACTCAGTGCCTGCCTCTCCCAGGGATGCGGTTACAAAGTTTGTTAAAGATGGAATTAGTATGCCTGGCAGTTTTTCTCTGTGTTTTAGTTTGTGTTAATAGTGCTTTCTTAATTTGTGTTACTCTTGCTTTCTTAATTTCTGTTAATCGCGCCTTCATAATTTGTGTTAAACCTGCTTTCTTAATTTGTGTTAATCGAGCTCTTTTATGTTAATAAAGAAGGGGGAGTTGTAGGAGTGTGGCCATGGGGGTCGACAAGTCCCATGGTTGGTGATAACATCTGACTCTTAAAGATGAGGCCATCAGGAAAGTAAAGAGTTGAGAGGGAACAAAGAAGGGTGATTCAGGAGACACTTTAAACAGGGACATGAAGAACAGGGACAGGCTAACAGAGCAGGGAGAAACAAAAAACAGCATATGGGAGGGTCCCACTGGCATATGCTAGACCCACAAACAAGGACACCAGGAGTTGGAGGGGCAGGCAGAGCCCCCCGGCTGGGCAGCACTCAGTGCCTGCCTCTCTCAGGGATGGGGTTACAAAGTTTTTAAAAGATGGAATTAGTATGCCTGGCAGTTTTTCTCTGTGTTTTAGTTTGTGTTTATCCTGCCTTCTTAATTTGTGTTAATAGCGCTTTCTTAAGTTAATGAAGAAGGGGAAGATGTGGGAGTGTGGCCATGGGGGTCGACAAGCCCCATGGTTGGTGATAACATCCGACTATTAAAGTAGAGACCATCAGGAAAGTACACCCTTGAGAGGGAACAAAGAAGGGTTATTCAAAAGACACCTTAACCAGGGACATGAAGAACAGGAACAGGGATAGTCTAACAGAACAGGGACAAAAACAAAAAAGGAATGAATAGGGAAAGGCTATCAGAACAGGGACAAACAAAAAACAGCGTATGGGAGGGTCTCGCTGGCATAGGCAGGACCCCCAAACAAGGACTCCTGGAGTTGAAGGGGCAGCCAGAGCCCCCCGTCTGGGCAGCACTCAGTGCCTGCCTCTCCCAGGGATGGTTTTACAAAGGTTGTTAAAGATAGACTTAGTATGCCTGGCAGTTTTTCTCTGTGTTTTAGTTTGTGTTGATCCTGCCTTCTTAATTTGTGTTAATTGCGCTTTCATATGTTAATAAAGAAGGGGAAGATGTGGGAGTGTGGCCATGGGGGTCGACAAGCCCCATGGTTGATGATAACATCCGACTGTTAAAGTAGAGACCATCAGGAAAGTAAAGAGTTGAGAGGGAACAAAGAAGGGTGATTCAGGAGACACCTTAACCAGGGACATGAAGAACAGGAACAGGGATAGTCTAACAGAGCAGGGAGAAACAAAAAACAGCATATGGGAGGGTCCCACTGGCATATGCTGGACCCACAAACAAGGACTCCAGGAGTTGGAGGGGCAGCCAGAGCCCCCCGGCTGGGCAGCACTCAGTGCCTGCCTCTCCCAGGGACGGTTTTACAAAGATTGTTAAAGATAGACTTAGTATGCCTGGCAGTTTTTCTCTGTGTTTTAGTTTGTGTTGATCCTGCCTTCTTAATTTGTGTTAATCGTGCTTTCTTATTTTAATAAAGAAGGGGGAGATGTGGGAGTGTGGCCATGGGGGTCGACAAGCCCCATGGTTGGTGATAACATCCGACTGTTAAAGTAGAGACCATCAGGAAAGTAAAGCCTTGAGAGGGAACAAAGAAGGGTGATTCAGGAGACACCTTAAGCAGGGACATGAAGAACAGGAACAGGGATAGTCTAACAGAACAGGGACGAAAACAAAAAGGGAATGAATAGGGACAGGCTATCAGAACAGGGACAAACACAAAACAGCGTATGGGAGGGTCTCGCTGGCATAGGCAGGACCCACAAACAAGGACTCCAGGAGTTGGAGGGGCAGCCAGAGCCCCCCAGCTGGGCAGCACTCAGTGCCTGCCTCTCCCAGGGATGGGGTTACAAAGTTTGTAAAAGATGGAATTAGTATGCCTGGCAGTTTTTCTCTGTGTTTTATTTTGTGTTAATAGTGCTTTCTTAATTTGTGTTAATCGCGCTTTCTTATGTTAATAAAGAAGGGGAAGATGTGGGAGTGTGGCAATGGGAGTCCACAAGCCCCATGGTTGTTGATCACATCCGACTCTTAAGGATGAGACCATCAGGAATTTAAAGAGTTGAGAGGGAACAAAGAAGGGTGATTCAGGTGACACCTTGTTGTCTGGGGTGGCTTGTTCTCCAGCCATTAAAGCATGGAAGTTGATGGATGTTTGCTGTTGCCGGGCAAAGTTGTTGACCAATGACTAGTTAGTGGAAAGGTACTGCTGTGAGGCGGAAATTATAGGAAGGGAGCCTTTCCTGAATAAGGGATAGAATGAAGTTGTGCCCTCACTCTGAGAGATGAAGTTATGCCCTCAGTAAGAGAGAGTTCAAGTTATGTCATCAATAAAGAGGTAGCAGTTACAGATCCTGAAAGAACCCCGTTGTCCGTGCGGTCTTTACGCCACAAATCGCCCCCCAACAGGGACATGAAAACGAACAGGGACGAGAAGAAAACAAACAGGGACATGAAGAATAGGAACAGGGACAGGCTAACAGCACAGGGACAAAAACAAAAAAGGTATGAATAGGGACAGGCAAACGGAACAGGGACAAAAACAGAAAAGGAATGATCAGGTACAGGCTAACAGAACAGGGACGAACAAAAAGAGCTTATGGGAGGGTCACGCTGGCTTACGCAGGACCCACAAACAAGGACTCCAGGAGTTGGAGGGGAAGCCAGAGCCCCCCGGCTGGGCAGCACTCAGTGCCTGCCTCTCCCAGGGATGGGGTTGCAAAGTTTGTTAAAGATAGACTTAGTATGCCTGGCAGTTTTTCTCTGTGTTTTAGTTTGTGTTGATCCTGCGTTCTTAATTTGTGTTAATTGCGCTTTCTTATTTTAATAAAGAAGGGGAAGATGTGGGAGTGTGGCCATGGGGGTCGACAAGCCCCATGGTTGGTGATAACATCCAACTCTTAAAGATGAAACCATCAGGAAAGTAAAGAGTTGACAGGGAACAAAGAAGGGTGATTCAGGAGACACCTTAACCAGGGAGATGAAGAAAAGGAACAGGGATAGTCTAACAGAACAGGGAGGAAAACAAAAAAGGAATGAACAGGGACAGGCTAACAGAGCAGGGAGAAACAAAAAACAGCATATGGGAGGGTCCCACTGGCATATGCTGGACCCACAAACAAGGACTCCAGGAGTTGGAGGGGCAGCCAGAGCCCCCCGGCTGGGCAGCACTCAGTGGCTGCCTCTCCCAGGGATAGTTTTACAAAGATTGTTAAAGATAGACTTAGTATGCCTGGCAGTTTTTCTCTGTGTTTTAGTTTGTGTTGATCCTGCCTTCTTAATTTGTGTTAATCGCGTTTTCTTATGTTAATAAAGAAGGGGAAGATGTGGGAGTGTGGCTATGGGGGTCCACAAGCCCCATGGTTGGTGATAACATCCGACTACTAAAGTAGAGACCATCAGGAAAGTAAAGCCTTGAGAGGGAACAAAGAAGGGTGATTCAGGAGACACCTTAAGCAGGGACATGAAGAACAGGAACAGGGATAGTCTAACAGAACAGGGACAAAAACAAAAAAGGAATGAATAGGGACAGGCTATCAGAACAGCGACAAACAAAAAACAGCGTATGGGAGGGTCTCGCTGGCATAGGCAGGACCCACAAACAAGGACTCCAGGAGTTGGAGGGGCAGCCAGAGCCCCCCGGCTGGGCAGCACTCAGTGCCTGCCACTCCCAGGGATGGGGTTGCAAAGTTTGTTAAAGATAGTCTTAGTATGCCTGGCAGCTTTCCTCTGTGTTTTAGTTTGTGTTGATCCTGCCTTCTTAATTTGTGTTAATCGAGCTCTTTTATGTTAATAAAGAAGGGGGAGATGTGGGAGCATGGCCATGGGGGTCGACAAGCCCCATGGTTGGTGATAACATCAGACTCTTAATGATGAGACCATCAGGAAAGTAAAGCCTTGAGAGGGAACAAAGAAGGGTGACTCAGGAGACACCTTAAACAGGGACATGAAGAACAGGAACAGGGATAGTCTAACAGAACAGGGAGGAAAACAAAAAAGGAATTAATAGGGGCAGGCTATCAGAACAGGGACAAACAAAAAACAGCGTATGGGAGGGTCTCGCTGGCATAGGCAGGACCCACAAACAAGGACTCCAGGAGTTGGAGGGGCAGCCAGAGCCCCCCAGCTGGGCAGCACTCAGTGCCTGCCTCTCCCAGGGATGGGGTTACAAACTTTGTAAAAGATGGAATTAGTATGCCTGGCAGTTTTTCTCTGTGTTTTAGTTTGTGTTAATAGTGCTTTCTTAATTTGTGTTACTCTTGCTTTCTTAATTTCTGTTAATCGCGCCTTCTTAATTTGTGTTAAACCTGCTTTCTTAATTTGTGTTAATCGAGCTCTTTTATGTTAATAAAGAAGGGGGAGATGTGGGAGCATGGCCATGGGGGTCCACAAGTCCCATGGTTGGTGATAACATCCAACTCTTAAAGATGAGGCCATCAGGAAAGTAAAGAGTTGAGAGGGAACAAAGAAGGGTGATTCAGGAGACACCTTAAACAGGGACATGAAGAACAGGAACAGGGACAGGCTAACAGAGCAGGGAGAAACAAAAAACAGCATATGGGAGAGTCCCACTGGCATAGGCAGGACCCACAAACAAGGACTCCAGGAGTTGGAGGGGCAGCCAGAGCCCCCCGGCTGGGCAGCACTCAGTGCCTGCCTCTCCCAGGGATGGTTTTACAAAGGTTGTTAAAGATAGACTTAGTATGCCTGGCAGTTTTTCTCTGTGTTTTAGTTTGTGTTGATCCTGCCTTCTTAATATGTGTTAATCGCGCTTTCTTAAGTTAATAAAGAAGGGGGAGATGTGGGAGTGTGGCCATGGGGGTCGACAAGCCCCATGGTTGGTGATAACATCAGACTCTTAATGATGAGACCATCAGGAAAGTAAAGCCTTGAGAGGGAACAAAGAAGGGTGATTCAGGAGACACCTTAAGCAGGGACATGAAGAACAGGAACAGGGATAGTCTAACAGAACAGGGACAAAAACAAAAAAGGAATGAATAGGGACAGGCTATCAGAACAGGGACAAACAAAAAACAGCGTATGGGAGGGTCTCGCTGGCATAGGCAGGACCCACAAACAAGGACTCCAGGAGTTGGAGGGGCAGCCAGAGCCCCCCAGCTGGGCAGCACTCAGTGCCTGCCTCTCCCAGGGACGGGGTTACAAAGTTTGTTAAAGATGGAATTAGTATGCCTGGCAGTTTTTCTCTGTGTTTTAGTTTGTGTTGATCCTGCCTTCTTAATTTGTGTTAATCGCGCTTTCTTATGTTAGTAAAGAAGGGGAAGATTTGGGAGTGTGGCCATGGGGGTCGACAAGCCCCATGGTTGGTGGTAACATCAGACTCTTAATGATGAGACCATCAGGAAAGTAAAGAGTTGAGAGAGAACAAAGAAGGGTGATTCAGGAGACACCTTAAAAAGGGACATGAAGAACAGGAACAGGGACAGGCTAACAGAGCAGGGACGAAAACAAAAAAGGAATGAATAGGGACAGGCTATCAGAACAGGGACAAACAAAAAACAGCGTATGGGAGGGTCTCGTTGGCATACGCAGGACCCACAAACAAGGACTCCAGGAGTTGGAGGGGCAGCCAGAGCCCCCTGGCTTGGCAGTACTCAGTGCCTGCCTCTCCCAGGGATGGTTTTACAAAGGTTGTTAAAGATAGACTTAGTATGCCTGGCAGTTTTTCTCTGTGTTTTAGTTTGTGTTGATCCTGCCTTCTTAATTTGTGTTAATCGCGCTTTCTTATGTTAATAAAGAAGGGGGAGATGTGGGAGTGTGGCCATGGGGGTCGACAGGCCCCATGGTTGGTGATAACATAGGACTCTTAAGGATGAGACCATCAGGAATTTAAAGAGTTGAGAGGGAACAAAGAAGGGTGATTCAGGTGACACCTTGTTGTCTGGGGTGGCTAGTTCTCCAGCCATTAATGCATGGAAGTGGCTGGGTGTTTGGTGTTGCCGGGCAAAGTTGTTGACCAATGACTAGTTAGTGGAAAGGTACTGCTGTGAGGCGGAAATTATAGGAAGGGAGCCTTTCCTGAATAAGGGATAGAATGAAGTTGTGCCCTCACTCTGAGAGATGAACTTATGCCCTCAGTAAGAGAGAGTTCAAGTTATGTCATCAATAAAGAGGTAGCAGTTACAGATCCTGAAAGAACCCCGTTGTCCGTGCGGTCTTTACGCCACAAATCGCCCCCCAACAGGGACATGAAACGAACAGGGACGAGAAGAAAACAAACAGGGGAATGAAGAACAGGAACAGGGACAGGCTAACAGAACAGGGACAAAAACAAAAAAGGAATGAATAGGGACAGGCTAACAGAACAGGGACGAACAGAAAGAGCTTATGGGAGGGTCACGCTGGCTTACGCAGGACCCACAAACAAGGACTCCAGGAGTTGGAGGGGCAGCCAGAGCCCCCCGGCTGGGCAGCACTCAGTGCCTGCCTCTCCCAGGGATGGGGTTGCAAAGTTTGTTAAAGATAGACTTAGTATGCCTGGCAGTTTTTCTCTGTGTTTTAGTTTGTGTTGATCCTGCCTTCTTAATTTGTGTTAATTGCGCTTTCTTATTTTAATAAAGAAGGGGAAGATGTGGGAGTGTGGCCATGGGGGTCGACAAGCCCCATGGTTGGTGATAACATCCAACTCTTAAAGATGAAACCATCAGTAAAGTAAAGAGTTGAGAGGGAACAAAGAAGGGTGATTCAGGAGACACCTTAACCAGGGAGATGAAGAACAGGAACAGGGATAGTCTAACAGAACAGGGACAAAAAAAAAAAAGGAATGAATAGGGACAGGCTATCAGAACAGGGACAAACAAAAAACAGCGTATGGGAGGGTCTCGCTGGCATAGGCAGTGTTAGTGTTGGGGAGAATCGAATGGATGTTCTATTAATGTTTCTCAGGTGATGGATCATACGGTATAATTAAATATTATTAAATGTACTTACATTATCAAGTAATCTATGTATACTGGAAACCTAGGGAGTACATTGAACATTTAAAGGAATCGTTGAAGGGGAACCCTGGGAGGGAATAGGTACAACCTGACCTTGGATAAGGGCCTGGAGATGATGAAATGAGTTGAAGCAGAACCATGGAGCGGAGGGAGCATGCGTCGAGTGAGAAAGGTGAAAGAGTTTAGCGGAGAGGAAGACTCCTTACTTCATCTGGACGACCACCTGGACGACCACCAGAGTGCGCCACGCATGTGCAAAGGGGAGGGGAGCTAATTAGAATGAAAAGCGAGGCTGATGTTGCAACCTGTAATGAATATGTATACCTGACGCAATATTGTATGTATAAATAACGGCTGGGAAGTAACGGGACTTGAAGCCAGATTTGGGCACCTGCCCCGGCTTCCAGCGCTGAATAAAGCACCTTCATATAATCACTTGGTGGTTATGTGGTTGCTACGCTAACATTTTGGCGACCCAGATGGGACTGCGTGGGCACTGCTGAGGCGGATCGTGTCTCGGTTTCGCTCCAGCCGGCACCGAGGGATTCTCGGGGAGCAGTCGACCACGACCGACCTCCGCTGCTCACGACGTACCACTGGAGCGGTAAGCAAAGGTGCTTTTAACTTTGGGTATTCGGTACCGATTTGGTTGGGAAAGCCTGCCGGTCAGACGCGGCGAAAGCCACGCTCGGTTGGGCAGGGAGCTCCCGGGGTAAGCCTAGGCGCCGTCCGTTAGACAGAGCGAAAGCTCTGCAGGTTCGGCATTGGTAACTGTATTGGTTTGTGCTGAAGGGTCAGCACCAGGTATTATTGGTATGTAGAAAGCGTGCTGCTGCTGCTCCGGCAGCTTTTTGCGAAAGCACGCTGCTGCTCCGGCAGCTTTTGGGAAAGCACACTGCTGCTCCGGCAGCTTCTGGAAAGTGTGCTGTTGCTGCTCCGGCAGCTTTCGGGAGAGTGTGTTGCTGCAGCTTTCGGGAGAGTGTGTTGTTGCTCCAGCAGCTTTCGGGAGAGTGTGTTGCTGCAGCTTTCGGGAGAGTGTGTTGCTGCAGCTTTCGGGAGAGTGTGTTGTTGCTGCAGCTTTCGGGAGAGTGTGTTGTTGCTCCAGCAGCTTTCGGGAGAGTGTGTTGCTGCAGCTTTCGGGAGAGTGTGTTGTTGCTCCAGCAGCTTTCGGGAGAGTGTGTTGTTGCTGCAGCTTTCGGGAGAGTGTGTTGCTGCAGCTTTCGGGAGAGTGTGTTGCTGCAGCTTTCGAGAGTGTGTTGCTGCTCCGGCAGCTTTCGAGAGAGTGTGTTGCTGCTCCGGCAGCTTTCGGGAGAGTGTGTTGCTGCTCCAGCAGCTTTCGAGAGAGTGTGTTGCTGCTCCGGCCGCTTTCGGGAGAGTGTGTTGCTGCTCCGGCAGCTTTCGGGAGAGTGTGTTGCTGCTCCGGCAGCTTTCGAGAGAGTGTGTTGCTGCTCCGGCAGCTTTCGGGAGAGTGTGTTGCTGCTCCGGCAGCTTTCGAGAGAGTGTGTTGCTGCTCCGGCAGCTTTCGGGAGAGTGTGTTGCTGCTCCGGCAGCTTTCGAGAGAGTGTGTTGCTGCTCCGGCAGCTTTCGGGAGAGTGTGTTGCTGCTCCGGCAGCTTTCGGGAGAGTGTGTTGCTGCTCCGGCAGCTTTCGAGAGAGTGTGTTGCTGCTCCGGCAGCTTTCGGGAGAGTGTGTTGCTGCTCCGGCAGCTTTCGGGAGAGTGTGTTGCTGCTCCGGCAGCTTTCGGGAGAGTGTGTTGCTGCTCCGGCAGCTTTCGAGAGAGTGTGTTGCTGCTCCGGCAGCTTTCGAGAGAGTGTGTTGCTGCTCCGGCAGCTTTCGGGAGAGTGTGTTGCTGCTCCGGCAGCTTTCGGGAGAGTGTGTTGCTGCTCCGGCAGCTTTCGGGAGAGTGTGTTGCTGCTCCGGCAGCTTTCGGGAGAGTGTGTTGCTGCTCCGGCAGCTTTCGGGAGAGTGTGTTGCTGCTCCGGCAGCTTTCGGGAGAGTGTGTTGCTGCTCCGGCAGCTTTTGGGTCCGTATCATAAGCTCAAAATGAAAAAGATTAAAGAAATTCTGGGAAAAGATGTACCTATCCCGCGGACATCCCCGCTGGGGTGTTTGCTAGCACACTGGAAAGAGGGAGGTTTTGGTCAAGAAATGCGGAAAGGAAAGCTGATTGATTATTGTAACATTTGGTGGCCACAGTATAAACTAGAGGACCAAGAAACTTGGCCTGAGAATGGGACATTGCAATATAATACAATTTTACAATTGATGCTATTTTGTAAGCGGGAAGGAAAATATGATGAACTGCCGTATGTGGAATTATTCTTTTATTTGCGCCGAAAGCCTGAATGGCAGCATGCTTGTGGAATAATGGTGCTTGAGGTTTCAACTGAGGAACGTTGTTGTGCATGTACTAAGGAGAGACGCTGTATACAGCATCAGGCAATAGAGAATAATAAGTATTATGGGGAAATGAATAATGGAAATATCGATTTGGAAGTTGCGCCGTCGGCTCCGCCGGAAGAGCCAGGACAGGGAGGGAAAAGAGAAAAGGAAGATAGCAGTAGTGATGGAGAATCCCCGATTTTAGTCTCCCCGTGTCACATAGGACCCGGCAACAGCGAAGGGCAGGAGAAACTATAAATGAACAGGGAGGGAAAATAATCGCTCCCCTCAGGCAAGGAGTGGGGACAGAAGGACCGGTATATGTCAAGGTGCCTTTTTTTTCAGCTGGGGATTTAATGATATGGAAGCAAGCAGCCGGCACCTACAGGGAAAACCCAGATAAAGTAGCTAGGATAATGAAAATGATAATTAAAACCCAAAATCCCGATTGGGATGATCTCCAGGTGATCCTGGATACTTTGATGGATTCAACAGAAAAGGACATGGTATTACGGGCAGCCAGAGAGAGAGCCCGAGAAGATATATGAAATGGATTAGTGCTTGGAAATCTAGATCAAAACTTCCCCACTGAGGATCCCCAATGGGATTATAACACAGGGGATGGAATAAGGAGGCTGAAGAGATATCAAGATTGGGTACAAGTCGGGGTACAGAATGCCATGCCCCGGACCATAAATTGGTCAAAATTGTATAATGTCAGGCAAGAAAAAGCGGAATCACCTTCCGCCTTTTAGAGAGATTAAAAGAAACTAAAGAGCCCTTGGTAAAAATTCAAATAGGAAATAAGGAAGTAAAATTTTTGATTGATACAGGGGCCACATATTCAGTACTCAATAGATTAAGTGGTAAGATAGGGGAAAGGAAAACTACTATTGTAGGTGCCACCGGGAAGGAGGAAATACGGCCGTTCTTACAACCCCTTGATTTACAGTTTGGAGGTAAAGAAATTACGCATGAATTTTTATATGTACCAGAATGCCCTATTCCTCTTTTGGGACGGGATTTGCTAACTAAACTATAATGTTTGAAGATGGAGAATTGATTATGAGAATCCCGGAATCAAAAGTGGGACAAATATTAATGATTAAAGAGAAGGCTGTTCCTCGTATACCAAAAGAGGTAGAAAATGCAGTAATGCCTGCTGTCTGGGAAACAGACGTGCCTGGAAAATCAAAACTAGCCCAGCCAGTAAAAATTGAACTTAAGGAAGGGGCCCGACCGGTACGGATTAAACAGTACCCGTTGAAGCTAGAAGCTAGGCTAGGGATAGTAAAGATTATAGATAAATTTCTTAGCTACCACATTCTGGAGGAATGCAAATCTGAATATAATACCCCAATTTTCCCGGTAAAGAAACCTAATGGGGAATACAGGCTAGTGCAGGACCTTAGGGCAATAAACGAAATAACAAAAGATATTCACCCAGTGGTGGCTAATCCTTATACATTGTTAACATCTGTAAAAAAAAAAAATATAAGTGGTTTACTGTAATTGATTTAAAAGATGCCTTCTTCTGCATACCCATTGACAAGGAAAGTAGAAAGCTTTTTGCTTTTGAATGGGAAAATCCACGGAACGGACGAAAGATGCAACTAACCTGGACAAGGTTGCCTCAAGGATTCAAGAATAGCCCGACCCTCTTCGGCAGTCAACTAGCTAAAGAAATAGAAGACTGGATTAACCAAGAACAGATCCAGGTACCAAAGGACCGATACTTGCTGCTACAATATGCGGACGATATATTAATAGCTACCGAAGGAGAGTCGGAATGTATTCAGGTAACTATTGATATTTTGAATCAATTGGAACTAAATGGGTACAAGGTTTCTAAACAAAAGGCACAAATCGCGTGCACAACAGTAATTTATTTGGGATGTGAAATTTCTCAAGGACAAAGAAAATTGGGAGTTAACCGAATACAAGCTATTTGTGAAATCCCCGAGCCGCGAAATCTGCACGAACTACGGGCTTTCCTAGGTATGGCCGGGTGGTGTAGACTGTGGGTCTACTGGGGACTATGGACTCATAGCAAAGCCCCTCTATGAAACCCAAAAGGCCTGTACATTTACCTGGGAAGCCACAACAAGAGGCCTTTAAGAAATTAAAAGAAGCCCTGATAAAGGCGCCTGCCTTGGGCTTGCCGGACTTATTAAAGGACTTTCAGCTGTTTGTGCATGAGAGACAACGATTGGCATTAGGAGTACTGACCCAGCGACTTGGGAGCTGGAAAAGACCTGTGGGGTATTTTTCTAAACAATTGGATGCGGTAAGCGCCGGATGGCCCTCGTGTTTAAGGGCCGTGGCAGCCACAGTCCTTTTAATACAGGAAGCCAGGAAGCTCACATTAGGGAAACGAATTGAAGTGTTCGTGCCACATATGGTGACTACGGTATTGGAGCAAAAGGGGGGCCATTGGCTATCGCCCAGCCGAATGATGAAATATCAAGCTATACTAACTGAGCAAGATGATGTAATCTTAAGAACTACTAACCTATTGAACCCAGCAGTGTTTCTAGGAACAACTGCGGAGGAAGGAGACCTCAGTCATGATTGCGTGGAGATCATCGAACATACCTATGCCAGCAGAACAGACTTAAAAGATCAGCCTCTGGAGAGACCAGATTGGGAACTTTTCACGGATGGAAGCAGCTTCGTGGAAAATGGGACTCGTTATGCAGGATACGCAGTAACTACATCAAAGGTAGTGATCGAGGCAAATTCCCTACCTCCGGGGACTTCAGCCCAACGAGGAGAAATAGTCGCCCTGACGCGGGCCCTGGAACTAAGCGAGGGTAAGAATGTGAATATTTGGACAGATTCAAAATATGCATTCGGGGTAGTCCACGTACATGGGGCATTATGGAAAGAAAGGGGAATGCTATCCTCACAAGGGACTAATATAAAATATCAGGAAGAAATATTGAAATTAATAACAGCTGTACAGAAACCCCAACAGGTGGCCATAATGCATTGTAAAGCTCATCAAGGAGGGATGTCAGAGATTGCAGAAGGTAACAGATTGGCAGATTTGACGGCCCGGAAGGTCGCGCGTGAAGTACGGAAAGTAATGGCTCTAATTCCATCGAAGGTAGGCCTCTCTTGTTTCAAATTACCTAAAAACCCAAGGTATTCCGCGGAAGATGAGAGACTTGCAAATTTGATGAAGGCCCAGAAGAATCCTGACGGGTGGTATGTGACTACGACAGGACAACTCATAGTGCCTCCTATAATAATGCGAGAAATTTTACAAATAAAACATAACGAATATCACTGGGGTGCAGAAGCAATGGTGACCTATTTGAAACGAGGTGTCATCTCGGTACACATGTTAACAATGGCAAAATCAGTAATGTCAAAATGTGAGCTTTGCTTAAAGAATAACCCGGTAGCAAGGAAACATGCTGAGATGGGGAGAATTAGAGCTGGAATAGAGCCTGGAGATTACTGGCAAATAGACTTTGTGGAACTGCCTAAAGCAAGAGGTTATAAATACCTATTGGTAGGGGTTGATACTTTTTCAGGATGGCCGGAGGCCCTTCCCTGTCGCACCAACCAAGCAAAGGAAACGGTAAAATGGTTACTACGGGAAATAGTCCCTAGATTTGGTGTACCACTGGGTATTTCTTCAGACAGGGGACCACATTTCATTGCCAATGTGGTTAAAGAGGTTAGTAGGTTACTAGGAATTACCTGGAACTTACATACCCCATGGAGGCCTCAATCTAGTGGTCAAGTAGAGAGGATGAACCAAACTTTAAAAGGACAATTAAGCAAAATCTGTCAGGAGGCTAAGATACAGTGGCCACAGGCCTTACCGATAGCTTTGCTAAGAATTAGAATAAAGCCAAGAAGTGGGATGTCAGTAAGTCCCTATGAAATCATGTATGGAAAACCTTATGAGTCTCCTGAACCGAACCCGAATATGCATGTTACCGGTAAACAGGATGTATATAATTATGTTTTAATAGTAATGAAAATACTTGCTCTTGGTATGAGTGAAGTATTTTCAAAGGGGGGAAATGTTAGTGTTGGGGAGAATCGAATGGATGTTCTATTAATGTTTCTCAGGAGATGGATCATACGGTATAATTAAATATTATTAAATGTACTTACATTATCAAGTAATCTATGTATACTGGAAACCTAGGGAGTACATTGAACATTTAAAGGAATCGTTGAAGGGGAACCCTGGGAGGGAATAGGTACAACCTGACCTTGGATAAGGGCCTGGAGATGATGAAATGAGTTGAAGCAGAACCATGGAGCGGAGGGAGCATGCGTCGAGTGAGAAAGGTGAAAGAGTTTAGCGGAGAGGAAGACTCCTTACTTCATCTGGACGACCACCTGGACGACCACCAGAGTGCGCCACGCATGTGCAAAGGGGAGGGGAGCTAATTAGAATGAAAAGCGAGGCTGATGTTGCAACCTGTAATGAATATGTATACCTGACGCAATATTGTATGTATAAATAACGGCTGGGAAGTAACGGGACTTGAAGCCAGATTTGGGCACCTGCCCCGGCTTCCAGCGCTGAATAAAGCACCTTCATATAATCACTTGGTGGTTATGTGGTTGCTACGCTAACAGTAGGACCCACAAACAAGGACTCCAGGAGTTGGAGGGGCAGCCAGAGCCCCCCGGCTGGGCAGCACTCGGTGCCTGCCTCTCCCAGGGACGGTTTTACAAAGATTGTTAAAGATAGACTTAGTATGCCTGGCAGTTTTTCTCTGTGTTTTAGTTTGTGTTGATCCTGCGTTCTTTATTTGTGTTAATCGCACTTTCTTATGTTAATAAAGAAGGGGAAGATGTGGGAGTGTGGCCATGGGGGTCGACAAGCCCCATGGTTGGTGATAACATCCGACTATTAAAGTAGAGACCATCAGGAAAGTAAAGCCTTGAGAGGGAACAAAGAAGGGTGATTCAGGAGACACCTTAAACAGGGACATGAAGAACAGGAACAGGGATAGTCTAACAGAACAGGGACAAAAACAAAAAAGGAATGAATAGGGACAGGCTATCACAACAGGGACAAACAAAAAACAGCGTATGGGAGGGTCTCATTGGCATACACAGGACCCACAAACAAGGACTCCAGGAGTTGGAGGGGCAGCCAGAGCACCCCGGCTGGGCAGCACTCAGTGCCTGCCTCTCCCAGGGATGGGGTTGCAAAGTTTCTTAAAGATAGACTTAGTATGCCTGGCAGTTTTTCTCTGTGTTTTAGTTTGTGTTGATCCTGCCTTCTTAATTTGTGTTAATCGCGTTTTCTTATGTTAATAAAGAAGGGGAAGATGTGGGAGTGTGGCCATGGGGGTCGACAAGCCCCATGGTTGGTGATAACATCGGACTCTTAAGGATGAGACCATCAGGAATTTAAAGAGTTGAGAGGGAACAAAGAAGGGTGATTCAGGTGACACCTTGTTGTCTGGGGTGGCTTGTTCTCCAGCCATTAAAGCATGGAAGTTGCTGGGTGTTTGCTGTTGCCGGGCAACGTTGTTGACCAATGACTAGTTAGTGGAAAGGTACTGCTGTGAGGCGGAAGTTATAGGAAGGGAGCCTTTCCTGAATAAGGGATAGAATGAAGTTGTGCCCTCACTCTGAGAGATGAAGTTATGCCTTCAGTAAGAGAGAGTTCAAGTTATGCCATCAATAAAGAGGTAGCAGTTACAGATCCTGAAAGAACCCCGTTGTCCGTGCGGTCTTTACGCCACAAATCGCCCCCCAAAAGGGACATGAAAACGAACAGGGACCAGAAGAAAACAAACAGGGACATGAAGAACAGGAACAGGGACAGGCTAACAGCACAGGGACAAAAACAAAAAAGGAATGAATAGGGACAGGCTAACAGAACAGGGACAAAAACAGAAAAGGAATGAATAGGTACAGGCTAACAGAACAGGGACGAACAAAAAGAGCTTATGGGAGGGTCACGCTGGCTTACGCAGGACCCACAAACAAGGACTCCAGGAGTTGGAGGGGCAGCCAGAGCCCCCCGGCTGGGCAGCTCTCAGTGCCTGCCACTCCCAGGGATGGGGTTGCAAAGTTTGTTAAAGATAGTCTTAGTATGCCTGGCAGCTTTTCTCTGTGTTTTAGTTTGTGTTGATCCTGCCTTCTTAATTTGTGTTAATTGTGCTTTCTTATGTTAATAAAGAAGGGGAAGATGTGGGAGTGTGGCCATGGGGGTCGACAAGCCCCATGGTTGGTGATAACATCGGACTCTTAAAGTAGAGACCATCAGGAAAGTAAAGCCTTGAGAGGGAACAAAGAAGGGTGATTCAGGAGACACCTTAAGCAGGGACATGAAGAACAGGAACAGGGACAGGCTAACAGAACAGGGACAAAACAAAAAAGGAATGAATAGGGACATGCTATCAGTACAGGGACAAACAAAAAACAGCGTATGGGAGGGTCTCGTTGGCATAGGCAGGACCCACAAACAAGGACTCCAGGAGTTGGAGGGGCAGCCAGAGCCCCCCAGCTGGGAAGCACTCAGTGCCTGCCTCTCCCAGGGATGGGGTTACAAAGTTTGTTAAAGATGGAATTAGTATGCCTGGCAGTTTTTCTCTGTATTTTAGTTTGTGTTAATAGTGCTTTCTTAATTTGTGTTACTCTTGCTTTCTTAATTTCTGTTAATCGCGCCTTCATAATTTGTGTTAAACCTGCTTTCTTAATTTGTGTTAATCGAGCTCTTTTATGTTAATAAAGAAGTGGGAGTTGTGGGAGCATGGCCATGGGGGTCGACAAGTCCCATGGTTGGTGATAACATCTGACTCTTAAAGATGAGGCCATCAGGAAAGTAAAGCCTTGAGAGGGAACAAAGAAGGGTGATTCAGGAGACACCTTAAACAGGGACATGAAGAACAGGGACAGGCTAACAGAGCAGGGAGAAACAAAAAACAGCATATGGGAGGGTCCCACTGGCATATGCTAGACCCACAAACAAGGACTCCAGGAGTTGGAGGGGCAGCCAGAGCCCCCCGGCTGGGCAGCACTCAGTGCCTGCCTCTCCCAGGGATGGGTTTACAAAGGTTGTTAAAGATAGACTTAGTATGCCTGGCAGTTTTTCTCTGTGTTTTAGTTTGTGTTGATCCTGCCTTCTTAATTTGTGTTAATCGCGCTTTCTTATGTTAATAAAGAAGGGGAAGATGTGGGAGTGTGGCCATGGGGGTCGACAAGCCCCATGGTTGGTAATAACATCCGACTCTTAAGGATGAGACCATCAGGAATTTAAAGAGTTGAGAGGGAACAAAGAAGGGTGATTCAGGAGACACCTTAAGCAGGGACATGAAGAACAGGAACAGGGACAGGCTAACAGAACAGGGACAAAACAAAAAAGGTATGAATAGGGACAAGCTATCAGAACAGGGACAAACAAAAAACAGCGTATGGGAGGGTCTCGCTGGCATAGGCAGGACCCACAAACAAGGACTCCAGGAGTTGGAGGGGCAGCCAGAGCCCCCCAGCTGGGAAGCACTCAGTGCCTGCCTCTCCCAGGGATGGGGTTACAAAGTTTGTTAAAGATGGAATTAGTATGCCTGGCAGGTTTTCTCTGTATTTTAGTTTGTGTTAATAGTGCTTTCTTAATTTGTGTTACTCTTGCTTTCTTAATTTCTGTTAATCGCGCCTTCATAATTTGTGTTAAACCTGCTTTCTTAATTTGTGTTAATCGAGCTCTTTTACGTTAATAAAGAAGGGGGAGTTGTGGGAGCATGGCCATGGGGGTCGAGAAGTCCCATGGTTGGTGATAACATCCAACTCTTAAAGATGAGGGCATCAGGAAAGTAAAGCCTTGAGAGGGAACAAAGAAGGGTGATTCAGGAGACACCTTAAACAGGGACATGAAGAACAGGAACAGGGGCAGGCAAACAGAGCAGGGAGAAACAAAAAACAGCATATGGGAGGGTCCCACTGGCATATGCTAGACCCACAAACAAGGACTCCAGGAGTTGGAGGGGCAGCCAGAGCCCCCCGGCTGGGCACCACTCAGTGCCTGCCTCTCACAGGGATGGGTTTACAAAGGTTGTTAAAGATAGACTTAGTATGCCTGGCAGTTTTTCTATGTGTTTTAGTTTGTATTGATCCTGCCTTCTTAATTTGTTTTAATTGTGCTTTCTTATGTTAATAAAGAAGGGGAAGATGTGGGAGTGTGGCCATGGGGGTCGACAAGCCCCATGGTTGGTGATAACATCCGACTATTAAAGTAGAGACCATCAGGAAAGTAAACCCTTGAGAGGGAACAAAGAAGGGTTATTCAAAAGACACCTTAACCAGGGACATGAAGAACAGGAACAGGGATAGTCTAACAGAACAGGGAGGAAAACAAAAAAGGAATGAATAGGGACAGGCTATCAGAACAGGGACAAACAAAAAACAGCGTATGGGAGGGTCTCGCTGGAATAGGCAGGACCCACAAAAAAAGACTCCAGGAATTAGAGGGGCAGCCAGAGCCCCCCAGCTGGGCAGCACTCAGTGCCTGCCTCTCCCAGGGATGGGGTTACAAAGTTTGTAAAAGATGGAATTAGTATGCCTGGCAGTTTTTCTCTGTGTTTTAGTTTGTGTTGATCCTGCCTTCTTAATTTGTGTTAATCGCGCTTTCTTATGTTAATAAAGAAGGGGGAGATGTGGGAGCATGGCCATGGGGGTCCACAAGTCCCATGGTTGGTGATAACATCCAACTCTTAAAGATGAGGCCATCAGGAAAGTAAAGAGTTGAGAGGGAACAAAGAAGGGTGATTCAGGAGACACCTTAAACAGGGACATGAAGAACAGGAACAGGGATAGTCTAACAGAACAGGGAGGAAAAAAAAAAGGAATGAATAGGGACAGGCTATCAGAACAGGGACAAACAAAAAACAGCGTATGGGAGGGTCTCGCTGGCATAGGCAGGACCCACAAACAAGGACTCCAGGAGTTGGAGGGGCAGCCAGAGCCCCCCAGCTGGGCAGCACTCAGTGCCTGCCTCTCCCAGGGTTGTGGTTACAAAGTTTGTTAAAGATGGAATTAGTATGCCTGGCAGTTTTTCTCTGTATTTTAATTTGTGTTGATCCTGCTTTCTTAATTTGTGTTTCTCTAGCTTTCTTAATTTCTGTTAATCGCGCCTTCTTAATTTGTGTTAAACCTGCTTTTTTAATTTGTGTTAATCGATCTCTTTTATGTTAATAAAGAAGGGGGAGATGTGGGAGCATGGCCATGGGGGTCGACAAGCCCCATGGTTGGTAATAATATCCGACTCTTAAGGATGAGACCATCAGGAATTTAAAGAGTTGAGAGGGAACAAAGAAGGGTGATTCAGGTGACACCTTGTTGTCTGGGGTGGCTTGTTCTCCAGCCATTAAAGCATGGAAGTTGCTGGGTGTTTGCTGTTGCCGGGCAAAGTTGTTGACCAATGACTAGTTAGTGGAAAGGTACTGCTGTGAGGCGGAAATTATAGGAAGGGAACCTTTCCTGAATAAGGGATAGAATGAAGTTGTGCCCTCACTCTGAGTGATGAAGTTATGCCTTCAGTAAGAGAGAGTTCAAGTTATGCTATCAATAAAGAGGTAGCAGTTACAGATCCTGAAAGAACCCCGTTGTCTCTGCGGTCTTTACGCCACAAATCGCCCCCCAACAGGGACATGAAAATGAACAGGGACAAGAAGAAAACAAACAGGGACATGAAGAACAGGAACAGGGACAGGCTAACAGCACAGGGACAAAAACAAAAAAGGAATGAATAGGGACAGGCAAACGGAACAGGGACAAAAACAGAAAAGGAATGAATAGGTACAGGCTAACAGAACAGGGACGAACAAAAAGAGCTTATGGGAGGGTCACGCTGGCTTACGCAGGACCCCCAAACAAGGACTCCAGGAGTTGGAGGGGCAGCCAGAGCCCCCCGGCTGGGCAGCACTCAGTGCCTGCCACTCCCAGGGATGGGGTTGCAAAGTTTGTTAAACACAGACTTAGTATGCCTGGCAGTTTTTCTCTGTGTTTTAGTTTGTGTTAATAGTGCTTTCTTAATTTGTGTTACTCTTGCTTTCTTAATTTCTGTTAATCGCGCCTTCTTAATTTGTGTTAAACCTGCTTTCTTAATTTGTGTTAATCGAGCTCTTTTATGTTAATAAAGAAGGGGGAGATGTGGGAGCGTGGCCATGGGGGTCGACAGGCCCCATGGTTGGTAATAACATCCGACTCTTAAGGATGAGACCATCAGGAAAGGAAAGCCTTGAGAGGGAACAAAGAAGGGTGATTCAGGAGACACCTTAAACAGGGACATGAAGAACAGGAACAGGGATAGTCTAACAGAACAGGGACAAAAACAAAAAAGGAATGAATAGGGACAGGCTATCAGAACAGGGACAAACAAAAAACAGCGTATGGGAGGGTCTTGCTGGCATAGGCAGGACCCACAAACAAGGACTCCAGGAGTTGGAGGGGCAGCCAGAGCCCCCCAGCTGGGAAGCACTCAGTGCCTGCCTCTCCAAGGGATGGGGTTACAAAGTTTGTTAAAGATAGTCTTAGTATGCCTTGCAGTTTTTCTCTGTATTTTAGTTTGTGTTAATAGTGCTTTCTTAATTTGTGTTACTCTTGCTTTCTTAATTTCTGTTAATCGCGCCTTCATAATTTGTGTTAAACCTGCTTTCTTAATTTGTGTTAATCGAGCTCTTTATGTTAATAAAGAAGGGGGACTTGTGGGAGCCTGGCCATGGGGGTCGACAAGTCCCATGGTTGGTGATAACATCGGACTCTTAAGGATGAGACCATCAGGAAAGTAAAGCCTTGAGAGGGAACAAAGAAGGGTGATTCAGGAGACACCTTAAGCAGGGACATGAAGAACAGGAACAGGCTAACAGAGCAGAGAGAAACAAAAAACTGCATATGGGAGGGTCCCACTGGCGTATGCTGGACCCACAAACAAGGACTCCAGGAGTTGGAGGGGCAGCTAGAGCCCCCCGGCTGGGCAGCACTCAGTGCCTGCCTCTCCCAGGGATGGTTTTACAAAGATTGTTAAAGATAGACTTAGTATGCCTGGCAGTTTTTCTCTGTGTTTTAGTTTGTGTTGATCCTGCCTTCTTAATTTGTGTTAATTGCGCTTTCTTATATTAATAAAGAAGGGGGAGATGTGGGAGTGTGGCCATGGGGGTCGACAAGCCCCATGGTTGGTGATAACATCCGACTGTTAAAGTAGAGACCATCAGGAAAGTAAAGCCTTGCGAGGGAACAAAGAAGGGTGATTCAGGAGACACCTTAAACAGGGACATGAAGAACAGGAACAGGGATAGTCTAACAGAACAGGGACGAAAACAAAAAGGGAATGAATAGGGACAGGCTATCAGAACAGGGACAAACAAAAAACAGCGTATGGGAGGGTCTCGCTGGCATAGGCAGGACCCACAAACAAGGACTCCAGGAGTTGGAGGGGCAGCCAGAGCACCCCGGCTGGGCAGCACTCAGTGCCTGCCTCTCCCACGGCTGGTTTTACAAAGATTGTTAAAGATAGACTTAGTATGCCTGGCAGTTTTTCTCTGTGTTTTAGTTTGTGTTGATCCTGCCTTCTTAATTTGTGTTAATTGCGCTTTCATATGTTAATAAAGAAGGGGAAGATGTGGGAGTGTGGCCATGGGGGTCGACAAGCCCCATGGTTTGTGATAACATCCGACTCTTAAGGATGAGACCATCAGGAATTTAAAGAGTTGAGAGGGAACAAAGAAGGGTGATTCAGGTGACACCTTCTTGTCTGGGGTGGCTAGTTCTCCAGCCATTAATGCATGGAAGTGGCTGGGTGTTTGCTGTTGCCGGGCAAAGTTGTTGACCAATGACTAGTTAGTGGAAAGGTACTGCTGTGAGGCGGAAATTATAGGAAGGGAGCCTTTCCTGAATAAGGGATAGAATGAAGTTGTGCCCTCACTCTGAGAGATGAAGTTATGCCCTCAGTAAGAGAGAGTTCAAGTTATGTCATCAATAAAGAGGTAGCAGTTACAGATCCTGAAAGAACCCCGTTGTCCGTGCGGTCTTTACGCCACAAATCGCCCCCCAACAGGGACAAGAAAACGAACAGGGACGAGAAGAAAACAAACAGGGACATGAAGAACAGGAACAGGGACAGGCTAACAGAACAGGGACAAAAACAAAAAAGGAATGAATAGGGACAGGCAAACGGAACAGGAAAAAAAAAAAAAAGGAATGAATCGGTACAGGCTAACAGAACAGGGACGAACAAAAAGAGCTTATGGGAGGGTCACGCTGGCTTACGCAGGACCCACAAACAAGGACTCCAGGAGTTGGAGGGGCAGCCAGAGCCCCCCGTCTGGGCAGCACTCAGTGCCTGCCTCTCCCAGGGATGGGGTTACAAAGTTTGTTAAAGATGGAATTAGTATGCCTGGCAGTTTTTCTCTGTATTTTAGTTTGTGTTGATCCTGCCTTCTTAATTTGTGTTAATTGCGCTTTCTTATGTTAATAAAGAAGGAGGAGATGTGGGAGTGTGGCCATGGGGGTCGACAAGCCCCATGGTTGGTGATCACATCCGACTCTTAAAGATGAGGCCATGAGGAAAGTAAAGCCTTGAGAGGGAACAAAGAAGGGTGATTCAGGAGACACCTTAAACAGGGACATGAAGAACAGGAACAGGGACAGGCTAACAGAGCAGGGAGAAACAAAAAAGAGCATATGGGAGGGTTCCACTGGCATATGCTGGACCCACAAACAAGGACTCCAGGAGTTGGAGGGGCAGCCAGAGCCCCCTGGCTGGGCAGTACTCAGTGCCTGCCTCTCCCAGGGATGGTTTTACAAAGATTGTTAAAGATAGACTTAGTATGCCTGACAGTTTTTCTCTCTGTTTTAGTTTGTGTTGATCCTGCCTTCTAAATTTGTGTTAATTGTGCTTTCTTATGTTAATAAAGAAGGGGAAGATGTGGGAGTGTGGCCATGGGGGTCGACAAGCCCCATGGTTGGTGATAACATCGGACTCTTAAGGATGAGACCATCAGGAAAGGAAAGCCTTGAGAGGGAACAAAGAAGGGTGATTCAGGAGACACCTTAACCAGGGACATGAAGAACAGGAACAGGGATAGTCTAACAGAACAGGGACAAAAACAAAAAGGGAATGAATAGGGACAGGCTATCAGAACAGGGACAAACAAAAAACAGCGTATGGGAGGGTCTCGTTGGCATAGGCAGGACCCAAAAACAAAGACTCCGGGAGTTGGAGGGGCAGCCAGAGCACCCCGGCTGGGCAGCACTCAGTGCCTGCCTCTCCCACGGCTGGTTTTACAAAGGTTGTTAAAGATAGACTTAGTATGCCTGGCAGTTTTTCTCTGTGTTTTAGTTTGTGTTAATAGTGCTTTCTTAATTTGTGTTACTCTTGCTTTCTTAATTTCTGTTAATCGCGCCTTCATAATTTGTGTTAAACCTGCTTTCTTAATTTGTGTTAATCGAGCTCTTTTATGTTAATAAAGAAGGGGGAGTTGTGGGAGCATGGCCATGGGGGTCGACAAGTCCCATGGTTGGTGATAACATCCGACTCTTAAAGATGAGGCCATCAGGAAAGTAAAGAGTTGAGAGGGAACAAAGAAGGGTGATTCAGGAGACACCTTAAACAGGGACATGAAGAACAGGGACAGGCTAACAGAGCAGGGAGAAACAAAAAACAGCATATGGGAGGGTCCCACTGGCATATGCTAGACCCACAAACAAGGACTCCAGGAGTTGGAGGGGCAGCCAGAGCCCCCCGGCTGGGCAGCACTCCGTGCCTGCCTCTCCCAGGGATGGGGTTACAAAGTTTTTAAAAGATGGAATTAGTATGCCTGGCAGTTTTTCTCTGTGTTTTAGTTTGTGTTGATCCTGCCTTCTTAATTTGTGTTAATCGCGCTTTCTTAAGTTAATGAAGAAGGGGAAGATGTGGGAGTGTGGCCATGGGGGTCGACAAGCCCCATGGTTGGTGATAACATCCGACTATTAAAGTAGAGACCATCAGGAAAGTAAACCCTTGAGAGGGAACAAAGAAGGGTTATTCAAAAGACACCTTAACCAGGGACATGAAGAACAGGAACAGGGATAGTCTAACAGAACAGGGACAAAAACAAAAAAGGAATGAATAGGGAAAGCCTATCAGAACAGGGACAAACAAAAAACAGCGTATGGGAGGGTCACGCTGGCATAGGCAGGACCCACAAAGAAGGACTCCAGGAGTTGGAGGGGCAGCCAGAGCCCCCCTGCTGGGCAGCACTCAGTGCCTGCCTCTCCCAGGGATGGGGTTACAAAGTTTGTAAAAGATGGAATTAGTATGCCTGGCAGTTTTTCTCTGTGTTTTAGTTTGTGTTGATCCTGCCTTCTTAATTTGTGTTAATCGCGCTTTCTTAAGTTAATGAAGAAGGGGAAGATGTGGGAGTGTGGCCATGGGGGTCGGCAAGCCCCATGGTTGGTGATAACATCCGACTCTTAAGGATGAGACCATCAGGAATTTAAAGAGCTGAGAGGGAACAAAGAAGTGTGATTCAGGAGACACCTTAAGCAGGGACATGAAGAACAGGAACAGGGATAGTCTAACAGAACAGGGACAAAAACAAAAAAGGAATGAATACGGACTGGCTATCAGAACAGCGACAAACAAAAAACAGCGTATGGGAAGGTCTCGCTGGCATAGGCAGGACCCCCAAACAAGGACTCCAGGAGTTGGAAGGGCAGCCAGAGCCCCCCGGCTGGGCAGTACTCAGTGCCTGCCTCTCCCAGGGATGGGGTTACAAAGTTTGTTAAAGATGGAATTAGTATGCCTGGCCGTTTTTCTCTGTATTTTAGTTTGTGTTAATAGTTCTTTCTTAATTTGTGTTACTTTTCCTTTCTTATTTTCTGTTAATCGCGCCTTCTTAATTTGTGTTAAACCTGCTTTCTTAATTTGTGTTAATCGAGCTCTTTTATGTTAATAAAGAAGGGGGAGTTCTGGGAGCATGGCCATGGGGGTCGACAAGTCCGATGGTTGGTGATAACATCGGACTCTTAAGGATGAGACCATCAGGAAAGTAAAGCCTTGAGAGGGAACAAAGAAGGGTGATTCAGGAGACAGCTTAAACAGGGACATGAAGAACAGGAACAGGGGCAGGCAAACAGAGCAGGGAGAAACAAAAAACAGCATATGGGAGGGTCCCACTGGCATATGCTGGACCCACAAACAAGGACTCCAGGAGTTGGAGGGGCAGCCAGAGCCCCCCGGCTGGGCAGCACTCGGTGCCTGCCTCTCCCAGGGACGGTTTTACAAAGATTGTTAAAGATAGACTTAGTATGCCTGGCAGTTTTTCTCTGTGTTTTAGTTTGTGTTGATCCTGCGTTCTTTATTTGTGTTAATCGCACTTTCTTATGTTAATAAAGAAGGGGAAGATGTGGGAGTGTGGCCATGGGGGTCGACAAGCCCCATGGTTGGTGATAACATCCGACTATTAAGGATGAGACCATCAGGAATTTAAAGAGTTGAGAGGGAACAAAGAAGGGTGATTCAGGTGACACCTTGTTGTCTGGGGTGGCTTGTTCTCCAGCCATTAAAGCATGGAAGTTGCTGGGTGTTTGCTGTTGCCGGGCAACGTTGTTGACCAATGACTAGTTAGTGGAAAGGTACTGCTGTGAGGCGGAAGTTATAGGAAGGGAGCCTTTCCTGAATAAGGGATAGAATGAAGTTGTGCCCTCACTCTGAGAGATGAAGTTATGCCTTCAGTAAGAGAGAGTTCAAGTTATGCCATCAATAAAGAGGTAGCAGTTACAGATCCTGAAAGAACCCCGTTGTCCGTGCGGTCTTTACGCCATAAATCGCACCCCAAAAGGGACATGAAAACGAACAGGGACCAGAAGAAAACTAACAGGGACATGAAGAACAGGAACAGGGACAGGCTAACAGCACAGGGACAAAAACAAAAAAGGAATGAATAGGGACAGGCTAACAGAACAGGGACAAAAACAGAAAAGGAATGAATAGGTACAGGCTAACAGAACAGGGACGAACAAAAAGAGCTTATGGGAGGGTCACGCTGGCTTACGCAGGACCCACAAACAAGGACTCCAGGAGTTGGAGGGGCAGCCAGAGCCCCCCGGCTGTGCAGCTCTCAGTGCCTGCCACTCCCAGGGATGGGGTTGCAAAGTTTGTTAAAGATAGTCTTAGTATGCCTGGCAGCTTTTCTCTGTGTTTTAGTTTGTGTTGATCCTGCCTTCTTAATTTGTGTTAATTGTGCTTTCTTATGTTAATAAAGAAGGGGAAGATGTGGGAGTGTGGCCATGGGGGTCGACAAGCCCCATGGTTGGTGATAACATCGGACTCTTAAAGTAGAGACCATCAGGAAAGTAAAGCCTTGAGAGGGAACAAAGAAGGGTGATTCAGGAGACACCTTAAGCAGGGACATGAAGAACAGGAACAGGGACAGGCTAACAGAACAGGGACAAAACAAAAAAGGAATGAATAGGGACATGCTATCAGTACAGGGACAAACAAAAAACAGCGTATGGGAGGGTCTCGTTGGCATAGGCAGGACCCCCAAACAAGGACTCCAGGAGTTGGAGGGGCAGCCAGAGCCCCCCAGCTGGGAAGCACTCAGTGCCTGCCTCTCCCAGGGATGGGGTTACAAAGTTTGTTAAAGATGGAATTAGTATGCCTGGCAGTTTTTCTCTGTATTTTAGTTTGTGTTAATAGTGCTTTCTTAATTTGTGTTACTCTTGCTTTCTTAATTTCTGTTAATCGCGCCTTCATAATTTGTGTTAAACCTGCTTTCTTAATTTGTGTTAATCGAGCTCTTTTATGTTAGTAAAGAAGGGGGAGTTGTAGGAGTGTGGCCATGGGGGTCGACAAGTCCCATGGTTGGTGATAACATCCGACTCTTAAAGATGAGGCCATCAGGAAAGTAAAGAGTTGAGAGGGAACAAAGAAGGGTGATTCAGGAGACACCTTAAACAGGGACATGAAGAACAGGGACAGGCTAACAGAGCAGGGAGAAACAAAAAACAGCATATGGGAGGGTCCCACTGGCATATGCTAGACCCACAAACAAGGACTCCAGGAGTTGGAGGGGCAGCCAGAGCCCCCCGGCTGGGCAGCACTCAGTGCCTGCCTCTCCCAGGGATCGGTTTACAAAGGTTGTTAAAGATAGACTTAGTATGCCTGGCAGTTTTTCTATGTGTTTTAGTTTGTGTTGATCCTGCCTTCTTAATTTGTTTTAATTGTGCTTTCTTATGTTAATAAAGAAGGGGAAGATGTGGGAGTGTGGCCATGGGGGTCGACAAGCCCCATGGTTGTTGATAACATCCGACTATTAAAGTAGAGACCATCAGGAAAGTAAACCCTTGAGAGGGAACAAAGAAGGGTGATTCAGGAGACACCTTAAGCAGGGACATGAAGAACAGGAACAGGGATAGTCTAACAGAACAGGGAGGAAAACAAAAAAGGAATGAATAGGGACAGGCTATCAGAACAGGGACAAACAAAAAACAGCGTATGGGAGGGTCTCGCTGGAATAGGCAGGACCCACAAAGAAAGACTCCAGGAGTTGGAGGGGCAGCCAGAGCCCCCCAGCTGGGCAGCACTCAGTGCCTGCCTCTCCCAGGGATGGGGTTACAAAGTTTGTAAAAGATGGAATTAGTATGCCTGGCAGTTTTTCTCTGTGTTTTAGTTTGTGTTGATCCTGCCTTCTTAATTTGTGTTAATCGCGCTTTCTTAAGTTAATAAAGAAGGGGGAGATGTGGGAGCATGGCCATGGGGGTCCACAAGTCCCATGGTTGGTGATAACATCCAACTCTTAAAGATGAGGCCATCAGGAAAGTAAAGAGTTGAGAGGGAACAAAGAAGGGTGATTCAGGAGACACCTTAAGCAGGGACATGAAGAACAGGAACAGGGATAGTCTAACAGAACAGGGAGGAAAAAAAAAAAGGAATGAATAGGGACAGGCTATCAGAACAGGGACAAACAAAAAACAGCGTATGGGAGGGTCTCGCTGGCATAGGCAGGACCCACAAACAAGGACTCCAGGAGTTGGAGGGGCAGCCAGAGCCCCCCAGCTGGGCAGCACTCAGTGCCTGCCTCTCCCAGGGATGGGGTTACAAAGTTTGTAAAAGATGGAATTAGTATGCCTGGCAGTTTTTCTCTGTATTTTAGTTTGTGTTAATAGTGCTTTCTTAATTTGTGTTACTCTTGCTTTCTTAATTTCTGTTAATCGCGCCTTCTTAATTTGTGTTAAACCTGCTTTCTTAATTTGTGTTAATCGAGCTCTTTTATGTTAATAAAGAAGGGGGAGATGTGGGATCATGGCCATGGGGGTCCGCAAGTCCCATGGTTGGTGATAACATCCGACTCTTAAAGATGAGGCCATCAGGAAAGTAAAGAGTTTAGAGGGAACAAAGAAGGGTGATTCAGGAGACACCTTAAACAGGGACATGAAGAACAGGAACAGGGAAAGGCTAACAGAGCAGGGAGAAACAAAAAACAGCATATGGGAGAGTCCCACTGGCATAGGCAGGACCCACAAACAAGGACTCTAGGAGTTGGAGGGGCAGCCAGAGCCCCCCGGCTGGGCAGCACTCAGTGCCTGCCTCTCCCAGGGATGGTTTTACAAAGGTTGTTAAAGATAGACTTAGTATGCCTGGCAGTTTTTCTCTGTGTTTTAGTTTGTGTTGTTCCTGCCTTCTTAATATGTGTTAATCGCGCTTTCTTAAGTTAATAAAGAAGGGGGAGATGTGGGAGTGTGGCCATGGGGGTCGACAAGCCCCATGGTTGGTGATAACATCAGACTCTTAATGATGAGACCATCAGGAAAGTAAAGCCTTGAGAGGGAACAAAGAAGGGTGATTCAGGAGACACCTTAAACAGGGACATGAAGAACAGGAACAGGGATAGTCTAACAGAACAGGGACAAAAACAAAAAAGTAATGAATAGGGACAGGCTATCAGAACAGGGACAAACAAAAAACAGCGTATGGGAGGGTCTCGCTGGCATAGGCAGGACCCACAAACAAGGACTCCAGGAGTTGGAGGGGCAGCCAGAGCCCCCCAGCTGGGCAGCACTCAGTGCCTGCCACTCCCAGGGACGGGGTTGCAAAGTTTGTTAAAGATGGAATTAGTATGCCTGGCAGCTTTTCTCTGTGTTTTAGTTTGTGTTGATCCTGCCTTCTTAATTTGTGTTAATCGCGCTTTCTTATGTTAATAAAGAAGGGGAAGATGTGGGAGTGTGGCAATGGGAGTCCACAAGCCCCATGGTTGGTGATAACATCCGACTCTTAAGGATGAGACCATCAGGAATTTAAAGAGTTGAGAGGGAACAAAGAAGGGTGATTCACGTGACACCTTGTTGCCTGGGGTGGCTTGTTCTCCAGCCATTAAAGCATGGAAGTTGCTGGGTGTTTGCTGTTGCCGGGCAAAGTTGTTGACCAATGACTAGTTAGTGGAAAGGTACTGCTGTGAGGCGGAAATTATAGGAAGGGAGCCTTTCCTGAATAAGGGATACAATGAAGTTGTGCCCTCACTCTGAGAGATGAAGTTATGCCTTCAGTAAGAGAGAGTTCAAGTTATGCCATCAATAAAGAGGTAGCAGTTACAGATCCTGAAAAAACCCCGTTGTCCGTGCGGTCTTTACGCCACAAATCGCCCCCCAAAAGGGACATGAAAACGAACAGGGACCAGAAGAAACAAACAGGGACATGAAGAACAGGAACAGGGACAGGCTAACAGCACAGGGACAAAAACAAAAAAGGAATGAATAGGGACAGGCTAACAGAACAGGGACGAACAAAAAGAGCTTATGGGAGGGTCACGCTGGCTTACGCAGGACCCACAAACAAGGACTCCAGGAGTTGGAGGGGCAGCCAGAGCCCCCCGGCTGGGCAGCACTCAGTGCCTGCCACTCCCAGGGATGGGGTTGCAAAGTTTGTTAAAGATAGTCTTAGTATGCCTGGCAGCTTTTCTCTGTGTTTTAGTTTGTGTTGATCCTGCCTTCTTAATTTGTGTTAATCGAGCTCTTTTATGTTAATAAAGAAGGGGGAGATTTGGGAGCATGGCCATGGGGGTCGACAAGTCCCATGGTTGGTGATAACATCCAACTCTTAAAGATGAGGCCATCAGGAAAGTAGAGCCTTGAGAGGGAACAAAGAAGGGTGATTCAGGAGACACCTTAAACAGGGACATGAAGAACAGGAACAGGGATAGTCTAACAGAACAGGGAGGAAAACAAAAAAGGAATGAATAGGGGCAGGCTATCAGAACAGGGACAAACAAAAAACAGCGTATGGGAGGGTCTCGCTGGCATAGGCAGGACCCCCAAACAAGGACTCCAGGAGTTGGAGGGGCAGCCAGAGCCCCCCAGCTGGGCAGCACTCAGTGCCTGCCTCTCCCAGGGATGGGGTTACAAAGTTTGTAAAAGATGGAATTAGTATGCCTGGCAGTTTTTCTCTGTGTTTTAGTTTGTGTTAATAGTGCTTTCTTAATTTGTGTTACTCTTGCTTTCTTAATTTCTGTTAATCGCGCCTTCTTAATTTGTGTTAAACCTGCTTTCTTAATTTGTGTTAATCGAGCTCTTTTATGTTAATAAAGAAGGGGGAGATGTGGGAGCATGGCCATGGGGGTCCACAAGTCCCATGGTTGGTGATAACATCCAACTCTTAAAGATGAGGCCATCAGGAAAGTAAAGAGTTGAGAGGGAACAAAGAAGGGTGATTCAGGAGACACCTTAAACAGGGACATGAAGAACAGGAACAGGGACAGGCTAACAGAGCAGGGAGAAACAAAAAACAGCATATGGGAGAGTCCCACTGGCATAGGCAGGACCCACAAACAAGGACTCCAGGAGTTGGAGGGGCAGCCAGAGCCCCCCGGCTGGGCAGCACTCAGTGCCTGCCTCTCCCAGGGATGGTTTTACAAAGGTTGTTAAAGATAGACTTAGTATGCCTGGCAGTTTTTCTCTGTGTTTTAGTTTGTGTTGATCCTGCCTTCTTAATATGTGTTAATCGCGCTTTCTTAAGTTAATAAAGAAGGGGGAGATGTGGGAGTGTGGCCATGGGGGTCGACAAGCCCCATGGTTGGTGATAACATCAGACTCTTAATGATGAGACCATCAGGAAAGTAAAGCCTTGAGAGGGAACAAAGAAGGGTGATTCAGGAGACACCTTAAACAGGGACATGAAGAACAGGAACAGGGATAGTCTAACAGAACAGGGACAAAAACAAAAAAGTAATGAATAGGGACAGGCTATCAGAACAGGGACAAACAAAAAACAGCGTATGGGAGGGTCTCGCTGGCATAGGCAGGACCCACAAACAAGGACTCCAGGAGTTGGAGGGGCAGCCAGAGCCCCCCAGCTGGGCAGCACTCAGTGCCTGCCACTCCCAGGGACGGGGTTGCAAAGTTTGTTAAAGATGGAATTAGTATGCCTGGCAGCTTTTCTCTGTGTTTTAGTTTGTGTTGATCCTGCCTTCTTAATTTGTGTTAATTGTGCTTTCTTATGTTAATAAAGAAGGGGGAGATGTGGGAGTGTGGCCATGGGGGTCGACAGGCCCCATGGTTGGTAATAACATCCGACTCCTAAGGATGAGACCATCAGGAATTTAAAGAGTTGAGAGGGAACAAAGAAGGGTGATTCAGGTGACACCTTGTTGTCTGGGGTGGCTTGTTCTCCAGCCATTAAAGCATGGAAGTTGATGGGTGTTTGCTGTTGCCGGGCAAAGTTGTTGACCAATGACTAGTTAGTGGAAAGGTACTGCTGTGAGGCGGAAATTATAGGAAGGGAGCCTTTCCTGAATAAGGGATAGAATGAAGTTGTGCCCTCACTCTGAGAGATGAAGTTATGCCCTCAGTAAGAGAGAGTTCAAGTTATGTCATCAATAAAGAGGTAGCAGTTACAGATCCTGAAAGAACCCCGTTGTCCGTGCGGTCTTTACGCCACAAATCGCCCCCCAACAGGGACATGAAAACGAACAGGGACGAGAAGAAAACAAACAGGGACATGAAGAATAGGAACAGGGACAGGCTAACAGCACAGGGACAAAAACAAAAAAGGTATGAATAGGGACAGGCAAACGGAACAGGGACAAAAACAGAAAAGGAATGATCAGGTACAGGCTAACAGAACAGGGACGAACAAAAAGAGCTTATGGGAGGGTCACGCTGGCTTACGCAGGACCCACAAACAAGGACTCCAGGAGTTGGAGGGGAAGCCAGAGCCCCCCGGCTGGGCAGCACTCAGTGCCTGCCTCTCCCAGGGATGGGGTTGCAAAGTTTGTTAAAGATAGACTTAGTATGCCTGGCAGTTTTTCTCTGTGTTTTAGTTTGTGTTGATCCTGCGTTCTTAATTTGTGTTAATTGCGCTTTCTTATTTTAATAAAGAAGGGGAAGATGTGGGAGTGTGGCCATGGGGGTCGACAAGCCCCATGGTTGGTGATAACATCCAACTCTTAAAGATGAAACCATCAGGAAAGTAAAGAGTTGAGAGGGAACAAAGAAGGGTGATTCAGGAGACACCTTAACCAGGGAGATGAAGAAAAGGAACAGGGATAGTCTAACAGAACAGGGAGGAAAACAAAAAAGGAATGAACAGGGACAGGCTAACAGAGCAGGGAGAAACAAAAAACAGCATATGGGAGGGTCCCACTGGCATATGCTGGACCCACAAACAAGGACTCCAGGAGTTGGAGGGGCAGCCAGAGCCCCCCGGCTGGGCAGCACTCAGTGGCTGCCTCTCCCAGGGATGGTTTTACAAAGATTGTTAAAGATAGACTTAGTATGCCTGGCAGTTTTTCTCTGTGTTTTAGTTTGTGTTGATCCTGCCTTCTTAATTTGTGTTAATCGCGCTTTCTTATGTTAATAAAGAAGGGGAAGATGTGGGAGTGTGGCTATGGGGGTCCACAAGCCCCATGGTTGGTGATAACATCCGACTACTAAAGTAGAGACCATCAGGAAAGTAAAGCCTTGAGAGGGAACAAAGAAGGGTGACTCAGGAGACACCTTAAACAGGGACATGAAGAACAGGAACAGGGATAGTCTAACAGAACAGGGAGGAAAACAAAAAAGGAATTAATAGGGGCAGGCTATCAGAACAGGGACAAACAAAAAAACAGCGTATGGGAGGGTCTCGCTGGCATAGGCAGGACCCACAAACAAGGACTCCAGGAGTTGGAGGGGCAGCCAGAGCCCCCCAGCTGGGCAGCACTCAGTGCCTGCCTCTCCCAGGGATGGGGTTACAAAGTTTGTAAAAGATGGAATTAGTATGCCTGGCAGTTTTTCTCTGTGTTTTAGTTTGTGTTAATAGTGCCTTCTTAATTTGTGTTAAACCTGCTTTCTTAATTTGTGTTAATCGAGCTCTTTTATGTTAATAAAGAAGGGGGAGATGTGGGAGCATGGCCATGGGGGTCCACAAGTCCCATGGTTGGTGATAACATCCAACTCTTAAAGATGAGGCCATCAGGAAAGTAAAGCCTTGAGAGGGAACAAAGAAGGGTGATTCAGGAGACACCTTAAACAGGGACATGAAGAACAGGAACAGGGACAGGCTAACAGAGCAGGGAGAAACAAAAAACAGCATATGGGAGGGTCCCACTGGCATAGGCAGGACCCACAAACAAGGACTCCAGGAGTTGGAGGGGCAGCCAGAGCCCCCCGGCTGGGCAGCACTCAGTGCCTGCCTCTCCCAGGGATGGTTTTACAAAGGTTGTTAAAGATAGACTTAGTATGCCTGGCAGTTTTTCTCTGTGTTTTAGTTTGTGTTGATCCTGCCTTCTTAATATGTGTTAATCGCGCTTTCTTAAGTTAATAAAGAAGGGGGAGATGTGGGAGTGTGGCCATGGGGGTCGACAAGCCCCATGGTTGGTGATAACATCAGACTCTTAATGATGAGACCATCAGGAAAGTAAAGCCTTGAGAGGGAACAAAGAAGGGTGACTCAGGAGACACCTTAAACAGGGACATGAAGAACAGGAACAGGGATAGTCTAACAGAACAGGGACAAAAACAAAAAAGGAATGAATAGGGACAGGCTATCAGAACAGCGACAAAGAAAAAACAGCGTATGGGAGGGTCTCGCTGGCATAGGCAGGACCCACAAACAAGGACTCCAGGAGTTGGAGGGGCAGCCAGAGCCCCCCAGCTGGGCAGCACTCAGTGCCTGCCTCTCCCAGGGACGGGGTTACAAAGTTTGTTAAAGATGGAATTAGTATGCCTGGCAGTTTTTCTCTGTGTTTTAGTTTGTGTTGATCCTGCCTTCTTAATTTGTGTTAATCGCGCTTTCTTATGTTAATAAAGAAGGGGAAGATGTGGGAGTGTGGCCATGGGGGTCGACAAGCCCCATGGTTGGTGGTAACATCAGACTCTTAATGATGAGACCATCAGGAAAGTAAAGAGTTGAGAGAGAACAAAGAAGGGTGATTCAGGAGACACCTTAAAAAGGGACATGAAGAACAGGAACAGGGACAGGCTAACAGAGCAGGGACGAAAACAAAAAAGGAATGAATAGGGACAGGCTATCAGAACAGGGACAAACAAAAAACAGCGTATGGGAGGGTCTCGTTGGCATACGCAGGACCCACAAACAAGGACTCCAGGAGTTGGAGGGGCAGCCAGAGCCCCCTGGCTTGGCAGTACTCAGTGCCTGCCTCTCCCAGGGATGGTTTTACAAAGGTTGTTAAAGATAGACTTAGTATGCCTGGCAGTTTTTCTCTGTGTTTTATTTTGTGTTGATCCTGCCTTCTTAATTTGTGTTAATCGCGCTTTCTTAAGTTAATAAAGAAGGGGGAGATGTGGGAGTGTGGCCATGGGGGTCGACAGGCCCCATGGTTGGTGATAACATAGGACTCTTAAGGATGAGACCATCAGGAATTTAAAGAGTTGAGAGGGAACAAAGAAGGGTGATTCAGGTGACACCTTGTTGTCTGGGGTGGCTAGTTCTCCAGCCATCAATGCATGGAAGTGGCTGGGTGTTTGGTGTTGCCGGGCAAAGTTGTTGACCAATGACTAGTTAGTGGAAAGGTACTGCTGTGAGGCGGAAATTATAGGAAGGGAGCCTTTCCTGAATAAGGGATAGAATGAAGTTGTGCCCTCACTCTGAGAGATGAAGTTATGCACTCAGTAAGAGAGAGTTCAAGTTATGTCATCAATAAAGATGTAGCAGTTACAGATCCTGAAAGAACCCCGTTGTCCGTGCAGTCTTTACGCCACAAATCGCCCCCCAACAGGGACATGAAAACGAACAGGGACGAGAAGAAAACAAACAGGGAAATGAAGAATAGGAACAGGGACAGGCTAACAGCACAGGGACAAAAACAAAAAAGGAATGAATAGGGACAGGCAAACGGAACAGGGACAAAAACAGAAAAGGAATGATCAGGTACAGGCTAACAGAACAGGGACGAACAAAAAGAGCTTATGGGAGGGTCACGCTGGCTTACGCAGGACCCACAAACAAGGACTCCAGGAGTTGGAGGGGCAGCCAGAGCCCCCCGGCTGGGCAGCACTCAGTGCCTGCCTCTCCCAGGGATGGGGTTGCAAAGTTTGTTAAAGATAGACTTAGTATGCCTGGCAGTTTTTCTCTGTGTTTTAGTTTGTGTTGATCCTGCGTTCTTAATTTGTGTTAATTGCGCTTTCTTATTTTAATAAAGAAGGGGAAGATGTGGGAGTGTGGCCATGGGGGTCGACAAGCCCCATGGTTGGTGATAACATCCAACTCTTAAAGATGAAACCATCAGGAAAGTAAAGAGTTGAGAGGGAACAAAGAAGGGTGATTCAGGAGACACCTTAACCAGGGAGATGAAGAACAGGAACAGGGATAGTCTAACAGAACAGGGAGGAAAACAAAAAAGGAATGAAAAGGGACAGGCTAACAGAGCAGGGAGAAACAAAAAACAGCATATGGGAGGGTCCCACTGGCATATGCTGGACCCACAAACAAGGACTCCAGGATTTGGAGGGGCAGCCAAGGCCCCCCGGCTGGGCAGCACTCAGTGCCTGCCTCTCCCAGGGATGGTTTTACAAAGATTGTTAAAGATAGACTTAGTATGCCTGGCAGTTTTTCTCTGTGTTTTAGTTTGTGTTGATCCTGCCTTCTTAATTTGTGTTAATCGCGTTTTCTTATGTTAATAAAGAAGGGGAAGATGTGGGAGTGTGGCTATGGGGGTCCACAAGCCCCATGGTTGGTGATAACATCCGACTACTAAAGTAGAGACCATCAGGAAAGTAAAGCCTTGAGAGGGAACAAAGAAGGGTGATTCAGGAGACACCTTAAGCAGGGACATGAAGAACAGGAACAGGGATAGTCTAACAGAACAGGGACAAAAACAAAAAAGGAATGAATAGGGACAGGCTATCAGAACAGGGACAAACAAAAAACAGCGTATGGGAGGGTCTCGCTGGCATAGGCAGGACCCCCAAACAAGGACTCCAGGAGTTGGAGGGGCAGCCAGAGCCCCCCGGCTAGGCAGTACTCAGTGCCTGCCTCTCCCAGGGATGGGGTTACAAAGTTTGTTAAAGATGGAATTAGTATGCCTGGCAGTTTTTCTCTGTATTTTAGTTTGTATTAATAGTTCTTTCTTAATTTGTGTTACTTTTCCTTTCTTATTTTCTGTTAATCGCGCCTTCATAATTTGTGTTAAACCTGCTTTCTTAATTTGCGTTAATCAAGCTCTTTTATGTTAATAAAGAAGGGGGAGATGTGGGAGCATGGCCATGGGGGTCGACAAGTCCCATGGTTGGTGATAACATCCGACTCTTAAAGATGAGGCCATCAGGAAAGTAAAGAGTTGAGAGGGAACAAAGAAGGGTGATTCAGGAGACACCTTAAGCAGGGACATGAAGAACAGGAACAGGGATAGTCTAACAGAACAGGGACAAAAACAAAAAAGGAATTAATAGGGACAGGCTATCAGAACAGGGACAAACAAAAAACAGCGTATGGGAGGGTCTCGCTGGCATAGGCAGGACCCACAAACAAGGACTCCAGGAGTTGGAGGGGCAGCCAGAGCCCCCCAGCTGGGCAGCACTCAGTGCCTGCCTCTCCCAGGGACGGGGTTACAAAGTTTGTTAAAGATGGAATTAGTATGCCTGGCAGTTTTTCTCTGTGTTTTAGTTTGTGTTGATCCTGCCTTCTTAATTTGTGTTAATCGCGCTTTCTTATGTTAATAAAGAAGGGGAAGATGTGGGAGTGTGGCCATGGGGGTCGACAAGCCCCATGGTTGGTGGTAACATCAGACTCTTAATGATGAGACCATCAGGAAAGTAAAGAGTTGAGAGAGAACAAAGAAGGGTGATTCAGGAGACACCTTAAAAAGGGACATGAAGAACAGGAACAGGGACAGGCTAACAGAGCAGGGAGAAACACAAAACAGCATATGGGAGGGTCCCACTGGCATATGCTGGACCCAAAAACAAGGACTCCAGGAGTTGGAGGGGCAGCCAGAGCCCCCCGGCTGGGCAGCACTCAGTGCCTGCCTCTCCCAGGGGTGGGGTTACAAAGTTTTTTAAAGATGGAATTAGTATGCCTGGCAGTTTTTCTCTGTATTATAGTTTGTGTTAATAGTGCTTTCTTAATTTGTGTTACTCTTCCTTTCTTAATTTCTGTTAATCGCGCCTTCTTAATTTGTGTTAATCAAGCTCTTTTATGTTAATAAAGAAGGGGGAGATGTGGGAGCATGACCATGGGGGTGGACAAGTCCCATGGTTGGTGATAACATCCAACTATTAAAGTAGAGACATTCAGGAAAGTAAAGAGTTGAAAGGGAACAAAGAAGGGTGATTCAGGTGACACCTTAAGCAGGGACATGAAGAACAGGAACAGGGATAGTCTAACAGAACAGGGACAAAAACAAAAAAGTAATGAATAGGGACAGGCTATCAGAACAGGGACAAACAAAAAACAGCGTATGGGAGGGTCTCGCTGGCATAGGCAGGACCCACAAACAAGGACTCCAGGAGTTGGAGGGGCAGCCAGAGCCCCCCAGCTGGGCAGCACTCAGTGCCTGCCTCTCCCAGGGACGGGGTTACAAAGTTTGTTAAAGATGGAATTAGTATGCCTGGCAGTTTTTCTCTGTGTTTTAGTTTGTGTTGATCCTGCCTTCTTAATTTGTGTTAATCGCGCTTTCTTATTTTAGTAAAGAAGGGGAAGATGTGGGAGTGTGGCCATGGGGGTCGACAAGCCCCATGGTTGGTGGTAACATCAGACTCTTAATGATGAGACCATCAGGAAAGTAAAGCCTTGAGAGAGAACAAAGAAGGGTGATTCAGGAGACACCTTAAAAAGGGACATGAAGAACAGGAACAGGGACAGGCTAACAGAGCAGGGACGAAAACAAAAAAGGAATGAATAGGGACAGGCTATCAGAACAGGGACAAACAAAAAACAGCGTATGGGAGGGTCTCGTTGGCATACGCAGGACCCACAAACAAGGACTCCAGGAGTTGGAGGGGCAGCCAGAGCCCCCTGGCTTGGCAGTACTCAGTGCCTGCCTCTCCCAGGGATGGTTTTACAAAGGTTGTTAAAGATAGACTTAGTATGCCTGGCAGTTTTTCTCTGTGTTTTAGTTTGTGTTGATCCTGCCTTCTTAATTTGTGTTAATCGCGCTTTCTTATGTTAATAAAGAAGGGGGAGATGTGGGAGTGTGGCCATGGGGGTCGACAGGCCCCATGATTGGTGATAACATAGGACTCTTAAGGATGAGACCATCAGGAATTTAAAGAGTTGAGAGGGAACAAAGAAGGGTGATTCAGGTGACACCTTGTTGTCTGGGGTGGCTAGTTCTCCAGCCATTAATGCATGGAAGTGGCTGGGTGTTTGGTGTTGCCGGGCAAAGTTGTTGACCAATGACTAGTTAGTGGAAAGGTACTGCTGTGAGGCGGAAGTTATAGGAAGGGAGCCTTTCCTGAATAAGGGATAGAATGAAGTTGTGCCCTCACTCTGAGAGATGAACTTATGCCCTCAGTAAGAGAGAGTTCAAGTTATGTCATCAATAAAGAGGTAGCAGTTACAGATCCTGAAAGAACCCCGTTGTCCGTGTGGTCTTTACGCCACAAATCGCCCCCCAACAGGGACATGAAACGAACAGGGACGAGAAGAAAACAAACAGGGGAATGAAGAACAGGAACAGGGACAGGCTAACAGAACAGGGACAAAAACAAAAAAGGAATGAATAGGGACAGGCTAACAGAACAGGGACGAACAGAAAGAGCTTATGGGAGGGTCACGCTGGCTTACGCAGGACCCACAAACAAGGACTCCAGGAGTTGGAGGGGCAGCCAGAGCCCCCCGGCTGGGCAGCACTCAGTGCCTGCCTCTCCCAGGGATGGGGTTGCAAAGTTTGTTAAAGATAGACTTAGTATGCCTGGCAGTTTTTCTCTGTGTTTTAGTTTGTGTTGATCCTGCCTTCTTAATTTGTGTTAATTGCGCTTTCTTATTTTAATAAAGAAGGGGAAGATGTGGGAGTGTGGCCATGGGGGTCGACAAGCCCCATGGTTGGTGATAACATCCAACTCTTAAAGATGAAACCATCAGGAAAGTAAAGAGTTGAGAGGGAACAAAGAAGGGTGATTCAGGAGACACCTTAAACAGGGACATGAAGAACAGGAACAGGGATAGTCTAACAGAACAGGGAGGAAAACAAAAAAGGAATGAAAAGGGACAGGCTAACAGAGCAGGGAGAAACAAAAAACAGCATATGGGAGGGTCCCAGTGGCATATGCTGGACCCACAAACAAGGACTCCAGGAGTTGGAGGGGCATCCAGAGCCCCCCGGCTGGGCAGCACTCAGTGCCTGCCTCTCCCAGGGATGGGTTTACAAAGATTGTTAAAGATAGACTTAGTATGCCTGGCAGTTTTTCTCTGTGTTTTAGTTTGTGTTGATCCTGCCTTCTTAGTTTGTGTTAATCGCGTTTTCTTATGTTAATAAAGAAGGTGAAGATGTGGGAGTGTGGCTATGGGGGTCCACAAGCCCCATGGTTGGTGATAACATCCGACTACTAAAGTAGAGACCATCAGGAAAGTAAAGCCTTGAGAGGGAACAAAGAAGGGTGATTCAGGAGACACCATAAACAGGGACATGAAGAACAGGAACAGGGATAGTCTAACAGAACAGGGACAAACACAAAAAAGGAATGAATAGGGACAGGCTATCAGAACAGGGACAAACAAAAAACAGCCTATGGGAGGGTCTCGCTGGCATAGGCAGGACCCACAAACAAGGACTCCAGGAGTTGGAGGGGCAGCCAGAGCTCCCCGGCTGGGCAGCACTCAGTGCCTGCCTCTCCCAGGGATGGGGTTTCAAAGTTTGTTAAAGATGGAATTAGTATGCCTGGCAGTTTTTCTCTGTATTTTAGTTAGTTTTAATAGTGCTTTCTTAATTTGTGTTACTCTTGCTTTCTTAATTTCTGTTAATCGCGCCTTCATAATTTGTGTTAAAACTGCTTTCTTAATTTGTGTTAATCGAGCTCTTTTATGTTAATAAAGAAGGGGGAGTTGTAGGAGTGTGGCCATGGGGGTCGACAAGTCCCATGGTTGGTGATAACATCCGACTCTTAAAGATGAGGCCATCAGGAAAGTAAAGAGTTGAGAGGGAACAAAGAAGGGTGATTCAGGAGACACCTTAAACAGGGACATGAAGAACAGGGACAGGCTAACAGAGCAGGGAGAAACAAAAAACAGCATATGGGAGGGTCCCAGTGGCATATGCTGGACCCACAAACAAGGACTCCAGGAGTTGGAGGGGCATCCAGAGCCCCCCGGCTGGGCAGCACTCAGTGCCTGCCTCTCCCAGGGATGGGTTTACAAAGATTGTTAAAGATAGACTTAGTACGCCTGGCAGTTTTTCTCTGTGTTTTAGTTTGTGTTGATCCTGCCTTCTTAATTTGTGTTAATCGCGTTTTCTTATGTTAATAAAGAAGGTGAAGATGTGGGAGTGTGGCTATGGGGGTCCACAAGCCCCATGGTTGGTGATAACATCCGACTACTAAAGTAGAGACCATCAGGAAAGTAAAGCCTTGAGAGGGAACAAAGAAGGGTGATTCAGGAGACACCATAAACAGGGACATGAAGAACAGGAACAGGGATAGTCTAACAGAACAGGGACAAAAACAAAAAAGGAATGAATAGGGACAGGCTATCAGAACAGGGACAAACAAAAAACAGCCTATGGGAGGGTCTCGCTGGCATAGGCAGGACCCACAAACAAGGACTCCAGGAGTTGGAGGGGCAGCCAGAGCTCCCCGGCTGGGCAGCACTCAGTGCCTGCCTCTCCCAGGGATGGGGTTGCAAAGTTTGTTAAAGATGGAATTAGTATGCCTGGCAGTTTTTCTCTGTATTTTAGTTAGTGTTAATAGTGCTTTCTTAATTTGTGTTACTCTTGCTTTCTTAATTTCTGTTAATCGCGCCTTCATAATTTGTGTTAAAACTGCTTTCTTAATTTGTGTTAATCGAGCTCTTTTATGTTAATAAAGAAGGGGGAGTTGTAGGAGTGTGGCCATGGGGGTCGACAAGTCCCATGGTTGGTGATAACATCCGACTCTTAAAGATGAGGCCATCAGGAAAGTAAAGAGTTGAGAGGGAACAAAGAAGGGTGATTCAGGAGACACCTTAAACAGGGACATGAAGAACAGGGACAGGCTAACAGAGCAGGGAGAAACAAAAAACAGCATATGGGAGGGTCCCACTGGCATATGCTAGACCCACAAACAAGGACTCCAGGAGTTGGAGGGGCAGCCAGAGCCCCCCGGCTGGGCAGCACTCAGTGCCTGCCTCTCCCAGGGATGGGTTTACAAAGGTTGTTAAAGATAGACTTAGTATGCCTGGCAGTTTTTCTATGTGTTTTAGTTTGTGTTGATCCTGCCTTCTTAATTTGTTTTAATTGTGCTTTCTTATGTTAATAAAGAAGGGGAAGATGTGGGAGTGTGGCCATGGGGTTAGACAAGCCCCATGGTTGGTGATAAGATCTGACGAATAAAGTAGAGACCATCAGGAAAGTAAAGCCTTGAGAGGGAACAAAGAAGGGTGATTCAGGAGACACCTTAAACAGGGACATGAAGAACAGGAACAGGGATAGTCTAACAGAACAGGGACGAAAAGAAAAAAGTAATGAATAGGGACAGGCTATTAGAACAGGGAGAAACAAAAAACAGCCTATGGGAGGGTCTCGCTGGCATAGGCAGGACCCCCAAACAAGGACTCCAGGAGCTGGAGGGGCAGCCAGAGCCCCCCGGCTGGGCAGCACTCAGTGCCTGCCTCTTCCTGGGATGGGGTTGCAAAGTTTGTTAAACACAGACTTAGTATGCCTGGCAGTTTTTCTCTGTGTTTTAGTTTGTGTTAATAGTGCTTTCTTAATTTGTGTTACTCTTGCTTTCTTAATTTCTGTTAATCGCGCCTTCTTAATTTGTGTTAAACCTGCTTTCTTAATTTGTGTTAATCGAGCTCTTTTATGTTAATAAAGAAGGGGGAGATGTGGGAGCGTGGCCATGGGGGTCGACAGGCCCCATGGTTGGTAATAACATCCGACTCTTAAGGATGAGACCATCAGGAAAGGAAAGCCTTGAGAGGGAACAAAGAAGGGTGATTCAGGAGACACCTTAAACAGGGACATGAAGAACAGGAACAGGGATAGTCTAACAGAACAGGGACAAAAACAAAAAAGGAATGAATAGGGACAGGCTATCAGAACAGGGACAAACAAAAAACAGTGTATGGGAGGGTCTTGCTGGCATAGGCAGGACCCACAAACAAGGACTCCAGGAGTTGGAGGGGCAGCCAGAGCCCCCCAGCTGGGAAGCACTCAGTGCCTGCCTCTCCCAGGGATGGGGTTACAAAGTTTGTTAAAGATAGTCTTAGTATGCCTTGCAGTTTTTCTCTGTATTTTAGTTTGTGTTAATAGTGCTTTCTTAATTTGTGTTACTCTTGCTTTCTTAATTTCTGTTAATCGCGCCTTCATAATTTGTGTTAAACCTGCTTTCTTAATTTGTGTTAATCGAGCTCTTTTATGTTAATAAAGAAGGGGGACTTGTGGGAGCCTGGCCATGGGGGTCGACAAGTCCCATGGTTGGTGATAACATCGGACTCTTAAGGATGAGACCATCAGGAAAGTAAAGCCTTGAGAGGGAACAAAGAAGGGTGATTCAGGAGACACCTTAAGCAGGGACATGAAGAACAGGAACAGGCTAACAGAGCAGAGAGAAACAAAAAACTGCATATGGGAGGGTCCCACTGGCGTATGCTGGACCCACAAACAAGGACTCCAGGAGTTGGAGGGGCAGCCAGAGCCCCCCGGCTGGGCAGCACTCAGTGCCTGCCTCTCCCAGGGATGGTTTTACAAAGATTGTTAAAGATAGACTTAGTATGCCTGGCAGTTTTTCTCTGTGTTTTAGTTTGTGTTGATCCTGCCTTCTTAATTTGTGTTAATCGTGCTTTCTTATTTTAATAAAGAAGGGGGAGATGTGGGAGTGTGGCCATGGGGGTCGACAAGCCCCATGGTTGGTGATAACATCCGACTGTTAAAGTAGAGACCATCAGGAAAGTAAAGCCTTGCGAGGGAACAAAGAAGGGTGATTCAGGAGACACCATAAACAGGGACATGAAGAACAGGAACAGGGATAGTCTAACAGAACAGGGACAAAAACAAAAAGGGAATGAATAGGGACAGGCTATCAGAACAGGGACAAACAAAAAACAGCGTATGGGAGGGTCTCGCTGGCATAGGCAGGACCCACAAACAAGGACTCCAGGAGTTGGAGGGGCAGCCAGAGCCCCCTGGCTGGGCAGCACTCAGTGCCTGCCTCTCCCACGGTTGGTTTTACAAAGATTGTTAAAGATAGACTTAGTATGCCTGGCAGTTTTTCTCTGTGTTTTAGTTTGTGTTGATCCTGCCTTCTTAATTTGTGTTAATTGCGCTTTCATATGTTAATAAAGAAGGGGAAGATGTGGGAGTGTGGCCATGGGGGTCGACAAGCCCCTTGGTTGGTGATAACATCGGACTCTTAAAGTAGAGACCACCAGGAAAGTAAAGCCTTGACAGGGAACAAAGAAGGGTGATTCAGGAGACACCTTAAGCAGGGACATGAAGAACAGGAACAGGGACAGGCTAACAGAACAGGGACAAAACAAAAAAGGAATGAATAGGGACATGCTATCAGAACAGGGGCAAACAAAAAACAGCGTATGGGAGGGTCTCGCTGGCATAGGCAGGACCCACAAACAAGGACTCCAGGAGTTGGAGGGGCAGCCAGAGCCCCCCAGCTGGGAAGCACTCAGTGCCTGCCTCTCCCAGGGATGGGGTTACAAAGTTTGTTAAAGATGGAATTAGTATGCCTGGCAGTTTTTCTCTGTATTTTAGTTTGTGTTAATAGTGCTTTCTTAATTTGTGTTACTCTTGCTTTCTTAATTTCTGTTAATCGCGCCTTCATAATTTGTGTTAAACCTGCTTTCTTAATTTGTGTTAATCGAGCTCTTTTATGTTAATAAAGAAGGGGGAGTTGTGGGAGTGTGGCCATGGGGGTCGACAAGCCCCTTGGTTTGTGATAACATCGGACTCTTAAAGTAGAGACCACCAGGAAAGTAAAGCATTGACAGGGAACAAAGAAGGGTGATTCAGGAGACACCTTAAGCAGGGACATGAAGAACAGGAACAGGGACAGGCTAACAGAGCAGGGAGAAACAAAAAACAGCATATGGGAGGGTCCCACTGGCATATGCTGGACCCACAAACAAGGACTCCAGGAGTTGGAGGGGCAGCCAGAGCCCCCCGGCTGGGCAGCACTCAGTGCCTGCCTCTCCCAGGGATGGGGTTGCAAAGTTTGTTAAAGATAGTCTTAGTATGCCTGGCAGTTTTTCTCTGTGTTTTAGTTTGTGTTGATCCTGCCTTCTTAATTTGTGTTAATTGCGCTTTCTTATGTTAATAAAGAAGGAGGAGATGTGGGAGTGTGGCCATGGGGTCGACAAGCCCCATGGTTGGTGATCACATCCGACTCTTAAAGATGAGGCCATGAGGAAAGTAAAGCCTTGCGAGGGAACAAAGAAGGGTGATTCAGGAGACACCTTAAACAGGGACATGAAGAACAGGAACAGGGACATGCTAACAGAGCAGGGAGAAACAAAAAAGAGCATATGGGAGGGTCCCACTGGCATATGCTGGACCCACAAACAAGGACTCCAGGAGTTGGAGGGGCAGCCAGAGCCCCCCGTCTGGGCAGTACTCAGTGCCTGCCTCTCCCAGGGATGGTTTTACAAAGGTTGTTAAAGATAGACTTAGTATGCCTGGCAGTTTTTCTCTGTGTTTTAGTTTGTGTTGATCCTGCCTTCTAAATTTGTGTTAATTGTGCTTTCTTATGTTAATAAAGAAGGGGAAGATGTGGGAGTGTGGCCATGGGGGTCGACAAGCCCCATGGTTGGTGATAACATCAGACTCTTAATGATGAGACCATCAGGAAAGTAAAGAGTTGAGAGGGAACAAAGAAGGGTGATTCAGGAGACTCCATAAACAGGGACATGAAGAACAGGAACAGGGATAGTCTAACAGAACAGGGACAAAAACAAAAAAGGAATGAATAGGGACAGGCTATCAGAACAGGGACAAACAAAAAAAAACGTATGGGAGGGTCTCGCTGGCATAGGCAGGACCCACAAACAAGGACTCCAGGAGTTGGAGGGGCAGCCAGAGCTCCCCGGCTGGGCAGCACTCAGTGCCTGCCTCTCCCAGGGATGCGGTTACAAAGTTTGTTAAAGATGGAATTAGTATGCCTGGCAGTTTTTCTCTGTGTTTTAGTTTGTGTTAATAGTGCTTTCTTAATTTGTGTTACTCTTGCTTTCTTAATTTCTGTTAATCGCGCCTTCATAATTTGTGTTAAACCTGCTTTCTTAATTTGTGTTAATCGAGCTCTTTTATGTTAATAAAGAAGGGGGAGTTGTAGGAGTGTGGCCATGGGGGTCGACAAGTCCCATGGTTGGTGATAACATCTGACTCTTAAAGATGAGGCCATCAGGAAAGTAAAGAGTTGAGAGGGAACAAAGAAGGGTGATTCAGGAGACACCTTAAACAGGGACATGAAGAACAGGGACAGGCTAACAGAGCAGGGAGAAACAAAAAACAGCATATGGGAGGGTCCCACTGGCATATGCTAGACCCACAAACAAGGACACCAGGAGTTGGAGGGGCAGGCAGAGCCCCCCGGCTGGGCAGCACTCAGTGCCTGCCTCTCTCAGGGATGGGGTTACAAAGTTTTTAAAAGATGGAATTAGTATGCCTGGCAGTTTTTCTCTGTGTTTTAGTTTGTGTTTATCCTGCCTTCTTAATTTGTGTTAATAGCGCTTTCTTAAGTTAATGAAGAAGGGGAAGATGTGGGAGTGTGGCCATGGGGGTCGACAAGCCCCATGGTTGGTGATAACATCCGACTATTAAAGTAGAGACCATCAGGAAAGTACACCCTTGAGAGGGAACAAAGAAGGGTTATTCAAAAGACACCTTAACCAGGGACATGAAGAACAGGAACAGGGATAGTCTAACAGAACAGGGACAAAAACAAAAAAGGAATGAATAGGGAAAGGCTATCAGAACAGGGACAAACAAAAAACAGCGTATGGGAGGGTCTCGCTGGCATAGGCAGGACCCCCAAACAAGGACTCCTGGAGTTGGAGGGGCAGCCAGAGCCCCCCGTCTGGGCAGCACTCAGTGCCTGCCTCTCCCAGGGATGGTTTTACAAAGGTTGTTAAAGATAGACTTAGTATGCCTGGCAGTTTTTCTCTGTGTTTTAGTTTGTGTTGATCCTGCCTTCTTAATTTGTGTTAATTGCGCTTTCATATGTTAATAAAGAAGGGGAAGATGTGGGAGTGTGGCCATGGGGGTCGACAAGCCCCATGGTTGGTGATAACATCCGACTGTTAAAGTAGAGACCATCAGGAAAGTAAAGAGTTGAGAGGGAACAAAGAAGGGTGATTCAGGAGACACCTTAACCAGGGACATGAAGAACAGGAACAGGGATAGTCTAACAGAGCAGGGAGAAACAAAAAACAGCATATGGGAGGGTCCCACTGGCATATGCTGGACCCACAAACAAGGACTCCAGGAGTTGGAGGGGCAGCCAGAGCCCCCCGGCTGGGCAGCACTCAGTGCCTGCCTCTCCCAGGGACGGTTTTAAAAGATTGTTAAAGATAGACTTAGTATGCCTGGCAGTTTTTCTCTGTGTTTTAGTTTGTGTTGATCCTGCCTTCTTAATTTGTGTTAATCGTGCTTTCTTATTTTAATAAAGAAGGGGGAGATGTGGGAGTGTGGCCATGGGGGTCGACAAGCCCCATGGTTGGTGATAACATCCGACTGTTAAAGTAGAGACCATCAGGAAAGTAAAGCCTTGAGAGGGAACAAAGAAGGGTGATTCAGGAGACACCTTAAGCAGGGACATGAAGAACAGGAACAGGGATAGTCTAACAGAACAGGGACGAAAACAAAAAGGGAATGAATAGGGACAGGCTATCAGAACAGGGACAAACACAAAACAGCGTATGGGAGGGTCTCGCTGGCATAGGCAGGACCCACAAACAAGGACTCCAGGAGTTGGAGGGGCAGCCAGAGCACCCCGGCTGGGCAGCACTCAGTGCCTGCCTCTCCCACGGCTGGTTTTACAAAGATTGTTAAAGATAGACTTAGTATGCCTGGCAGTTTTTCTCTGTGTTTTAGTTTGTGTTGATCCTGCCTTCTTAATTTGTGTTAATTGCGCTTTCATATGTTAATAAAGAAGGGGAAGATGTGGGAGTGTGGCCATGGGGGTCGACAAGCCCCTTGGTTTGTGATAACATCGGACTCTTAAAGTAGAGACCACCAGGAAAGTAAAGCCTTGAGAGGGAACAAAGAAGGGTGATTCAGGAGACACCTTAAGCAGGGACCTGAAGAACAGGAACAGGGACAGGCTAACAGAACAGGGACAAAACAAAAAAGGAATGAATAGGGACATGCTATCAGAACAGGGGCAAACAAAAAACAGCGTATGGGAGGGTCTCGCTGGCATAGGCAGGACCCACAAACAAGGACTCCAGGAGTTGGAGGGGCAGCCAGAGCTCCCCGGCTGGGCAGCACTCAGTTCCTGCCTCTCCCAGGGACGGGGTTACAAAGTTTGTTAAAGATGGAATTAGTATGCCTGGCCGTTTTTCTCTGTATTTTAGATTGTGTTAATAGTGCTTTCTTAATTTGTGTTACTTTTCCTTTCTTATTTTCTGTTAATCGCGCCTTCTTAATTTGTGTTAAACCTGCTTTCTTAATTTGTGTTAATCGAGCTCTTTTATGTTAATAAAGAAGGGGGAGTTGTGGGAGCATGGCCATGGGGGTCGACAAGTCCCATGGTTGGTGATAACATCCGACTCTTAAGGATGAGACGATCAGGAAAGTAAAGCCTTGAGAGGGAACAAAGAAGGGTGATTCAGGAGACACCTTAAGCAGGGACATGAAGAACAGGGGCAGGCTCACAGAGCAGGGAGAAACAAAAAAGAGCATATGGGAGGGTCCCACTGGCGTATGCTGGACCCACAAACAAGGACTCCAGGAGTTGGAGGGGCAGCCAGAGCCCCCCGGCTGGGCAGCACTCAGTGCCTGCCTCTCACAGGGATGGTTTTACAAAGATTGTTAAAGGTAGACTTAGTATGCCTGGCAGTTTTTCTCTGTGTTTTAGTTTGTGTTGATCCTGCCTTCTTAATTTGTGTTAATCGTGCTTTCTTATTTTAATAAAGAAGGGGGAGATGTGGGAGTGTGGCCATGGGGGTCGACAAGCCCCATGGTTGGTGATAACATCAGACTGTTAAAGTAGAGACCATCAGGAAAGTAAAACCTTGAGAGGGAACAAAGAACGGTGATTCAGGAGACACCTTAAGCAGGGACATGAAGAACAGGAACAGGGATAGTCTAACAGAACAGGGACGAAAACAAAAAGGGAATGAATAGGGACAGGCTATCAGAACAGGGACAAACAAAAAACAGCGTATGGGAGGGTCTCGCTGGCATACGCAGGACCCTCACACAAGGACTCCAGGAGTTGGAGGGGCAGCCAGAGCCCCCCGGCTGGGCAGCACTCAGTGCCTGCCTCTCCCAGGGATGGTTTTGCAAAGGTTGTTAAAGATAGACTTAGTATGCCTGGCAGTTTTTCTCTGTGTTTTAGTTTGTGTTGATCCTGCCTTCTTAATTTGTGATAATCGCGCTTTCTTATGTTAATAAAGAAGGAGGAGATGTGGGAATGTGGCCATGGGGGTCGACAAGCCCCATGGTTGGTAATAACATCCGACTCTTAAGGATGAGGCCATCAGGAATTTAAAGAGTTGAGAGGGAACAAAGAAGGGTGATTCAGGTGACACCTTCTTTTCTGGGGTGGCTAGTTCTCCAGCCATTAAAGCATGGAAGTTGCTGGGTGTTTGCTGTTGCCGGGCAAAGTTGTTGACCAATGACTAGTTAGTGGAAAGGTACTGCTGTGAGGCGGAAATTATAGGAAGGGAGCCTTTCCAGAATAAGGGATAGAATGAAGTTGTGCCCTCACTCTTAGAGATGAAGTTATGCCTTTAGTAAGAGAGAGTTCAAGATATGTCATCAATAAAGAGGTAGCAGTTACAGATCCTGAAAGAACCCCGTTGTCCGTGCGGTCTTTACGCCACAAATCGCCCCCCAACAGGGACATGAAAACGAACAGGGACGAGAAGAAAACAAACAGGGACATGAAGAACAGGAACAGGGACAGGCTAACAGAACAGGGACAAAAACAAAAAAGGAATGAATAGGGACAGGCAAACGGAACAGGGACAAAAACAGAAAAGGAATGAATAGGTACAGGCTAACAGAACAGGGACGAACAAAAAGAGCTTATGGGAGGGTCACGCTGGCTTACGCAGGACCCACAAACAAGGACTCCAGGAGTTGGAGGGGTAGCCAGAGCCCCCCGGCTGGGCAGCACTCGGTGCCTGCCTCTCCCAGGGACGGTTTTACAAAGATTGTTAAAGATAGACTTAGTATGCCTGGCAGTTTTTCTCTGTGTTTTAGTTTGTGTTGATCCTGCCTTCTTAATTTGTGTTAATCGCACTTTCTTATTTTAATAAAGAAGGGGAAGATGTGGGAGTGTGGCCATGGGGGTTGACAAGCCCCATGGTTGGTGATAACATCGGACTCTTAAAGTAGAGACCATCAGGAAAGTAAAGCCTTGAGAGGGAACAAAGAAGGGTGATTCAGGAGACACCTTAAGCAGGGACATGAAGAACAGGAACAGGGACAGGCTAACAGAACAGGGACAAAACAAAAAAGGAATGAATAGGGACATGCTATCAGTACAGGGACAAACAAAAAACAGCGTATGGGAGGGTCTCGCTGGCATAGGCAGGACCCACAAACAAGGACTCCAGGAGTTGGAGGGGCAGCCAGAGCCCCCCAGCTGGGCAGCACTCAGTGCCTGCCTCTCCCAGGGATGGGGTTACAAAGTTTGTTAAAGATGGAATTAGTATGCCTGGCAGTTTTTCTCTGTATTTTAGTTTGTGTTAATAGTGCTTTCTTAATTTGTGTTACTCTTGCTTTCTTAATTTCTGTTAATCGCGCCTTCATAATTTGTGTTAAACCTGCTTTCTTAATTTGTGTTAATCGAGCTCTTTTATGTTAATAAAGAAGGGGGAGTTGTGGGAGCATGGCCATGGGGGTCGACAAGTCCCATGGTTGGTGATAACATCTGACTCTTAAAGATGAGGCCATCAGGAAAGTAAAGCCTTGAGAGGGAACAAAGAAGGGTGATTCAGGAGACACCTTAAACAGGGACATGAAGAACAGGAACAGGGGCAGGCAAACAGAGCAGGGAGAAACAAAAAACAGCATATGGGAGGGTCCCACTGGCATAGGCAGGACCCACAAACAAGGACTCCAGGAGTTGGAGGGGCAGCCAGAGCCCCCCGGCTGGGCAGCACTCGGTGCCTGCCTCTCCCAGGGACGGTTTTACAAAGATTGTTAAAGATAGACTTAGTATGCCTGGCAGTTTTTCTCTGTGTTTTAGTTTGTGTTGATCCTGCCTTCTTAATTTGTGTTAATCGGACTTTCTTATGTTAATAAAGAAGGGGAAGATGTGGGAGTGTGGCCATGGGGGTTGACAAGCCCCATGGTTGGTGATAACATCGGACAATTAAATTAGAGACCATCAGGAAAGTAAAGCCTTGAGAGGGAACAAAGAAGGGTGATTCAGGAGACACCATAAACAGGGACATGAAGAACAGGAACAGGGATAGTCTAACAGAACAGGGACAAAAACAAAAAAGGAATGAATAGGGACAGGCTATCAGAACAGGGACAAACAAAAAACAGCGTATGGGAGGGTCTCGCTGGCATAGGCAGGACCCCCAAACAAGGACTCCAGGAGTTGGAGGGGCAGCCAGAGCTCCCCGGCTGGGCAGCACTCAGTGCCTGCCTCTCCCAGGGATGGGGTTACAAAGTTTGTTAAAGATGGAATTAGTATGCCTGGCAGTTTTTCTCTGTATTTTAGTTTGTGTTAATAGTGCTTTCTTAATTTGTGTTACTCTTGCTTTCTTAATTTCTGTTAATCGCGCCTTCATAATTTGTGTTAAACCTGCTTTCTTAATTTGTGTTAATCGAGCTCTTTTATGTTAATAAAGAAGGGGGAGTTGTAGGAGTGTGGCCATGGGGGTCGACAAGTCCCATGGTTGGTGATAACATCCGACTCTTAAAGATGAGGCCATCAGGAAAGTAAAGAGTTGAGAGGGAACAAAGAAGGGTGATTCAGGAGACACCTTAAACAGGGACCTGAAGAACAGGGACAGGCTAACAGAGCAGGGAGAAACAAAAAACAGCATATGGGAGGGTCCCACTGGCATATGCTAGACCCACAAACAAGGACTCCAGGAGTTGGAGGGGCAGCCAGAGCCCCCCGGCTGGGCAGCACACAGTGCCTGCCTCTCCCAGGGATGGGTTTACAAAGGTTGTTAAAGATAGACTTAGCATGCCTGGCAGTTTTTCTATGTGTTTTAGTTTGTGTTGATCCTGCCTTCTTAATTTGTGTTAATCGCGCTTTCTTATGTTAATAAAGAAGGGGAAGATGTGGGAGTGTGGCCATGGGGGTCGACAAGCCCCATGGTTGGTGATAACATCCGACTATTAAAGTAGAGACCATCAGGAAAGTAAAGCCTTGCGAGGGAACAAAGAAGGGTGATTCAGGAGACACCTTAAGCAGGGACATGAAGAACAGGAACAGGGACAGGCTAACAGAACAGGGACAAAACAAAAAAGGAATGAATAGGGACAGGCTATCAGAACAGCGACAAACAAAAAACAGCGTATGGGAGGGTCTCGCTGGCATAGGCAGGACCCACAAACAAGGACTCCAGGAGTTGGAAGGGCAGCCAGAGCCCCCCAGCTGGGAAGCACTCAGTGCCTGCCTCTCCCAGGGATGGGGTTACAAAGTTTGTTAAAGATGGAATTAGTATGCCTGGCAGTTTTTCTCTGTATTTTAGTTTGTGTTAATAGTGCTTTCTTAATTTGTGTTACTCTTGCTTTCTTAATTTCTGTTAATCGCGCCTTCATAATTTGTGTTAAACCTGCTTTCTTAATTTGTGTTAATCGAGCTCTTTTACGTTAATAAAGAAGGGGGAGTTGTGGGAGCATGGCCATGGGGGTCGACAAGTCCCATGGTTGGTGATAACATCTGACTCTTAAAGATGAGGGCATCAGGAAAGTAAAGCCTTGAGAGGGAACAAAGAAGGGTGATTCAGGAGACACCTTAAACAGGGACATGAAGAACAGGAACAGGGACAGGCAAACAGAGCAGGGAGAAACAAAAAACAGCATATGGGAGGGTCCCACTGGCATATGCTGGACCCACAAAGTAGGACTCCAGGAGTTGGAGGGGCAGCCAGAGCCCCCCGGCTGGGCAGCACTCGGTGCCTGCCTCTCCAAGGGACGGTTTTACAAAGATTGTTAAAGATAGACTTAGTATGCCTGGCAGTTTTTCTCTGTGTTTTAGTTTGTGTTGATCCTGCCTTCTTAATTTGTGTTAATCGCACTTTCTTATGTTAATAAAGAAGGGGAAGATGTGGGAGTGTGGCCATGGGGGTCGACATGCCCCATGGTTGGTGATAACATCCGACCACTAAAGTAGAGACCATCAGGAAAGTAAAGCCTTGAGAGGGAACAAAGAAGGGTGATTCAGGAGACACCATAAACAGGGACATGAAGAACAGGAACAGGGATAGTCTAACAGAACAGGGACAAAAACAAAAAAGGAATGAATAGGGACAGGCTATCAGAACAGGGACAAACAAAAAACAGCGTATGGGAGGGTCTCGCTGGCATAGGCAGGACCCACAAACAAGGACTCCAGGAGTTGGAGGGGCAGCCAGAGCTCCCCGGCTGGGCAGCACTCAGTGCCTTCCTCTCCCAGGGATGGGGTTACAAAGTTTGTAAAAGATGGAATTAGTATGCCTGGCAGTTTTTCTCTGTGTTTTAGTTTGTGTTAATAGTGCTTTCTTAATTTGTGTTACTCTTGCTTTCTTAATTTCTGTTAATCGCGCCTTCATAATTTGTGTTAAACCTGCTTTCTTAATTTGTGTTAATCGAGCTCTTTTATGTTAGTAAAGAAGGGGGAGTTGTAGGAGTGTGGCCATGGGGGTCGACAAGTCCCATGGTTGGTGATAACATCGGACTCTTAAAGATGAGGCCATCAGGAAAGTAAAGAGTTGAGAGGGAACAAAGAAGGGTGATTCAGGAGACACCTTAAACAGGGACATGAAGAACAGGGACAGGCTAACAGAGCAGGGAGAAACAAAAAACAGCATATGGGAGGGTCCCACTGGCATATGCTAGACCCACAAACAAGGACTCCAGGAGTTGGAGGGGCAGCCAGAGCCCCCCGGCTGGGCAGCACTCAGTGCCTGCCTCTCCCAGGGATGGGTTTACAAAGGTTGTTAAAGATAGACTTAGTATGCCTGGCAGTTTTTCTATGTGTTTTAGTTTGTGTTGATCCTGCCTTCTTAATTTGTTTTAATTGTGCTTTCTTATGTTAATAAAGAAGGGGAAGATGTGGGAGCATGGCCATGGGGGTCGACAAGCCCCATGGTTGGTGATAACATCCGACTATTAAAGTAGAGACCATCAGGAAAGTAAACCCTTGAGAGGGAACAAAGAAGGGTGATTCAGGAGACACCTTAACCAGGGACATGAAGAACAGGAACAGGGATAGTCTAACAGAACAAGGAGGAAAACAAAAAAGGAATGAATAGGGACAGGCTATCAGAACAGGGACAAACAAAAAACAGCCTATGGGAGGGTCTCGCTGGAATAGGCAGGACCCACAAAGAAAGACTCCAGGAGTTAGAGGGGCAGCCAGAGCCCCCCTGCTGGGCAGCACTCAGTGCCTGCCTCTCCCAGGGATGGGGTTACAAAGTTTGTAAAAGATGGAATTAGTATGCCTGGCAGTTTTTCTCTGTGTTTTAGTTTGTGTTGATCCTGCCTTCTTAATTTGTGTTAATCGCGCTTTCTTAAGTTAATAAAGAAGGGGGAGATGTGGGAGCATGGCCATGGGGGTCCACAAGTCCCATGGTTGGTGATAACATCCAACTCTTAAAGATGAGGCCATCAGGAAAGTAAAGAGTTGAGAGGGAACAAAGAAGGGTGATTCAGGAGACACCTTAAGCAGGGACATGAAGAACAGGAACAGGGATAGTCTAACAGAACAGGGAGGAAAAAAAAAAAGGAATGAATAGGGACAGGCTATCAGAACAGGGACAAACAAAAAACAGCGTATGGGAGGGTCTCGCTGGCATAGGCAGGACCCACAAACAAGGACTCCAGGAGTTGGAGGGGCAGCCAGAGCCCCCCAGCTGGGCAGCACTCAGTGCCTGCCTCTCCCAGGGATGGGGTTACAAAGTTTGTAAAAGATGGAATTAGTATGCCTGGCAGTTTTTCTCTGTGTTTTAGTTTGTGTTAATAGTGCTTTCTTAATTTGTGTTACTCTTGCTTTCTTAATTTCTGTTAATCGCGCCTTCTTAATTTGTGTTAAACCTGCTTTCTTAATTTGTGTTAATCGAGCTCTTTTATGTTAATAAAGCAGGGGGAGATGTGGGAGCATGGCCATGGGGGTCCACAAGTCCCATGGTTGGTGATAACATCTGACTCTTAAAGATGAGGCCATCAGGAAAGTAAAGAGTTGAGAGGGAACAAAGAAGGGTGATTCAGGAGACACCTTAAAAAGGGACATGAAGAACAGGAACAGGGACAGGCTAACGGAGCAGGGAGAAACAAAAAACAGCATATGGGAGAGTCCCACTGGCATATGCTGGACCCACAAACAAGGACTCCAGGAGTTGGAGGGGCAGCCAGAGCCCCCCAGCTGGGAAGCACTCACTGCCTGCCTCTCCCACGGATGGGGTTACAAAGTTTGTTAAAGATGGAATTAGTATGCCTGGCAGTTTTACTCTGTGTTTTAGTTTGTGTTGATCCTGCCTTCTTAATTTGTGTTAATCGCGCTTTCTTATGTTAATAAAGAAGGGGAAGATGTGGGAGTGTGGCCATGGGGGTCGACAAGCCCCATGGTTGGTGGTAACATCAGACTCTTAATGATGAGACCATCAGGAAAGTAAACCCTTGAGAGGGAACAAAGAAGGGTGATTCAGGAGACACCTTAACCAGGGACATGAAGAACAGGAACAGGGATAGTCTAACAGAACAAGGAGGAAAACAAAAAAGGAATGAATAGGGACAGGCTATCAGAACAGGGACAAACAAAAAACAGCCTATGGGAGGGTCTCGCTGGAATAGGCAGGACCCACAAAGAAAGACTCCAGGAGTTAGAGGGGCAGCCAGAGCCCCCCTGCTGGGCAGCACTCAGTGCCTGCCTCTCCCAGGGATGGGGTTACAAAGTTTGTAAAAGATGGAATTAGTATGCCTGGCAGTTTTTCTCTGTGTTTTAGTTTGTGTTGATCCTGCCTTCTTAATTTGTGTTAATCGCGCTTTCTTAAGTTAATAAAGAAGGGGGAGATGTGGGAGCATGGCCATGGGGGTCCACAAGTCCCATGGTTGGTGATAACATCCAACTCTTAAAGATGAGGCCATCAGGAAAGTAAAGAGTTGAGAGGGAACAAAGAAGGGTGATTCAGGAGACACCTTAAGCAGGGACATGAAGAACAGGAACAGGGATAGTCTAACAGAACAGGGAGGAAAAAAAAAAAGGAATGAATAGGGACAGGCTATCAGAACAGGGACAAACAAAAAACAGCGTATGGGAGGGTCTCGCTGGCATAGGCAGGACCCACAAACAAGGACTCCAGGAGTTGGAGGGGCAGCCAGAGCCCCCCAGCTGGGCAGCACTCAGTGCCTGCCTCTCCCAGGGATGGGGTTACAAAGTTTGTAAAAGATGGAATTAGTATGCCTGGCAGTTTTTCTCTGTGTTTTAGTTTGTGTTAATAGTGCTTTCTTAATTTGTGTTACTCTTGCTTTCTTAATTTCTGTTAATCGCGCCTTCTTAATTTGTGTTAAACCTGCTTTCTTAATTTGTGTTAATCGAGCTCTTTTATGTTAATAAAGCAGGGGGAGATGTGGGAGCATGGCCATGGGGGTCCACAAGTCCCATGGTTGGTGATAACATCTGACTCTTAAAGATGAGGCCATCAGGAAAGTAAAGAGTTGAGAGGGAACAAAGAAGGGTGATTCAGGAGACACCTTAAAAAGGGACATGAAGAACAGGAACAGGGACAGGCTAACGGAGCAGGGAGAAACAAAAAACAGCATATGGGAGAGTCCCACTGGCATATGCTGGACCCACAAACAAGGACTCCAGGAGTTGGAGGGGCAGCCAGAGCCCCCCAGCTGGGAAGCACTCACTGCCTGCCTCTCCCACGGATGGGGTTACAAAGTTTGTTAAAGATGGAATTAGTATGCCTGGCAGTTTTACTCTGTGTTTTAGTTTGTGTTGATCCTGCCTTCTTAATTTGTGTTAATCGCGCTTTCTTATGTTAATAAAGAAGGGGAAGATGTGGGAGTGTGGCCATGGGGGTCGACAAGCCCCATGGTTGGTGGTAACATCAGACTCTTAATGATGAGACCATCAGGAAAGTAAAGAGTTGAGAGAGAACAAAGAAGGCTGATTCAGGAGACACCTTAAAAAGGGACATGAAGAACAGGAACAGGGACAGGCTAACAGAGCAGGGAGAAACACAAAACAGCATATGGGAGGGTCCCACTGGCATATGCTGGACCCAAAAACAAGGACTCCAGGAGTTGGAGGGGCAGCCAGAGCCCCCCGGCTGGGCAGCACTCAGTGCCTGCCTCTCCCAGGGATGGTTTTACAAAGTTTGTTAAAGATGGAATTAGTATGCCTGGCAGTTTTTCTCTGTATTTTAGTTTGTGTTAATAGTTCTTTCTTAATTTGTGTTACTCTTCCTTTCTTAATTTCTGTTAATCGTGCCTTCTTAATTTGTGTTAAACCTGCTTTCTTAATTTGTGTTAATCAAGCTCTTTTATGTTAATAAAGAAGGGGGAGATGTGGGAGCGTGGCCATGGGGGTGGGCAAGTCCCATGGTTGGTGATAACATCCGACTATTAAAGTAGAGACCATCAGGAAAGTAAAGAGTTGAAAGGGAACAAAGAAGGGTGATTCAGGAGACACCTTAAACAGGGACATGAAGAACAGGAACAGGGATAGTCTAACAGAACAGGGACGAAAACAAAAAAGGAATGAATAGGGACAGGCTATCAGAACAGGGACAAACAAAAAACAGCGTATGGGAGGGTCTCATTGGCATAGGCAGGACCCACAAACAAGGACTCCAGGAGTTGGAGGGGCAGCCAGAGCCCCCCGGCTGGGCAGCACTCAGTGCCTGCCTCTCCCAGGGATGGGGTTGCAAAGTTTGTTAAAGATAGACTTAGTATGCCTGGCAGTTTTTCTCTGTGTTTTAGTTTGTGTTGATCCTGCCTTCTTAATTTGTGTTAATCGCGTTTTCTTATGTTAATAAAGAAGGGGAAGATGTGGGAGTGTGGCTATGGGGGTCCACAAGCCCCATGGTTGGTGATAACATCAGACTATTAATGATGAGACCATCAGGAAAGTAAAGCCTTGAGAGGGAACAAAGAAGGGTGATTCAGGAGACACCTTAAGCAGGGACATGAAGAACAGGAACAGGGGTAGTCTAACAGAACAGGGACAAAAACAAAAAAGGAATGAATAGGGACAGGCTATCAGAACAGCGACAAACAAAAAACAGCGTATGGGAAGGTCTCGCTGGCATAGGCAGGACCCCCAAACAAGGACTCCAGGAGTTGGAGGGGCAGCCAGAGCCCCCCAGCTGGGCAGCACTCAGTGCCTGCCACTCCCAGGGACGGGGTTGCAAAGTTTGTTAAAGATGGAATTAGTATGCCTGGCAGCTTTTCTCTGTGTTTTAGTTTGTGTTGATCCTGCCTTCTTAATTTGTGTTAATCGCGCTTTCTTATGTTAATAAAGAAGGGGAAGATGTGGGAGTGTGGTAGTGGGAGTCCACAAGCCCCATGGTTGGTGATAACATCCGACTCTTAAGGATGAGACCATCAGGAATTTAAAGAGTTGAGAGGGAACAAAGAAGGGTGATTCACGTGACACCTTGTTGCCTGGGGTGGCTTGTTCTCCAGCCATTAAAGCATGGAAGTTGCTGGGTGTTTGCTGTTGCCGGGCAAAGTTGTTGACCAATGACTAGTTAGTGGAAAGGTACTGCTGTGAGGCAGAAATTATAGGAAGGGAGCCTTTCCTGAATAAGGGATAGAATGAAGTTGTGCCCTCACTCTGAGAGATGAAGTTATGCCTTCAGTAAGAGAGAGTTCAAGTTATGCCATCAATAAAGAGGTAGCAGTTACAGATCCTGAAAAAACCCCGTTGTCTGTGCGGTCTTTACGCCACAAATTGCCCCCCAAAAGGGACATGAAAACGAAGAGGGACCAGAAGAAAACAAACAGGGACATGAAGAACAGGAACAGGGACAGGCTAACAGCACAGGGACAAAAACAAAAAAAGGAATGATCAGGTACAGGCTAACAGAACAGGGACGAACAAAAAGAGCTTATGGGAGGGTCACGCTGGCTTACGCAGGACCCACAAACAAGGACTCCAGGAGTTGGAGGGGCAGCCAGAGCCCCCCGGCTGGGCAGCACTCAGTGCCTGCCTCTCCCAGGGATGGTTTTACAAAGGTTGTTAAAGATAGACTTAGTATGCCTGGCAGTTTTTCTCTGTGTTTTAGTTTGTGTTGATCCTGCCTTCTTAATATGTGTTAATCGCGCTTTCTTAAGTTAATAAAGAAGGGGGAGATGTGGGAGTGTGGCCATGGGGGTCGACAAGCCCCATGGTTGGTGATAACATCAGACTCTTAATGATGAGACCATCAGGAAAGTAAAGCCTTGAGAGGGAACAAAGAAGGGTGATTCAGGAGACACCTTAAACAGGGACATGAAGAACAGGAACAGGGATAGTCTAACAGAACAGGGACAAAAACAAAAAAGTAATGAATAGGGACAGGCTATCAGAACAGGGACAAACAAAAAACAGCGTATGGGAGGGTCTCGCTGGCATAGGCAGGACCCACAAACAAGGACTCCAGGAGTTGGAGGGGCAGCCAGAGCCCCCCGGGTGGGCAGCACTCAGTGCCTGCCACTCCCAGGGACGGGGTTGCAAAGTTTGTTAAAGATGGAATTAGTATGCCTGGCAGCTTTTCTATGTGTTTTAGTTTGTGTTGATCCTGCCTTCTTAATTTGTGTTAATCGCCCTTTCTTAAGTTAATAAAGAAGGGGGAGATGTGGGAGTGTGGCCATGGGAGTCCACAGGCACCATGGTTGTTGATCACATCCGACTCTTAAGGATGAGACCATCAGGAATTTAAAGAGTTGAGAGGGAACAAAGAAGGGTGATTCAGGTGACACCTTGTTGTCTGGGGTGGCTTGTTCTCCAGCCATTAAAGCATGGAAGTTGATGGGTGTTTGCTGTTGCCGGGCAAAGTTGTTGACCAATGACTAGTTAGTGGAAAGGTACTGCTGTGAGGCGGAAATTATAGGAAGGGAGCCTTTCCTGAATAAGGGATAGAATGAAGTTGTGCCCTCACTCTGAGAGATGAAGTTATGCCCTCAGTAAGAGAGAGTTCAAGTTATGTCATCAATAAAGAGGTAGCAGTTACAGATCCTGAAAGAACCCCGTTGTCCGTGCGGTCTTTACGCCACAAATCGCCCCCCAACAGGGACATGAAAACGAACAGGGACGAGAAGAAAACAAACAGGGACATGAAGAATAGGAACAGGGACAGGCTAACAGCACAGGGACAAAAACAAAAAAGGTATGAATAGGGACAGGCAAACGGAACAGGGACAAAAACAGAAAAGGAATGATCAGGTACAGGCTAACAGAACAGGGACGAACAAAAAGAGCTTATGGGAGGGTCACGCTGGCTTACGCAGGACCCACAAACAAGGACTCCAGGAGTTGGAGGGGCAGCCAGAGCCCCCCGGCTGGGCAGCACTCAGTGCCTGCCTCTCCCAGGGATGGGGTTGCAAAGTTTGTTAAAGATAGACTTAGTATGCCTGGCAGTTTTTCTCTGTGTTTTAGTTTGTGTTGATCCTGCGTTCTTAATTTGTGTTAATTGCGCTTTCTTATTTTAATAAAGAAGGGGAAGATGTGGGAGTGTGGCCATGGGGGTCGACAAGCCCCATGGTTGGTGATAACATCCAACTCTTAAAGATGAAACCATCAGGAAAGTAAAGAGTTGAGAGGGAACAAAGAAGGGTGATTCAGGAGACACCTTAACCAGGGAGATGAAGAACAGGAACAGGGATAGTCTAACAGAACAGGGAGGAAAACAAAAAAGGAATGAACAGGGACAGGCTAACAGAGCAGGGAGAAACAAAAAACAGCATATGGGAGGGTCCCACTGGCATATGCTGGACCCACAAACAAGGACTCCAGGAGTTGGAGGGGCAGCCAGAGCCCCCCGGCTGGGCAGCACTCAGTGGCTGCCTCTCCCAGGGATGGTTTTACAAAGATTGTTAAAGATAGACTTAGTATGCCTGGCAGTTTTTCTCTGTGTTTTAGTTTGTGTTGATCCTGCCTTCTTAATTTGTGTTAATCGCGTTTTCTTATGTTAATAAAGAAGGGGAAGATGTGGGAGTGTGGCTATGGGGGTCCACAAGCCCCATGGTTGGTGATAACATCCGACTACTAAAGTAGAGACCATCAGGAAAGTAAAGCCTTGAGAGGGAACAAAGAAGGGTGATTCAGGAGACACCTTAAAAGGGACATGAAGAACAGGAACAGGGATAGTCTAACAGAACAGGGACAAAAACAAAAAAGGAATGAATAGGGACAGGCTATCAGAACAGGGACAAACAAAAAACAGCGTATGGGAGGGTCTCGCTGGCATAGGCAGGACCCACAAACAAGGACTCCAGGAGTTGGAGGGGCAGCCAGAGCCCCCCAGCTGGGCAGCACTCAGTGCCTGCCTCTCCCAGGGACGGGGTTACAAAGTTTGTTAAAGACGGAATTAGTATGCCTGGCAGTTTTTCTCTGTGTTTTAGTTTGTGTTGATCCTGCCTTCTTAATTTGTGTTAATCGCGCTTTCTTATGTTAATAAAGAAGGGGAAGATGTGGGAGTGTGGCCATGGGGGTCGACAAGCCCCATGGTTGGTGGTAACATCAGACTCTTAATGATGAGACCATCAGGAAAGTAAAGAGTTGAGAGAGAACAAAGAAGGGTGATTCAGGAGACACCTTAAAAAGGGACATGAAGAACAGGAACAGGGACAGGCTAACAGAGCAGGGACGAAAACAAAAAAGGAATGAATAGGGACAGGCTATCAGAACAGGGACAAACAAAAAACAGCGTATGGGAGGGTCTCGTTGGCATACGCAGGACCCACAAACAAGGACTCCAGGAGTTGGAGGGGCAGCCAGAGCCCCCTGGCTTGGCAGTACTCAGTGCCTGCCTCTCCCAGGGATGGTTTTACAAAGGTTGTTAAAGATAGACTTAGTATGCCTGGCAGTTTTTCTCTGTGTTTTAGTTTGTGTTGATCCTGCCTTCTTAATTTGTGTTAATCGCGCTTTCTTAAGTTAATAAAGAAGGGGGAGATGTGGGAGTGTGGCCATGGGGGTCGACAGGCCCCATGGTTGGTGATAACATAGGACTCTTAAGGATGAGACCATCAGGAATTTAAAGAGTTGAGAGGGAACAAAGAAGGGTGATTCAGGTGACACCTTGTTGTCTGGGGTGGCTAGTTCTCCAGCCATTAATGCATGGAAGTGGCTGGGTGTTTGGTGTTGCCGAGCAAAGTTGTTGACCAATGACTAGTTAGTGGAAAGGTACTGCTGTGAGGCGGAAATTATAGGAAGGGAGCCTTTCCTGAATAAGGGATAGAATGAAGTTGTGCCCTCACTCTGAGAGATGAAGTTATGCCCTCAGTAAGAGAGAGTTCAAGTTATGTCATCAATAAAGAGGTAGCAGTTACAGATCCTGAAAGAACCCCGTTGTCCGTGCAGTCTTTACGCCACAAATCGCCCCCCAACAGGGACATGAAAACGAACAGGGACGAGAAGAAAACAAACAGGGACATGAAGAATAGGAACAGGGACAGGCTAACAGCACAGGGACAAAAACAAAAAAGGAATGAATAGGGACAGGCAAACGGAACAGGGACAAAAACAGAAAAGGAATGAATAGGTACAGGCTAACAGAACAGGGACGAACAAAAAGAGCTTATGGGAGGGTCACGCTGGCTTACGCAGGACCCACAAACAAGGACTCCAGGAGTTGGAGGGGCAGCCAGAGCCCCCCGGCTGGGCAGCACTCAGTGCCTGCCTCTCCCAGGGATGGGGTTGCAAAGTTTGTTAAAGATAGAATTAGTATGCCTGGCAGTTTTTCTCTGTGTTTTAGTTTGTGTTGATCCTGCCTTCTTAATTTGTGTTAATTGCGCTTTCTTATTTTAATAAAGAAGGGGAAGATGTGGGAGTGTGGCCATGGGGGTCGACAAGCCCCATGGTTGGTGATAACATCCAACTCTTAAAGATGAAACCATCAGGAAAGTAAAGAGTTGAGAGGGAACAAAGAAGGGTGATTCAGGAGACACCTTAACCAGGGAGATGAAGAACAGGAACAGGGATAGTCTAACAGAACAGGGAGGAAAACAAAAAAGGAATGAAAAGGGACAGGCTAACAGAGCAGGGAGAAACAAAAAACAGCATATGGGAGGGTCCCACTGGCATATGCTGGACCCACAAACAAGGACTCCAGGATTTGGAGGGGCAGCCAAGGCCCCCCGGCTGGGCAGCACTCAGTGCCTGCCTCTCCCAGGGATGGTTTTACAAAGATTGTTAAAGATAGACTTAGTATGCCTGGCAGTTTTTCTCTGTGTTTTAGTTTGTGTTGATCCTGCCTTCTTAATTTGTGTTAATCGCGTTTTCTTATGTTAATAAAGAAGGGGAAGATGTGGGATTGTGGCTATGGGGGTCCACAAGCCCCATGGTTGGTGATAACATCCGACTACTAAAGTAGAGACCATCAGGAAAGTAAAGCCTTGAGAGGGAACAAAGAATGGTGATTCAGGAGACACCTTAAGCAGGGACATGAAGAACAGGAACAGGGATAGTCTAACAGAACAGGGACAAAAACAAAAAAGGAATGAATAGGGACAGGCTATCAGAACAGGGACAAACAAAAAACAGCGTATGGGAGGGTCTCGCTGGCATAGGCAGGACCCCCAAACAAGGACTCCAGGAGTTGGAGGGGCAGCCAGAGCCCCCCGGCTAGGCAGTACTCAGTGCCTGCCTCTCCCAGGGATGGGGTTACAAAGTTTGTTAAAGATGGAATTAGTATGCCTGGCAGTTTTTCTCTGTATTTTAGCTTGTGTTAAAAGTTCTTTCTTAATTTGTGTTACTTTTCCTTTCTTATTTTCTGTTAATCGCGCCTTCATAATTTGTGTTAAACCTGCTTTCTTAATTTGCGTTAATCAAGCTCTTTTATGTTAATAAAGAAGGGGGAGATGTGGGAGCATGGCCATGGGGGTCGACAAGTCCCATGGTTGGTGATAACATCCGACTCTTAAAGATGAGGCCATCAGGAAAGTAAAGAGTTGAGAGGGAACAAAGAAGGGTGATTCAGGAGACACCTTAAGCAGGGACATGAAGAACAGCAACAGGGATAGTCTAACAGAACAGGGAGGAAAACAAAAAAGGAATTAATAGGGACAGGCTATCAGAACAGGGACAAACAAAAAACAGCGTATGGGAGGGTCTCGCTGGCATAGGCAGGACCCACAAACAAGGACTCCAGGAGTTGGAGGGGCAGCCAGAGCCCCCCAGCTGGGCAGCACTCAGTGCCTGCCTCTCCCAGGGATGGGGTTACAAAGTTTGTAAAAGATGGAATTAGTATGCCTGGCAGTTTTTCTCTGTGTTTTAGTTTGTGTTAATAGTTCTTTCTTAATTTGTGTTACTCTTGCTTTCTTAATGTCTGTTAATCGCGCCTTCTTAATTTGTGTTAAACCTGCTTTCTTAATTTGTGTTAATCGCACTTTCTTAAGTTAATAAAGAAGGGGGAGATGTGGGAGTGTGGCCATGGGGGTCCACAAGCCCCATGGTTGGTGATAACATCAGACTCTTAATGATGAGACCATCAGGAAAGTAAAGAGTTGAGAGGGAACAAAGAAGGGTGATTCAGGAGACACCTTAAACAGGGACATGAAGAACAGGAACAGGGATAGTCTAACAGAACAGGGACAAAAACAAAAAAGTAATGAATAGGGACAGGCTATCAGAACAGGGACAAACAAAAAACAGCGTATGGGAGGGTCTCGCTGGCATAGGCAGGACCCACAAACAAGGACTCCAGGAGTTGGAGGGGCAGCCAGAGCCCCCCAGCTGGGCAGCACTCAGTGCCTGCCTCTCCCAGGGACGGGGTTACAAAGTTTGTTAAAGATGGAATTAGTATGCCTGGCAGTTTTTCTCTGTGTTTTAGTTTGTGTTGATCCTGCCTTCTTAATTTGTGTTAATCGCGCTTTCTTATGTTAATAAAGAAGGGGAAGATGTGGGAGTGTGGCCATGGGGGTCGACAAGCCCCATGGTTGGTGGTAACATCAGACTCTTAATGATGAGACCATCAGGAAAGTAAAGAGTTGAGAGAGAACAAAGAAGGGTGATTCAGGAGACACCTTAAAAAGGGACATGAAGAACAGGAACAGGGACAGGCTAACAGAGCAGGGAGAAACACAAAACAGCATATGGGAGGGTCCCACTGGCATATGCTGGACCCAAAAACAAGGACTCCAGGAGTTGGAGGGGCAGCCAGAGCCCCCCGGCTGGGCAGCACTCAGTGCCTGCCTCTCCCAGGGGTGGGGTTACAAAGTTTTTTAAAGATGGAATTAGTATGCCTGGCAGTTTTTCTCTGTATTTTAGTTTGTGTTAATAGTGCTTTCTTAATTTGTGTTACTCTTCCTTTCTTAATTTCTGTTAATCGCGCCTTCTTAATTTGTGTTAATCAAGCTCTTTTATGTTAATAAAGAAGGGGGAGATGTGGGAGCATGACCATGGGGGTGGACAAGTCCCATGGTTGGTGATAACATCCGACTATTAAAGTAGAGACATTCAGGAAAGTAAAGAGTTGAAAGGGAACAAAGAAGGGTGATTCAGGTGACACCTTAAGCAGGGACATGAAGAACAGGAACAGGGATAGTCTAACAGAACAGGGACAAAAACAAAAAAGTAATGAATAGGGACAGGCTATCAGAACAGGGACAAACAAAAAACAGCGTATGGGAGGGTCTCGCTGGCATAGGCAGGACCCACAAACAAGGACTCCAGGAGTTGGAGGGGCAGCCAGAGCCCCCCAGCTGGGCAGCACTCAGTGCCTGCCTCTCCCAGGGACGGGGTTACAAAGTTTGTTAAAGATGGAATTAGTATGCCTGGCAGTTTTTCTCTGTGTTTTAGTTTGTGTTGATCCTGCCTTCTTAATTTGTGTTAATCGCGCTTTCTCATTTTAGTAAAGAAGGGGAAGATGTGGGAGTGTGGCCATGGGGGTCGACAAGCCCCATGGTTGGTGGTAACATCAGACTCTTAATGATGAGACCATCAGGAAAGTAAAGAGTTGAGAGAGAACAAAGAAGGGTGATTCAGGAGACACCTTAAAAAGGGACATGAAGAACAGGAACAGGGACAGGCTAACAGAGCAGGGACGAAAACAAAAAAGGAATGAATAGGGACAGGCTATCAGAACAGGGACAAACAAAAAACAGCGTATGGGAGGGTCTCGTTGGCATACGCAGGACCCACAAACAAGGACTCCAGGAGTTGGAGGGGCAGCCAGAGCCCCCTGGCTTGGCAGTACTCAGTGCCTGCCTCTCCCAGGGATGGTTTTACAAAGGTTGTTAAAGATAGACTTAGTATGCCTGGCAGTTTTTCTCTGTGTTTTAGTTTGTGTTGATCCTGCCTTCTTAATTTGTGTTAATCGCGCTTTCTTATGTTAATAAAGAAGGGGGAGATGTGGGAGTGTGGCCATGGGGGTCGACAGGCCCCATGATTGGTGATAACATAGGACTCTTAAGGATGAGACCATCAGGAATTTAAAGAGTTGAGAGGGAACAAAGAAGGGTGATTCAGGTGACACCTTGTTGTCTGGGGTGGCTAGTTCTCCAGCCATTAATGCATGGAAGTGGCTGGGTGTTTGGTGTTGCCGGGCAAAGTTGTTGACCAATGACTAGTTAGTGGAAAGGTACTGCTGTGAGGCGGAAATTATAGGAAGGGAGCCTTTCCTGAATAAGGGATAGAATGAAGTTGTGCCCTCACTCTGAGAGATGAACTTATGCCCTCAGTAAGAGAGAGTTCAAGTTATGTCATCAATAAAGAGGTAGCAGTTACAGATCCTGAAAGAACCCCGTTGTCCGTGTGGTCTTTACGCCACAAATCGCCCCCCAACAGGGACATGAAACGAACAGGGACGAGAAGAAAACAAACAGGGGAATGAAGAACAGGAACAGGGACAGGCTAACAGAACAGGGACAAAAACAAAAAAGGAATGAATAGGGACAGGCTAACAGAACAGGGACGAACAGAAAGAGCTTATGGGAGGGTCACGCTGGCTTACGCAGGACCCACAAACAAGGACTCCAGGAGTTGGAGGGGCAGCCAGAGCCCCCCGGCTGGGCAGCACTCAGTGCCTGCCTCTCCCAGGGATGGGGTTGCAAAGTTTGTTAAAGATAGACTTAGTATGCCTGGCAGTTTTTCTCTGTGTTTTAGTTTGTGTTGATCCTGCCTTCTTAATTTGTGTTAATTGCGCTTTCTTATTTTAATAAAGAAGGGGAAGATGTGGGAGTGTGGCCATGGGGGTCGACAAGCCCCATGGTTGGTGATAACATCCAACTCTTAAAGATGAAACCATCAGGAAAGTAAAGAGTTGAGAGGGAACAAAGAAGGGTGATTCAGGAGACACCTTAACCAGGGAGATGAAGAACAGGAACAGGGATAGTCTAACAGAACAGGGAGGAAAACAAAAAAGGAATGAAAAGGGACAGGCTAACAGAGCAGGGAGAAACAAAAAACAGTATATGGGAGGGTCCCAGTGGCATATGCTGGACCCACAAACAAGGACTCCAGGAGTTGGAGGGGCATCCAGAGCCCCCCGGCTGGGCAGCACTCAGTGCCTGCCTCTCCCAGGGATGGGTTTACAAAGATTGTTAAAGATAGACATAGTATGCCTGGCAATTTTTCTCTGTGTTTTAGTTTGTGTTGATCCTGCCTTCTTAGTTTGTGTTAATCGCGTTTTCTTATGTTAATAAAGAAGGTGAAGATGTGGGAGTGTGGCTATGGGGGTCCACAAGCCCCATGGTTGGTGATAACATCCGACTACTAAAGTAGAGACCATCAGGAAAGTAAAGCCTTGAGAGGGAACAAAGAAGGGTGATTCAGGAGACACCATAAACAGGGACATGAAGAACAGGAACAGGGATAGTCTAACAGAACAGGGACAAAAACAAAAAAGGAATGAATAGGGACAGGCTATCAGAACAGGGACAAACAAAAAACAGCCTATGGGAGGGTCTCGCTGGCATAGGCAGGACCCACAAACAAGGACTCCAGGAGTTGGAGGGGCAGCCAGAGCTCCCCGGCTGGGCAGCACTCAGTGCCTGCCTCTCCCAGGGATGGGGTTGCAAAGTTTGTTAAAGATGGAATTAGTATGCCTGGCAGTTTTTCTCTGTATTTTAGTTAGTGTTAATAGTGCTTTCTTAATTTGTGTTACTCTTGCTTTCCTAATTTCTGTTAATCGCGCCTTCATAATTTGTGTTAAAACTGCTTTCTTAATTTGTGTTAATCGAGCTCTTTTATGTTAATAAAGAAGGGGGAGTTGTAGGAGTGTGGCCATGGGGGTCGACAAGTCCCATGGTTGGTGATAACATCCGACTCTTAAAGATGAGGCCATCAGGAAAGTAAAGAGTTGAGAGGGAACAAAGAAGGGTGATTCAGGAGACACCTTAACCAGGGAGATGAAGAACAGGGACAGGCTAACAGAGCAGGGAGAAACAAAAAACAGCATATGGGAGGGTCCCAGTGGCATATGCTGGACCCACAAACAAGGACTCCAGGAGTTGGAGGGGCATCCAGAGCCCCCCGGCTGGGCAGCACTCAGTGCCTGCCTCTCCCAGGGATGGGTTTACAAAGATTGTTAAAGATAGACTTAGTATGCCTGGCAGTTTTTCTCTGTGTTTTAGTTTGTGTTGATCCTGCCTTCTTAATTTGTGTTAATCGCGTTTTCTTATGTTAATAAAGAAGGTGAAGATGTGGGAGTGTGGCTATGGGGGTCCACAAGCCCCATGGTTGGTGATAACATCCGACTACTAAAGTAGAGACCATCAGGAAAGTAAAGCCTTGAGAGGGAACAAAGAAGGGTGATTCAGGAGACACCATAAACAGGGACATGAAGAACAGGAACGGGGATAGTCTAACAGAACAGGGACAAAAACAAAAAAGGAATGAATAGGGACAGGCTATCAGAACAGGGACAAACAAAAAACAGCCTATGGGAGGGTCTCGCTGGCATAGGCAGGACCCACAAACAAGGACTCCAGGAGTTGGAGGGGCAGCCAGAGCTCCCCGGCTGGGCAGCACTCAGTGCCTGCCTCTCCCAGGGATGGGGTTGCAAAGTTTGTTAAAGATGGAATTAGTATGCCTGGCAGTTTTTCTCTGTATTTTAGTTAGTGTTAATAGTGCTTTCTTAATTTGTGTTACTCTTGCTTTCTTAATTTCTGTTAATCGCGCCTTCATAATTTGTGTTAAAACTGCTTTCTTAATTTGTGTTAATCGAGCTCTTTTATGTTAATAAAGAAGGGGGAGTTGTAGGAGTGTGGCCATGGGGGTCGACAAGTCCCATGGTTGGTGATAACATCCGACTCTTAAAGATGAGGCCATCAGGAAAGTAAAGAGTTGAGAGGGAACAAAGAAGGGTGATTCAGGAGACACCTTAAACAGGGACATGAAGAACAGGGACAGGCTAACAGAGCAGGGAGAAACAAAAAACAGCATATGGGAGGGTCCCACAGGCATATGCTAGACCCACAAACAAGGACTCCAGGAGTTGGAGGGGCAGCCAGAGCCCCCCGGCTGGGCAGCACTCAGTGCCTGCCTCTCCCAGGGATGGGTTTACAAAGGTTGTTAAAGATAGACTTAGTATGCCTGGCAGTTTTTCTATGTGTTTTAGTTTGTGTTGATCCTGCCTTCTTAATTTGTTTTAATTGTGCTTTCTTATGTTAATAAAGAAGGGGGAGATGTGGGAGTGTGGCCATGGGGGTCGACAAGCCCCATGGTTGGTGATAACATCCGACTATTAAAGTAGAGACCATCAGGAAAGTAAAGCCTTGAGAGGGAACAAAGAAGGGTTATTCAAAAGACACCTTAACCAGGGACATGAAGAACAGGAACAGGGATAGTCTAACAGAACAGGGAGGAAAACAAAAAAGGAATGAATAGGGACAGGCTATCAGAACAGGGACAAACAAAAAACAGCGTATGGGAGGGTCTCGCTGGCATAGGCAGGACCCACAAAAAAGGACTCCAGGACTTGGAGGGGCAGCCAGAGCCCCCCAGCTGGGCAGCACTCAGTGCCTGCCTCTCCCAGGGATGGGGTTACAAAGTTTGTAAACGATGGAATTAGTATGCCTGGCAGTTTTTCTCTGTGTTTTAGTTTGTGTTAATAGTGCTTTCTTAATTTGTGTTACTCTTGCTTTCATAATTTCTGTTAATCGCGCCTTCTTAATTTGTGTTAAACCTGCTTTCTTAATTTGTGTTAATCGAGCTCTTTTATGTTAATAAAGCAGGGGGAGATGTGGGAGCATGGCCATGGGGGTCGACAAGTCCCATGGTTGGTGATAACATCCAACTCTTAAAGATGAGGCCATCAGGAAAGTAAAGAGTTGAGAGGGAACAAAGAAGGGTGATTCAGGAGACACCTTAAACAGGGACATGAAGAACAGGAACAGGGACAGGCTAACGGAGCAGGGAGAAACAAAAAACAGCATATGGGAGAGTCCCACTGGCATATGCTGGACCCACAAACAAGGACTCCAGGAGTTGGAGGGGCAGCCAGAGCCCCCCGGCTGGGCAGCACTCAGTGCCTGCCTCTCCCAGGGATGGTTTTACAAAGGTTGTTAAAGATAGACTTAGTATGCCTGGCAGTTTTTCTCTGTGTTTTAGTTTGTGTTGATCCTGCCTTCTTAATATGTGTTAATCGCGCTTTCTTAAGTTAATAAAGAAGGGGGAGATGTAGGAGTGTGGCCATGGGGGTCGACAAGTCCCATGGTTGGTGATAACATCAGACTCTTAATGATGAGACCATCAGGAAAGTAAAGCCTTGAGAGGGAACAAAGAAGGGTGATTCAGGAGACACCTTAAACAGGGACATGAAGAACAGGAACAGGGATAGTCTAACAGAACAGGGACAAAAACAAAAAAGGAATGAATAGGGACAGGCTATCAGAACAGGGACAAACAAAAAACAGCGTATGGGAGGGTCTCGCTGGCATAGGCAGGACCCACAAACAAGGACTCCAGGACTTGGAGGGGCAGCCAGAGCCCCCCAGCTGGGCAGCACTCAGTGCCTGCCACTCCCAGGGACGGGGTTGCAAAGTTTGTTAAAGATGGAATTAGTATGCCTGGCAGCTTTTCTCTGTGTTTTAGTTTGTGTTGATCCTGCCTTCTTAATTTGTGTTAATCGCGCTTTCTTATGTTAATAAAGAAGGGGAAGATGTGGGAGTGTGGCAATGGGAGTCCACAAGCCCCATGGTTGGTGATAACATCCGACTCTTAAGGATGAGACCATCAGGAATTTAAAGAGTTGAGAGGGAACAAAGAAGGGTGATTCAGGTGACACCTTGTTGTCTGGGGTGGCTTGTTCTCCAGCCATTAAAGCATGGAAGTTGCTGGGTGTTTGCTGTTGCCGGGCAAAGTTGTTGACCAATGACTAGTTAGTGGAAAGGTACTGCTGTGAGGCGGAAATTATAGGAAGGGAGCCTTTCCTGAATAAGGGATAGAATGAAGTTGTGCCCTCACTCTGAGAGACGAAGTTATGCCCTCAGTAAGAGAGAGTTCAAGTTATGTCATCAATAAAGAGGTAGCAGTTACAGATCCTGAAAGAACCCCGTTGTCCGTGCGGTCTTTACGCCACAAATCGCCCCCCAAAAGGGACATGAAAACGAACAGGGACAAGAAGAAAACAAACAGGGACATGAAGAACAGGAACAGGGACAGGCTAACAGCACAGGGACAAAAACAAAAAAGGAATGAATAGGGACAGGCTAACAGAACAGGGACGAACAAAAAGAGCTTATGGGAGGGTCACGCTGGCTTACGCAGGACCCACAAACAAGGACTCCAGGAGTTGGAGGGGCAGCCAGAGCCCCCCGGCTGGGCAGCACTCAGTGCCTGCCACTCCCAGGGACGGGGTTGCAAAGTTTGTTAAAGATAGTCTTAGTATGCCTGGCAGCTTTTCTCTGTGTTTTAGTTTATGTTGATCCTGCCTTCTTAATTTGTGTTAATCGCGCTTTCTTAAGTTAATGAAGAAGGGGAAGATGTGGGAGCATGGCCATGGGGGTCGACAAGTCCCATGGTTGGTGATAACATCCCACTCTTAAAGATGAGGCCATCAGGAAAGTAAAGAGTTGAGAGGGAACAAAGAAGGGTGATTCAGGAGACACCTTAAACAGGGACATGAAGAACAGGAACAGGGATAGTCTAACAGAACAGGGACGAAAACAAAAAAAGGAATGAATAGGGACAGGCTATCAGTACAGGGACAAACAAAAAACAGCGTATGGGAGGGTCTCGCTGGCATAGGCAGGACCCACAAACAAGGACTCCAGGAGTTGGAGGGTCAGCCAGAGCCCCCCGGCTGGGCAGCACTCAGTGCCTGCCTCTCCCAGGGATGGGGTTACAAAGTTTGTTAAAGATGGAATTAGTATGCCTGGCAGTTTTTCTCTATATTTTAGTTTGTGTTATTAGTGCTTTCTTAATTTGTGTTACTCTTGCTTTCTTAATTTCTGTTAATCGCGCCTTCATAATTTGTGTTAAACCTGCTTTCTTAATTTGTGTTAATCAAGCTCTTTTATGTTAATAAAGAAGGGGGAGTTGTAGGAGTGTGGCCATGGGGGTCGACAAGTCCCATGGTTGGTGATAACATCCGACTCTTAAAGATGAGGCCATCAGGAAAGTAAAGAGTTGAGAGGGAACAAAGAAGGGTGATTCAGGAGACACCTTAAACAGGGACATGAAGAACAGGGACAGGCTAACAGAGCAGGGAGAAACAAAAAACAGCATATGGGAGGGTCCCACTGGCATATGCTAGACCCACAAACAAGGACTCCAGGAGTTGGAGGGGCAGCCAGAGCCCCCCGGCTGGGCAGCACTCAGTGCCTGCCTCTCCCAGGGATGGGGTTACAAAGTGTGTTAAAGATGGAATTAGTATGCCTGGCAGTTTTTCTCTGTGTTTTAGTTTGTGTTGATCCTGCCTTCTTAATTTGTGTTAATCGCGCTTTCTTAAGTTAATGAAGAAGGGGAAGATGTGGGAGTGTGGCCATGGGGGTCGGCAAGCCCCATGGTTGGTGATAACATAGGACTCTTAAGGATGAGACCATCAGGAATTTAAAGAGCTGAGAGGGAACAAAGAAGGGTGATTCAGGTGACACCTTAAGCAGGGACATGAAGAACAGGAACAGGGATAGTCTAACAGAACAGGGACAAAAACAAAAAAGGAATGAATAGGGACAGGCTATCAGAACAGCGACAAACAAAAAACAGCGTATGGGAGAGTCTCGCTGGCATAGGCAGGACCCCCGAACAAGGACTCCAGGAGTTGGAGGGGCAGCCAGAGCCCCCCGGCTGGGCAGTACTCAGTGCCTGCCTCTCCCAGGGATGGGGTTACAAAGTTTGTTAAAGATGGAATTAGTATGCCTGGCCGTTTTTCTCTGTATTTTAGTTTGTGTTAATAGTTCTTTCTTAATTTGTGTTACTTTTCCTTTCTTATTTTCTGTTAATCGCGCCTTCTTAATTTGTGTTAAACCTGCTTTCTTAATTTGTGTTAATCAAGCTCTTTTATGTTAATAAAGAAGGGGGAGATGTGGGAGCATGGCCATGGGGGTCAACAAGTCCCATGGTTGGTGATAACATCCCACTCTTAAAGATGAGGCCATCAGGAAAGTAAAGAGTTGAGAGGGAACAAAGAAGGGTGATTCAGGAGACACCTTAAACAGGGACATGAAGAACAGGAACAGGGATAGTCTAACAGAACAGGGAGGAAAACAGAAAAAGGAATGAATAGGGACAGGCTATCAGTACAGGGACAAACAAAAAACAGCGTATGGGAGGGTCTCGCTGGCATAGGCAGGACCCACAAACAAGGACTCCAGGAGTTGGACGGTCAGCCAGAGCCCCCCGGCTGAGCAGCACTCAGTGCCTGCCTCTCCCACGGCTGGTTTTACAAAGATTGTTAAAGATAGTCTTAGTATGCCTGGCAGTTTTTCTCTGTGTTTTAGTTTGTGTTGATCCTGCCTTCTTAATATGTGTTCATCGAGCTCTCTTATGTTAATAAAGAAGGGGGAGATGTGGGAGCGTGGCCATGGGGGTCGACAAGCCCCATGGTTGGTGATAACATCGGACTCTTAAGGATGAGACCATCAGGAAAGTAAAGAGTTGAGAGGGAACAAAGAAGGGTGCTTCAGGAGACACCTTAAGCAGGGACATGAAGAACAGGAACAGGGATAGTCTAACAGAACAGGGACGAAAACAAAAAGGGAATGAATAGGGACAGGCTATCAGAACAGGGACAAACAAAAAACAGCGTATGGGAGGGTCTCGCTGGCATAGGCAGGACCCACAAACAAGGACTCCAGGAGTTGGAGGGGCAGCCAGAGCTCCCCGGCTGGGCAGCACTAAGTGCCTGCCTCTCCCAGGGATGGGGTTACAAAGTTTGTTAAAGATGGAATTAGTATGCCTGGCAGTTTTTCTCTATATTTTAGTTTGTGTTATTAGTGCTTTCTTAATTTGTGTTACTCTTGCTTTCTTAATTTCTGTTAATCGCGCCTTCATAATTTGTGTTAAACCTGCTTTCTTAATTTGTGTTAATCGAGCTCTTTTATGTTAATAAAGAAGGGGGAGTTGTAGGAGTGTGGCCATGGGGGTCGACAAGTCCCATGGTTGGTGATAACATCCGACTCTTAAAGATGAGGCCATCAGGAAAGTAAAGAGTTGAGAGGGAACAAAGAAGGGTGATTCAGGAGACACCTTAAACAGGGACATGAAGAACAGGGACAGGCTAACAGAGCAGGGAGAAACAAAAAACAGCATATGGGAGGGTCCCACTGGCATATGCTAGACCCACAAACAAGGACTCCAGGAGTTGGAGGGGCAGCCAGAGCCCCCCGGCTGGGCAGCACTCAGTGCCTGCCTCTCCCAGGGATGGGGTTACAAAGTGTGTTAAAGATGGAATTAGTATGCCTGGCAGTTTTTCTCTGTGTTTTAGTTTGTGTTGATCCTGCCTTCTTAATTTGTGTTAATCGCGCTTTCTTAAGTTAATGAAGAAGGGGAAGATGTGGGAGTGTGGCCATGGGGGTCGGCAAGCCCCATGGTTGGTGATAACATAGGACTCTTAAGGATGAGACCATCAGGAATTTAAAGAGCTGAGAGGGAACAAAGAAGGGTGATTCAGGTGACACCTTAAGCAGGGACATGAAGAACAGGAACAGGGATAGTCTAACAGAACAGGGACAAAAGCAAAAAAGGAATGAATAGGGACAGGCTATCAGAACAGCGACAAACAAAAAACAGCGTATGGGGGAGTCTCGCTGGCATAGGCAGGACCCCCGAACAAGGACTCCAGGAGTTGGAGGGGCAGCCAGAGCCCCCCGGCTGGGCAGTACTCAGTGCCTGCCTCTCCCAGGGATGGGGTTACAAAGTTTGTTAAAGATGGAATTAGTATGCCTGGCCGTTTTTCTCTGTATTTTAGTTTGTGTTAATAGTTCTTTCTTAATTTGTGTTACTTTTCCTTTCTTATTTTCTGTTAATCGCGCCTTCTTAATTTGTGTTAAACCTGCTTTCTTAATTTCTGTTAATCAAGCTCTTTTATGTTAATAAAGAAGGGGGAGATGTGGGAGCATGGCCATGGGGGTCGACAAGTCCCATGGTTGGTGATAACATCCGACTCTTAAAGATGAGGCCATCAGGAAAGTAAAGAGTTGAGAGGGAACAAAGAAGGGTGATTCAGGAGACACCTTAAACAGGGACATGAAGAACAGGAACAGGGATAGTCTAACAGAACAGGGACGAAAACAAAAAAAGGAATGAATAGGGACAGGCTATCAGTACAGGGACAAACAAAAAACAGCGTATGGGAGGGTCTCGCTGGCATAGGCAGGACCCACAAACAAGGACTCCAGGAGTTGGAGGGTCAGCCAGAGCCCCCCGGCGGAGCAGCACTCAGTGCCTGCCTCTCCCACGGCTGGTTTTACAAAGATTGTTAAAGATAGTCTTAGTATGCCTGGCAGTTTTTCTCTGTGTTTTAGTTTGTGTTGATCCTGCCTTCTTAATATGTGTTCATCGAGCTCTTTTATGTTAATAAAGAAGGGGGAGATGTGGGAGCGTGGCCATGGGGGTCGACAAGCCCCATGGTTGGTGATAACATCGGACTCTTAAGGATGAGACCATCAGGAATTTAAAGAGTTGAGAGGGAACAAAGAAGGGTGATTCAGGAGACACCTTGTTGTCTGGGGTGGCTTGTTCTCCAGCCATTAAAGCATGGAAGTTGCTGGGTGTTTGCTGTTGCCGGGCAACGTTGTTGACCAATGACTAGTTAGTGGAAAGGTACTGCTGTGAGGCGGAAGTTATAGGAGGGAGCCTTTCCTGAATAAGGGATAGAATGAAGTTGTGCCCTCACTCTGAGAGATGAAGTTATGCCTTCAGTAAGAGAGAGTTCAAGTTATGCCATCAATAAAGAGGTAGCAGTTACAGATCCTGAAAGAACCCCGTTGTCCGTGCGGTCTTTACGCCACAAATCGCCCCCCAAAAAGGACATGAAAACGAACAGGGACAAGAAGAAAACAAACAGGGACATGAAGAACAGGAACAGGGACAGGCTAACAGCACAGGGACAAAAACAAGAAAGGAATGAATAGGGACAGGCAAACGGAACAGGGACAAAAACAGAAAAGGAATGAATACGTACAGGCTAACAGAACAGGGACGAACAAAAAGAGTTTATGGGAGGGTCACGCTGGCTTACGCAGGACCCATAAACAAGGACTCCAGGAGTTGGAGGGGCAGCCAGAGCCCCCCGTCTGGGCAGCACTCAGTGCCTGCCACTCCCAGGGATGGTTTTACAAAGTTTGTTAAAGATAGTCTTAGTATGCCTGGCAGCTTTTCTCTGTGTTTTAGTTTGTGTTGATCCTGCCTTCTTAATTTGTGTTAATCGAGCTCTTTTATGTTAATAAAGAAGGGGGAGATGTGGGAGTGTGGCCATGGGGGTCGACAAGTCCCATGGTTGGTGATAACATCGGACTCTTAAAGTAGAGACCATCAGGAATTTAAAGAGTTGAGAGGGAACAAAGAAGGGTGATTCAGGAGACACCTTAAGCAGGGATATGAAGAACAGGAACAGGGACAGGCTAACAGAACAGGGACAAAACAAAAAAGGAATGAATAGGGACATGCTATCAGAACAGGGACAAACAAAAAACAGCGTATGGGAGGGTCTCGCTGGCATAGGCAGGACCCACAAACAAGGACTCCAGGAGTTGGAGGGGCAGCCAGAGCCCCCCAGCTGGGAAGCACTCAGTGCCTGCCTCTCCCAGGGATGGGGTTACAAAGTTTGTTAAAGATGGAATTAGTATGCCTGGCAGTTTTTCTCTGTATTTTATTTTGTGTTAATAGTGCTTTCTTAATTTGTGTTACTCTTGCTTTCTTAATTTCTGTTAATCGCGCCTTCATAATTTGTGTTAAACCTGCTTTCTTAATTTGTGTTAATCGAGCTCTTTTATGTTAATAAAGAAGGGGGAGTTGTAGGAGCGTGGCCATGGGGGTCGACAAGTCCCATGGTTGGTGATAACATCCGACTCTTAAAGATGAGGCCATCAGGAAAGTAAAGAGTTGAGAGGGAACACAGAAGGGTGATTCAGGAGACACCTTAAACAGGGACATGAAGAACAGGAACAGGGATAGTCTAACAGAACAGGGACGAAAACAAAAAAGGAAAGAATAGGGACAGGCTATCAGAACAGGGACAAACAAAAAACAGCGTATGGGAGGGTCTCGTTGGCATACGCAGGACCCTCAAACAAGGACTCCAGGAGTTGGAGGGGCAGCCAGAGACCCCTGGCTGGGCAGTACTCAGTGCCTGCCTCTCCCAGGGATGGTTTTACAAAGGTTGTTAAAGATAGACTTAGTATGCCTGGCAGTTTTTCTCTGTGTTTTAGTTTGTGTTGATCCTGCCTTCTTAATTTGTGTTAATCGCGCTTTCTTAAGTTAATAAAGAAGGGGGAGATGTGGGAGTGTGGCCGTGGGGGTCGACAGGCCCCATGGTTGGTGATCACATCGGACTCTTAAGGATGAGACCATCAGGAATTTAAAGAGTTGAGAGGGAACAAAGAAGGGTGATTCAGGTGACACCTTGTTGTCTGGGGTGGCTTGTTCTACAGCCATTAAAGCATGGAAGTTGCTGGGTGTTTGGTGTTGCCGGGCAAAGTTGTTGACCAATGACTAGTTAGTGGAAAGGTACTGCTGTGAGGCGGAAGTTATAGGAAGGGAGCCTTTCCTGAATAAGGGATAGAATGAAGTTGTGCCCTCACTCTGAGAGATGAAGTTATGCCTTCAGTAAGAGAGAGTTCAAGTTATGCCATCAATAAAGAGGTAGCAGTTACAGATCCTGAAAGAACCCCGTTGTCCGTGCGGTCTTTACGCCACAAATCGCCCCCCAAAAGGGACATGAAAACGAACAGGGACAAGAAGAAAACAAACAGGGACATGAAGAACAGGAACAGGGACAGGCTAACAGCACAGGGACAAAAACAAAAAAGGAATGAATAGGGACAGGCAAACGGAACAGGGACAAAAACAGAAAAGGAATGAATAGGTACAGGCTAACAGAACAGGGACGAACAAAAAGAGGGTATGGGAGGGTCACGCTGGCTTACGCAGGACCCCCAAACAAGGACTCCAGGAGTTGGAGGGGCAGCCAGAGCCCCCCGGCTGGGCAGCACTCAGTGCCTGCCTCTCCCAGGGATGGGGTTACAAAGGTTGTTAAAGATGGAATTAGTATGCCTGGCAGTTTTTCTCTGTATTTTAGTTTGTGTTAATAGTTCTTTCTTAATTTGTGTTACTCTTCCTTTATTATTTTCTGTTAATCGCGCCTTCTTAATTTGTGTTAAACCTGCTTTCTTAATTTGTGTTAATCAAGATCTTTTATGTTAATAAAGAAGGGGGAGATGTGGGAGCATGGCCATGGGGGTCGACAAGTCCCATGGTTGGTGATAACATCCGACTCTTAAAGATGAGGCCATCAGGAAAGTAACGAGTTGAGAGGGAACAAAGAAGGGTGATTCAGGAGACACCTTAAACAGGGACATGAAGAACAGGAACAGGGATAGTCTAACAGAACAGGGAGAAACAAAAAACAGCATATGGGATGGTCCCACTGGCATATGCTGGACCCACAAACAAGGACTCCAGGAGTTGGAGGGGCAGCGAGAGCCCCCTGGCTGGGAAGTACTCAGTGCCTGCCTCTCCCAGGGATGGTTTTACAAAGGTTGTTAAAGATAGACTTAGTATGCCTGGCAGTTTTTCTCTGTGTTTTAGTTTGTGTTGATCCTGCCTTCTTAATTTGTGTTAATCGCGCTTTCTTATGTTAATAAAGAAGGGGAAGATGTGGGAGTGTGGCCATGGGGGTCGACAGGCCCCATGGTTGGTGATAACATCGGACTCTTAAGGATGAGACCATCAGGAATTTAAAGAGTTGAGAGGGAACAAAGAAGGGTGATTCAGGTGACACCTTGTTGTCTGGGGTGGCTTGTTCTCCAGCCATTAAAGCATGGAAGTTGCTGGGTGTTTGCTGTTGCCGGGCAAAGTTGTTGACCAATGACTAGTTAGTGGAAAGGTACTGCTGTGAGGCGGAAATTATAGGAAGGGAGCCTTTCCTGAATAAGGGATAGAATGAAGTTGTGCCCTCACTCTGAGAGATGAAGTTATGCCTTCAGTAAGAAAGAGTTCAAGATATGTCATCAATAAAGAGGTAGCAGTTACAGATCCTGAAAGAACCCCGTTGTCCGTGCGGTCTTTACGCCACAAATCGCCCCCCAACAGGGACATGAAAACGAACAGGGACGAGAAGAAAACAAACAGGGCAATGAAGAACAGGAACAGAGACAGGCAAACAGAACAAGGACAAAAACAAAAAAGGAATGAATAGGGATAGGCAAACGGAACAGGGACAAAAACAGAAAAGGAATGAATAAGTACAGGCTAACAGAACAGGGACGAACAAAAAGAGGTTATGGGAGGGTCACGCTGGCTTACGCAGGACCCCCAAACAAGGACTGCAGGAGTTGGAGGGGCAGCCAGAGCCCCCCAGCTGGGCAGCACTCAGTGCCTGCCTCTCCCAGGGATGGGGTTACAAAGTTTGTTAAAGATGGAATTAGTATGCCTGGCAGTTTTTCTCTGTATTTTAGTTTGTGTTAATAGTTCTTTCTTAATTTGTGTTACTCTTGCTTTCTTAATTTCTGTTAATCGCGCCTTCTTAATTTGTGTTAAACCTGCTTTCTTAATTTGTTTTAATCGAGATCTTTTATGTTAATAAAGAAGGGGGAGATGTGGGAGCATGGCCATAGGGGTCGACAAGTCCCATGGTTGGTGATAACATCCGACTCTTAAAGATGAGGCCATCAGGAAAGTAACGAGCTGAGAGGGAACAAAGAAGGGTGATTCAGGAGACACCTTAAACAGGGACATGAAGAACAGGAACAGGGATAGTCTAACAGAACAGGGAAAAACAAAAAACAGCATATGGGATGGTCCCACTGGCATATGCTGGACCCACAAACAAGGACTCCAGGAGTTGGAGTGGCAGCCAGAGCCCCCTGGCTGGGAAGTACTCAGTGCCTGCCTCTCCCAGGGATGGTTTTACAAAGGTTGTTAAAGATGGACTTAGTATGCCTGGCAGTTTTTCTCTGTGTTTTAGTTTGTGTTGATCCTGCCTTCTTAATTTGTTTTAATCGCGCTTTCTTATGTTAATAAAGAAGGGGAAGATGTGGGAGTGTGGCCATGGGGGTCGACAGGCACCATGGTTGGTAATAATATCCGACTTTTAAGGATGAGACCATCAGGAATTTAAAGAGCTGAGAGGGAACAAAGAAGGGTGATTCAGGAGACACCTTAAACAGGGACATGAAGAACAGGAACAGGGATAGTCTAACAGAACAGGGACAAAAACAAAAAAGGAATGAATAGGGACAGGCTATCAGAACAGGGACAAACAAAAAACAGCGTATGGGAGTGTCTCGCTGGCATAGGCAGGACCCACAAACAAGGACTCCAGGAGTTGGAGGGGCAGCCAGAGCCCCCCAGCTGGGCAGCACTCAGTGCCTGCCTCTCCCAGGGACGGGGTTACAAAGTTTGTAAAAGATGGAATTAGTATGCCTGGCCGTTTTTCTCTGTATTTTAGTTTGTGTTAATAGTTCTTTCTTAATTTGTGTTACTTTTCCTTTCTTAGTTTCTGTTAATCGCGCCTTCTTAATTTGTGTTAAACCTGCTTTCTTAATTTGTGTTAATCAAGCTCTTTTATGTTAATAAAGAAGGGGGAGATGTGGGAGCATGGCCATGGGGGTCGACAAGTCGCATGGTTGGTGATAACATCCGACTATTAAAGTAGAGACCATCAGGAAAGTAAAGAGATGAGAGGGAACAAAGAAGGGTGATTCAGGAGACACCTTAAGCAGGGACATGAAGAACAGGAACAGGGACAGGCTAACAGAACAGGGACAAAACAAAAAAGGAATGAATAGGGACATGCTATCAGAACAGGGACAAACAAAAAACAGCGTATGGGAGGGTCTCGCTGGCATAGGCAGGACCCACAAACAAGGACTCCAGGAGTTGGAGGGGCAGCCAGAGCCCCCCAGCTGGGAAGCACTCAGTGCCTGCCTCTCCCAGGGATGGGGTTTACAAAGGTTGTTAAAGATAGACTTAGTATGCCTGGCAGTTTTTCTCTGTGTTTTAGTTTGTGTTGATCCTGCCTTCTTAATTTGTGTTAATCGCGCTTTTTATGTTAATAAAGAAGGGGAAGATGTGGGAGTGTGGCCATGGGGGTCAACAAGATCCATGGTTGGTGATAACATCAAACTCTTAATGATGAGACCATCAGGAAAGTAAAGCCTTGAGACGGAACAAAGAAGGGTGATTCAGGAGACACCTTAAAAAGGGACATGAAGGACAGTAACAGGGACAGGCTAACAGAGCAGGGAGAAAAAAAAAACAGCATATGGGAGGGTCCCACTGGCATATGCTGGACCCAAAAACAAGGACTCCAGGAGTTGGAGGGGCAGCCAGAGCCCCCCAGCTGGGCAGCACTCAGTGCCTGCCTCTCCCAGGGATGGGGTTACAAAGTTTGTTAAAGATGGAATTAGTATGCCTGGCAGTTTTTCTCTGTATTTTAGTTTGTGTTAATAGTTCTTTCTTAATTTGTGTTACTCTTGCTTTCTTAATTTCTGTTAATCGCGCCTTCTTAATTTGTGTTAAACCTGCTTTCTTAATTTGTGTTAATCGAGCTCTTTTATGTTAATAAAGAAGGGGGAGATGTGGGAGCATGGCCATGGGGGTCGACAAGTCCCATGGTTGGTGATAACATTGGACTCTTAAAGATGAGGCCATCAGGAAAGTAAAGAGTTGAAAGGGAACACAGAAGGGTGATTCAGGAGACACCTTAAACAGGGACATGAAGAACAGGAACAGGGATAGTCTAACAGAACAGGGACGAAAACAAAAAAGGAATGAATAGGGACAGGCTATCAGAACAGGGACAAACAAAAAACAGCATATGGGAGGGTCTCGTTGGCATACGCAGGACCCTCAAACAAGGACTCCAGGAGTTGGAGGGGCAGCCAGAGCCCCCTGGCTGGGCAGTACTCAGTGCCTGCCTCTCCCAGGGATGGTTTTACAAAGGTTGTTAAAGATAGACTTAGTATGCCTGGCAGTTTTTCTCTGTGTTTTAGTTTGTGTTGATCCTGCCTTCTTAATTTGTGTTAATCGCGCTTTCTTAAGTTAATAAAGAAGGGGAAGATGTGGGAGTGTGGCCATTGGGGTCGACAGGCCCCATGGTTGGTGATAACATCGGACTCTTAAGGATGAGACCATCAGGAATTTAAAGAGTTGAGAGGGAACAAAGAAGGGTGATTCAGGTGACACCTTGTTGTCTGGGGTGGCTAGTTCTCCAGCCATTAAAGCATGGAAGTTGCTGGGTGTTTGCTGTTGCCGGGCAAAGTTGTTGACCAATGACTAGTTAGTGGAAAGGTACTGCTGTGAGGCGGAAATTATAGGAAGGGAGCCTTTCCTGAATAAGGGATAGAATGAAGTTGTGCCCTCACTCTGAGAGATGAAGTTATGCCCTCAGTAAGAGAGAGTTCAAGTTATGTCGTCAATAAAGAGGTAGCAGTTACAGATCCTGAAAGAACCCCGTTGTCCGTGCGGTCTTTACGCCACAAATCGCCCCCCAACAGGGACATGAAAACGAACAGGGACCAGAAGAAAACAAACAGGGACATGAAGAACAGGAACAGGGACAGGCTAACAGAACAGGGACAAAAACAAAAAAGGAATGAATAGGGACAGGCAAACGGAACAGGAAAAAAAAAAAAAAGGAATGAATAGGTACAGGCTAACAGAACAGGGACGAACAAAAAGAGCTTATGGGAGGGTCACGCTGGCTTACGCAGGACCCACAAACAAGGACTCCAGGAGTTGGAGGGGCAGCCAGAGCCCCCCGGCTGGGCAGCACTCAGTGCCTGCCACTCCCAGGGATGGGGTTGCAAAGTTTGTTAAAGATAGTCTTAGTATGCCTGGCAGCTTTTCTCTGTGTTTTAGTTTGTGTTGATCCTGCCTTCTGAATTTGAGTTAATTGCGCTTTCTTATGTTAATAAAGAAGGGGAAGATGAGGGAGTGTGGCCATGGGGGTCGACAAGCCCCATGGTTGGTGATAACATCGGACTCTTAAAGTAGAGACCATCAGGAAAGTAAAGCCTTGAGAGGGAACAAAGAAGGGTGATTCAGGAGACACCTTAAGCAGGGACATGAAGAACAGGAACAGGGACAGGCTAACAGAACAGGGACAAAACAAAAAAGGAATGATTAGGGACATGCTATCAAAACAGGGACAGACAAAAAACAGCGTATGGGAGGGTCTCGCTGGCATAGGCAGGACCCACAAACAAGGACTCCAGGAGTTGGAGGGGAAGCCAGAGCCCCCCAGCTGGGAAGCGCTCAGTGCCTGCCTCTCCCAGGGATGGGGTTACAAAGTTTGTTAAAGATGGAAGTAGTATGCCTGGCAGTTTTTCTCTGTATTTTAATTTGTGTTAATAGTGCTTTCTTAATTTGTGTTACTCTTGCTTTCTTAATTTCTGTTAATCGCGCCTTCATAATTTGTGTTAAACCTGCTTTCTTAATTTGTGTTAATCGAGCTCTTTTATGTTAATAAAGAAGGGGGAGTTGTGGGAGCATGGCCATGGGGGTCGACAAGTCCCATGGTTGGTGATAACATAGGACTCTTAAAGATGAGTCCATCAGGAAAGTAAAGCCTTGAGAGGGAACAAAGAAGGGTGATTCAGGAGACACCTTAAACAGGGACATGAAGAACTGAAACAGGGGCAGGCTAACAGAGCAGGGAGAAACAAAAAACAGCATATGGGAGGGTCCCACTGGCATATGCTGGACCCACAAACAAGGACTCCAGGAGTTGGAGGGGCAGCCAGAGCCCCCCGGCAGGGCAGCACTCGGTGCCTGCCTCTCCCAGGGACGGTTTTACAAAGATTGTTAAAGATAGACTTAGTATGCCTGGCAGTTTTTCTCTGTGTTTTAGTTTGTGTTGATCCTGCCTTCTTAATTTGTGTTAATCGCGCTGTCTTATGTTAATAAAGAAGGGGAAGATGTGGGAGTGTGGCCATGGGGGTCGACAAGCCCCATGGTTGGTGATAACATCCGACTATTAAAGTAGAGACCATCAGGAAAGTAAAGAGTTGAGAGGGAACAAAGAAGGGTGATTCAGGAGACACCATAAACAGGGACATGAAGAACAGGAACAGGGATAGTCTAACAGAACAGGGACAAAAACAAAAAAGGAATGAATAGGGACATGCTATCAGAACAGGGACAAACAAAAAACAGCGTATGGGAGGGTCTCGCTGGCATAGGCAGGACCCACAAACAAGGACTCCAGGAGTTGGAGGGGCAGCCAGAGCTCCCCGGCTGGGCAGCACTCAGTGCCTGCCTCTCCCAGGGATGGGGTTACAAAGTTTGTTAAAGATGGAATTAGTATGCCTGGCAGTTTTTCTCTGTATTTTAGTTTGTGTTAATAGTGCTTTCTTAATTTGTGTTACTCTTGCTTTCTTAATTTCTGTTAATCGCGCCTTCATAATTTGTGTTAAACCTGCTTTCTTAATTTGTGTTAATCGAGCTCTTTTATGTTAATAAAGAAGGGGGAGTTGTAGGAGTGTGGCCATGGGGGTCGACAAGTCCCATGGTTGGTGATAACATCCGACTCTTAAAGATGAGGCCATCAGGAAAGTAAAGAGTTGAGAGGGAACAAAGAAGGGTGATTCAGGAGACACCTCAAACAGGGACATGAAGAACAGGGACAGGCTAACAGAGCAGGGAGAAACAAAAAACAGCATATGGGAGGGTCCCACTGGCATATGCTAGACCCACAAACAAGGACTCCAGGAGTTGGAGGGGCAGCCAGAGCCCCCCGGCTGGCCAGCACTCAGTGCCTGCCTCTCCCAGGGATGGGTTTACAAAGATTGTTAAAGATGGAATTAGTATGCCTGGCAGTTTTTCTCTGTGTTTTAGTTTGTGTTGATCCTGCCTTCTTAATTTGTGTTAATTGTGCTTTCTTATGGTAATAAAGAAGGGGAAGATGTGGGAGTGTGGCCATGGGGGTCGACAAGCCCCATGGTTGGTGATAACATCCGACTATTAAAGTAGAGACCATCAGGAAAGTAAACCCTTGAGAGGGAACAAAGAAGGGTTATTCAAAAGACACCTTAACCAGGGACATGAAGAACAGGAACAGGGATAGTCTAACAGAACAGGGACAAAAACAAAAAAGGAATGAATAGGGACAGGCAATCAGAACAGGGACAAACAAAAAACAGCATATGGGAGGGTCTCGCTGGCAAAGGCAGGACCCACAAAGAAAGACTCCAGGAGTTAGAGGGGCAGCCAGAGCCCCCCTGCTGGGCAGCACTCAGTGCCTGCCTCTCCCAGGGATGGTTTTACAAAGATTGTTAAAGATGGAATTAGTATGCCTGGCAGTTTTTCTCTGTGTTTTAGTTTGTGTTGATCCTGCCTTCTTAATTTGTGTTAATCGCGCTTTCTTAAGTTAATAAAGAAGGGGAAGATGTGGGAGTGTGGCCATTGGGGTCGACAGGCCCCATGGTTGGTGATAACATCGGACTCTTAAGGATGAGACCATCAGGAATTTAAAGAGTTGAGAGGGAACAAAGAAGGGTGATTCAGGTGACACCTTGTTGTCTGGGGTGGCTAGTTCTCCAGCCATTAAAGCATGGAAGTTGCTGGGTGTTTGCTGTTGCCGGGCAAAGTTGTTGACCAATGACTAGTTAGTGGAAAGGTACTGCTGTGAGGCGGAAATTATAGGAAGGGAGCCTTTCCTGAATAAGGGATAGAATGAAGTTGTGCCCTCACTCTGAGAGATGAAGTTATGCCCTCAGTAAGAGAGAGTTCAAGTTATGTCGTCAATAAAGAGGTAGCAGTTACAGATCCTGAAAGAACCCCGTTGTCCGTGCGGTCTTTACGCCACAAATCGCCCCCCAACAGGGACATGAAAACGAACAGGGACCAGAAGAAAACAAACAGGGACATGAAGAACAGGAACAGGGACAGGCTAACAGAACAGGGACAAAAACAAAAAAGGAATGAATAGGGACAGGCAAACGGAACAGGAAAAAAAAAAAAAAGGAATGAATAGGTACAGGCTAACAGAACAGGGACGAACAAAAAGAGCTTATGGGAGGGTCACGCTGGCTTACGCAGGACCCACAAACAAGGACTCCAGGAGTTGGAGGGGCAGCCAGAGCCCCCCGGCTGGGCAGCACTCAGTGCCTGCCACTCCCAGGGATGGGGTTGCAAAGTTTGTTAAAGATAGTCTTAGTATGCCTGGCAGCTTTTCTCTGTGTTTTAGTTTGTGTTGATCCTGCCTTCTGAATTTGAGTTAATTGCGCTTTCTTATGTTAATAAAGAAGGGGAAGATGAGGGAGTGTGGCCATGGGGGTCGACAAGCCCCATGGTTGGTGATAACATCGGACTCTTAAAGTAGAGACCATCAGGAAAGTAAAGCCTTGAGAGGGAACAAAGAAGGGTGATTCAGGAGACACCTTAAGCAGGGACATGAAGAACAGGAACAGGGACAGGCTAACAGAACAGGGACAAAACAAAAAAGGAATGAATAGGGACATGCTATCAGAACAGGGACAGACAAAAAACAGCGTATGGGAGGGTCTCGCTGGCATAGGCAGGACCCACAAACAAGGACTCCAGGAGTTGGAGGGGAAGCCAGAGCCCCCCAGCTGGGAAGCGCTCAGTGCCTGCCTCTCCCAGGGATGGGGTTACAAAGTTTGTTAAAGATGGAAGTAGTATGCCTGGCAGTTTTTCTCTGTATTTTAATTTGTGTTAATAGTGCTTTCTTAATTTGTGTTACTCTTGCTTTCTTAATTTCTGTTAATCGCGCCTTCATAATTTGTGTTAAACCTGCTTTCTTAATTTGTGTTAATCGAGCTCTTTTATGTTAATAAAGAAGGGGGAGTTGTGGGAGCATGGCCATGGGGGTCGACAAGTCCCATGGTTGGTGATAACATAGGACTCTTAAAGATGAGTCCATCAGGAAAGTAAAGCCTTGAGAGGGAACAAAGAAGGGTGATTCAGGAGACACCTTAAACAGGGACATGAAGAACTGAAACAGGGGCAGGCTAACAGAGCAGGGAGAAACAAAAAACAGCATATGGGAGGGTCCCACTGGCATATGCTGGACCCACAAACAAGGACTCCAGGAGTTGGAGGGGCAGCCAGAGCCCCCCGGCAGGGCAGCACTCGGTGCCTGCCTCTCCCAGGGACGGTTTTACAAAGATTGTTAAAGATAGACTTAGTATGCCTGGCAGTTTTTCTCTGTGTTTTAGTTTGTGTTGATCCTGCCTTCTTAATTTGTGTTAATCGCGCTGTCTTATGTTAATAAAGAAGGGGAAGATGTGGGAGTGTGGCCATGGGGGTCGACAAGCCCCATGGTTGGTGATAACATCCGACTATTAAAGTAGAGACCATCAGGAAAGTAAAGAGTTGAGAGGGAACAAAGAAGGGTGATTCAGGAGACACCATAAACAGGGACATGAAGAACAGGAACAGGGATAGTCTAACAGAACAGGGACAAAAACAAAAAAGGAATGAATAGGGACATGCTATCAGAACAGGGACAAACAAAAAACAGCGTATGGGAGGGTCTCGCTGGCATAGGCAGGACCCACAAACAAGGACTCCAGGAGTTGGAGGGGCAGCCAGAGCTCCCCGGCTGGGCAGCACTCAGTGCCTGCCTCTCCCAGGGATGGGGTTACAAAGTTTGTTAAAGATGGAATTAGTATGCCTGGCAGTTTTTCTCTGTATTTTAGTTTGTGTTAATAGTGCTTTCTTAATTTGTGTTACTCTTGCTTTCTTAATTTCTGTTAATCGCGCCTTCATAATTTGTGTTAAACCTGCTTTCTTAATTTGTGTTAATCGAGCTCTTTTATGTTAATAAAGAAGGGGGAGTTGTAGGAGTGTGGCCATGGGGGTCGACAAGTCCCATGGTTGGTGATAACATCCGACTCTTAAAGATGAGGCCATCAGGAAAGTAAAGAGTTGAGAGGGAACAAAGAAGGGTGATTCAGGAGACACCTCAAACAGGGACATGAAGAACAGGGACAGGCTAACAGAGCAGGGAGAAACAAAAAACAGCATATGGGAGGGTCCCACTGGCATATGCTAGACCCACAAACAAGGACTCCAGGAGTTGGAGGGGCAGCCAGAGCCCCCCGGCTGGCCAGCACTCAGTGCCTGCCTCTCCCAGGGATGGGTTTACAAAGATTGTTAAAGATGGAATTAGTATGCCTGGCAGTTTTTCTCTGTGTTTTAGTTTGTGTTGATCCTGCCTTCTTAATTTGTGTTAATTGTGCTTTCTTATGGTAATAAAGAAGGGGAAGATGTGGGAGTGTGGCCATGGGGGTCGACAAGCCCCATGGTTGGTGATAACATCCGACTATTAAAGTAGAGACCATCAGGAAAGTAAACCCTTGAGAGGGAACAAAGAAGGGTTATTCAAAAGACACCTTAACCAGGGACATGAAGAACAGGAACAGGGATAGTCTAACAGAACAGGGACAAAAACAAAAAAGGAATGAATAGGGACAGGCAATCAGAACAGGGACAAACAAAAAACAGCATATGGGAGGGTCTCGCTGGCAAAGGCAGGACCCACAAAGAAAGACTCCAGGAGTTAGAGGGGCAGCCAGAGCCCCCCTGCTGGGCAGCACTCAGTGCCTGCCTCTCCCAGGGATGGTTTTACAAAGATTGTTAAAGATGGAATTAGTATGCCTGGCAGTTTTTCTCTGTGTTTTAGTTTGTGTTGATCCTGCCTTCTTAATTTGTGTTAATCGCGCTTTCTTAAGTTAATGAAGAAGGGGAAGATGTGGGAGTGTGGCCATGGGGGTCGACAAGCCCCATGGTTGGTGATAACATCGGACTCTTAAAGTAGAGACCATCAGGAAAGTAAAGCCTTGAGAGGGAACAAAGAAGGGTGATTCAGGAGACACCTTAAACAGGGACATGAAGAACAGGAACAGGGACAGGCTAACAGAGCAGGGAGAAACAAAAAACAGCATATGGGAGGGTCCCACTGGCATATGCTGGACCCACAAACAAGGACTCCAGGAGTTGGAGGGGCAGCCAGAGCCCCCCGGCTGGGCAGCACTCAGTGCCTGCCTCTCCCAGGGACTGTTTTACAAAGATTGTTAAAGATAGACTTAGTATGCCTAGCAGTTTTTCTCTGTGTTTTAGTTTGTGTTGATCCTGCCTTCTTAATTTGTGTTAATCGCGCTTTCTTAAGTTAATAAAGAAGGGGGAGATGTGGGAGTGTGGCCATGGGGGTCGACAGGCCCCATGGTTGGTGATCACATCCGACTCTTAAGGATGAGACCATCAGGAATTTAAAGAGTTGAGAGGGAACAAAGAAGGGTGATTCAGGTGACACCTTGTTGTCTGGGGTGGCTTGTTCTCCAGCCATTAAAGCATGGAAGTTGCTGGGTGTTTGGTGTTGCCGGGCAAAGTTGTTGACCAATGACTAGTTAGTGGAAAGGTACTGCTGTGAGGCGGAAATTATAGGAAGGGAGCCTTTCCTGAATAAGGGATAGAATGAAGTTGTGCCCTCACTCTGAGAGATGAAGTTATGCCTTCAGTAAGAGAGAGTTCAAGATATGTCATCAATAAAGAGGTAGCAGTTACAGATCCTGAAAGAACCCCGTTGTCCGTGCAGTCTTTACGCCACAAATCGCCCCCCAACAGGGACATGAAAACGAACAGGTACGAGAAGAAAACAAACAGGGGAATGAAGAACAGGAACAGAGACAGGCAAACAGAACAAGGACAAAAACAAAAAAGGAATGAATAGGGACAGGCAAACGGAACAGGGACAAAAACAGAAAAGGAATGAATAGGTACAGGCTAACAGAACAGGGACGAACAAAAAGAGGGTATGGGAGGGTCACGCTGGCTTACGCAGGACCCCCAAACAAGGACTCCAGGAGTTGGAGGGGCAGCCAGAGCCCCCCGGCTGGGCAGCACTCAGTGCCTGCCTCTCCCAGGGATGGGGTTACAAAGTTTGTAAAAGATGGAATTAGTATGCCTGGCAGTTTTTCTCTGTGTTTTAGTTTGTGTTAATAGTGCTTTCTTAATTTGTGTTACTCTTGCTTTCATAATTTCTGTTAATTGCGCCTTCTTAATTTGTGTTAAGCCTGCTTTCTTAATTTGTGTTAATCGAGCTCTTTTATGTTAATAAAGCAGGGGGAGATGTGGGAGCATGGCCATGGGGGTCCACAAGTCCCATGGTTGTTGATAACATCCAACTCTTAAAGATGAGGCCATCAGGAAAGTAAAGAGTTGAGAGAGAACAAAGAAGGGTGATTCAGGAGACACCTTAAACAGGGACATGAAGAACAGGAACAGGGACAGGCTAACAGAGCAGGGAGAAACAAAAAACAGCATATGGGAGAGTCCCACTGGCATATGCTGGACCCACAAACAAGGACTCCAGGAGTTGGAGGGGCAGCCAGAGCCCCCCGGCTGGGCAGCACTCAGTGCCTGCCTCTCCCAGGGATGGGGTTGCAAAGTTTGTTAAAGATAGACTTAGTATGCCTGGCAGTTTTTCTCTGTGTTTTAGTTTGTGTTGATCCTGCCTTCTTAATTTGTGTTAATCGCGTTTTCTTATGTTAATAAAGAAGGGGAAGATGTGGGAGTGTGGCTATGGGGGTCCACAAGCCCCATGGTTGGTGATCACATCCGACTACTAAAGTAGAGACCATCAGGAAAGTAAAGCCTTGAGAGGGAACAAAGAAGGGTGATTCAGGAGACACCTTAAGCAGGGACATGAAGAACAGGAACAGGGATAGTCTAACAGAACAGGGACAAAAACAAAAAAGGAATGAAAAGGGACAGGCTATCAGAACAGCGACAAACAAAAAACAGCGTATGGGAGGGTCTCGCTGGCATAGGCAGGACCCCCAAACAAGGACTCAAGGAGTTGGAGGGTCAGCCAGAGCCCCCCGGCTAGGCAGTACTCAGTGCCTGCCTCTCCCAGGGATGGGGTTACAAAGTTTGTTAAAGATGGAATTAGTATGCCTGGCAGTTTTTCTCTGTATTTTAGTTTGTGTTAATAGTGCTTTCTTAATTTGTGTTACTCTTGCTTTCTTATTTTCTGTTAATCGCGCCTTCTTAATTTGTGTTAAACCTGCTTTCTTAATTTGTGTTAATCAAGCTCTTTTATGTTAATAAAGAAGGGGGAGATGTGGGAGCATGGCCATGGGGGTCGACAAGTCCCATGGTTGGTGATAACATCCAACTCTTAAAGATGAGGCCATCAGGAAAGTAAAGAGTTGAGAGGGAACAAAGAAGGGTGATTCAGGAGACACCTTAAACAGGGACATGAAGAACAGGAACAGGGATAGTCTAACAGAACAGGGACGAAAACAAAAAAGGGAATGAATAGGGACAGGCTGTCAGAACAGGGACAAACAAAAAACAGCGTATGGGAGGGTCTCGCTGGCATAGACAGGACTATGGATTTAATTTTTGGGAGTGTGACCATGGGGGTCGACAAGCCCCATGGTTGGTGATAACATCTGACTCTTAAGGATGAGACCATCAGGAATTTAAAGAGTTGAGAGGGAACAAAGAAGGGTGATTCAGGTGACACCTTGTTGTCTGGGGTGGCTTGTTCTCCAGCCATTAAAGCATGGAAGTTGCTGGGTGTTTGCTGTTGCCGGGCAAAGTTGTTGACCAATGACTAGTTAGTGGAAAGGTACTGCTGTGAGGCGGAAATTATAGGAAGGGAGCCTTTCCTGAATAAGGGATAGAATGAAGTTGTGCCCTCACTCTGAGAGATGAAGTTATGCCCTCAGTAAGAGAGAGTTCAAGTTATGTCATCAATAAAGAGGTAGCAGTTACAGATCCTGAAAGAACCCCGTTGTCCGTGCGGTCTTTACGCCACAAATCGCCCCCCAACAGGGACATGAAAACGAACAGGGACGAGAAGAAAACAAACAGGGACATGAAGAACAGGAACAGGGACAGGCTAACAGAACAGGGACAAAAACAAAAAAGGAATGAATAGGGACAGGCAAACGGAACAGGGACAAAAACAGAAAAGGAATGATCAGGTACAGGCTAACAGAACAGGGACGAACAAAAAGAGCTTATGGGAGGGTCACGCTGGCTTACGCAGGACCCACAAACAAGGACTCCAGGAGTTGGAGGGCAAGCCAGAGCCCCCCGGCTTGGCAGCACTCAGTGCCTGCCTCTCCCAGGGATGGGGTTGCAAAGTTTGTTAAAGATAGACTTAGTATGCCTGGCAGTTTTTATCTGTGTTTTAGTTTGTGTTGATCCTGCTTTCTTAATTTGTGTTAATTGCGCTTTCTTATGTTAATAAAGAAGGGGAAGATGTGGGAGTGTGGCTATGGGGGTCCACAAGCCCCATGGTTGGTGATACCATCCGACTACTAAAGTAGAGACCATCAGGAAAGTAAAGCCTTGAGAGGGAACAAAGAAGGGTGATTCAGGAGACACCTTAAACAGGGACATGAAGAACAGGAACAGGGATAGTCTAACAGAACAGGGACAAAAACAAAAAAGGAATGAAAAGGGACAGGCTATCAGAACAGCGACAAACAAAAAACAGCGTATGGGAGGGTCTCGTTAGCATAGGCAGGACCCCCAAACAAGGACTCCAGGAGTTGGAGGGGCAGCCAGAGCCCCCCGGCTAGGCAGTACTCAGTGCCTGCCTCTCCCAGGGATGGGGTTACAAAGTTTGTTAAAGATGGAATTAGTATGCCTGGCAGTTTTTCTCTGTATTTTAGTTTGTGTTAATAGTGCTTTCTTAATTTGTGTTACTCTTGCTTTCTTATTTTCTGTTAATCGCGCCTTCATAATTTTTGTTAAACCTGCTTTCTTAATTTGTGTTAATCAAGCTCTTTTATGTTAATAAAGAAGGGGGAGATGTGGGAGCATGGCCATGGGGGTCCACAAGTCCCATGGTTGGTGATAACATCCAACTCTTAAAGATGAGGCCATCAGGAAAGTAAAGAGTTGAGAGAGAACAAAGAAGGGTGATTCAGGAGACACCTTAAACAGGGACATGAAGAACAGGAACAGGGACAGGCTAACAGAGCAGGGAGAAACAAAAAACAGCATATGGGAGAGTCCCACTGGCATATGCTGGACCCACAAACAAGGACTCCAGGAGTTGGAGGGGCAGCCAGAGCCCCCCGGCTGGGCAGCACTCAGTGCCTGCCTCTCCCAGGGATGGTTTTACAAAGGTTGTTAAAGATAGACTTAGTATGCCTGGCAGTTTTTCTCTGTGTTTTAGTTTGTGTTGATCCTGCCTTCTTAATATGTGTTAATCGTGCTTTCTTATGTTAATAAAGAAGGGGGAGATGTAGGAGTGTGGCCATGGGGGTCGACAAGCCCCATGGTTGGTGATAACATCAGACTCTTAATGATGAGACCATCAGGAAAGTAAAGCCTTGAGAGGGAACAAAGAAGGGTGATTCAGGAGACAGCTTAAACAGGGACATGAAGAACAGGAACAGGGATAGTCTAACAGAACAGGGACAAAAACAAAAAAGTAATGAATAGGGACAGGCTATCAGAACAGGGACAAACAAAAAGCAGCGTATGGGAGGGTCTCGCTTGCATAGGCAGGACCCACAAACAAGGACTCCAGGAGTTGGAGGGGCAGCCAGAGCCCCCCAGCTGGGCAGCACTCAGTGCCTGCCTCTCCCAGGGACAGGGTTACAAAGTTTGTTAAAGATGGAATTAGTATGCCTGGCAGTTTTTCTCTGTGTTTTAGTTTGTGTTAATAGTGCTTTCTTAATTTGTGTTACTCTTGCTTTCTTAATTTCTGTTAATCGCGCCTTCTTAATTTGTGTTAAACCTGCTTTCTTAATTTGTGTTAATCGAGCTCTTTTATGTTAATAAAGGAGGGGGAGATGTGGGAGCCTGGCCATGGGGTTAGACAAGCCCCATGGTTGGTGATAAGATCTGACTAATGAAGTAGAGACCATCAGGAAAGTAAAGCCTTGAGAGGGAACAAAGAAGGGTGATTCAGGAGATACCTTAAACAGGGACATGAAGAACAGGAACAGGGATAGTCTAACAGAACAGGGACAAAAACAAAAAAGGAATGAATAGGGACAGGCTATCAGAACAGGGACAAACAAAAAACAGCCTATGGGAGGGTCTCGCTGGCATAGGCAGGACCCACAAACAAGGACTCCAGGAGTTGGAGGGGCAGCCAGAGCCCCCCAGCTGGGAAGCACTCAGTGCCTGCCTCTCCCACGGATGGGGTTACAAAGTTTGTTAAAGATGGAATTAGTATGCCTGGCAGTTTTTCTCTGTGTTTTAGTTTGTGTTGATCCTGCCTTCTTAATTTGTGTTAATCGCGCTTTCTTATGTTAATAAAGAAGGGGAAGATGTGGGAGTGTGGCCATAGGGGTCGACAAGCCCCATGGTTGGTGGTAACATCAGACTCTTAATGATGAGACCATCAGGAAAGTAAAGAGTTGAGAGAGAACAAAGAAGGGTGATTCAGGAGACACCTTAAAAATGGACATGAAGAACAGGAACAGGGACAGGCTAACAGAGCAGGGAGAAACACAAAACAGCATATGGGAGGGTCCCACTGGCATATGCTGGACCCAAAAACAAGGACTCCAGGAGTTGGAGGGGCAGCCAGAGCCCCCCGGCTGGGCAGCACTCAGTGCCTGCCTCTCCCAGGGATGGGGTTACAAAGTTTGTTAAAGATGGAATTAGTATGCCTGGCAGTTTTTCTCTGTATTTTAGTTTGTGTTAATAGTTCTTTCTTAATTTGTGTTACTCTTGCTTTCTTAATTTCTGTTAATCGCGCCTTCTTAATTTGTGTTAAACCTGCTTTCTTAATTTGTGTTAATCAAGCTCTTTTATGTTAATAAAGAAGGGGGAGATGTGGGAGCATGACCATGGGGGTGGACAAGTCCCATGGTTGGTGATAACATCCGACTATTAAAGTAGAGACCATCAGGAAAGTAAAGAGTTGAAAGGGAACAAAGAAGGGTGATTCAGGAGACACCTTAAACAGGGACATGAAGAACAGGAACAGGGATAGTCTAACAGAAGAGGGACGAAAACAAAAAAGGAATGAATAGGGACAGGCTATCAGAACAGGGACAAACAAAAAACAGCGTATGGGAGGGTCTCGTTGGCATACGCAGGACCCACAAACAAGGACTCCAGGAGTTGGAGGGGCAGCCAGAGCCCCCTGGCTGGGCAGTACTCAGTGCCTGCCTCTCCCAGGGATGGTTTTACAAAGGTTGTTAAAGATAGACTTAGTATGCCTGGCAGTTTTTCTCTGTGTTTTAGTTTGTGTTGATCCTGCCTTCTTAATTTGTGTTAATCGCGCTTTCTTAAGTTAATAAAGAAGGGGGAGATGTGGGAGTGTGGCCATGGGGGTCGACAGGCCCCATGGTTGGTGATAACATCCGACTCTTAAGGATGAGACCATCAGGAATTTAAAGAGTTGAGAGGGAACAAAGAAGGGTGATTCAGGTGACACCTTGTTGTCTGGGGTGGCTAGTTCTCCAGCCATTAATGCATGGAAGTGGCTGGGTGTTTGGTGTTGCCGGGCAACGTTGTTGACCAATGACTAGTTAGTGGAAAGGTACTGCTGTGAGGCGGAAATTATAGGAAGGGAGCCTTTCCTGAATAAGGGATAGAATGAAGTTGTGCCCTCACTCTGAGAGATGAACTTATGCCCTCAGTAAGAGAGAGTTCAATTTATGTCATCAATAAAGAGGTAGCAGTTACAGATCCTGAAAGAACCCGTTGTCCGTGCGGTCTTTACGCCACAAATCGCCCCCCAACAGGGACATGAAACGAACAGGGACGAGAAGAAAACAAACAGGGGAATGAAGAACAGGAACAGGGACAGGCTAACAGAACAGGGACAAAAACAAAAAAGGAATGAATAGGGACAGGCTAACAGAACAGGGACGAACAAAAAGAGCTTATGGGAGGGTCACGCTGGCTTACGCAGGACCCACAAACAAGGACTCCAGGAGTTGGAGGGGCAGCCAGAGCCCCCCGGCTGGGCAGCACTCAGTGCCTGCCACTCCCAGGGATGGGGTTGCAAAGTTTGTTAAAGATAGTCTTAGTATGCCTGGCAGCTTTTCTCTGTGTTTTAGTTTGTGTTGATCCTGCCTTCTTAATTTGTGTTAATCGCACTTTCTTATGTTAATAAAGAAGGGGAAGATGTGGGAGTGTGACCATGGGGGTCGACAAGCCCCATGGTTGGTGATAACATCTGACTCTTAAGGATGAGACCATCAGGAATTTAAAGAGTTGAGAGGGAACAAAGAAGGGTGATTCAGGTGACACCTTGTTGTCTGGGGTGGCTTGTTCTCCAGCCATTAAAGCATGGAAGTTGCTGGGTGTTTGCTGTTGCCGGGCAAAGTTGTTGACCAATGACTAGTTAGTGGAAAGGTACTGCTGTGAGGCGGAAATTATAGGAAGGGAGCCTTTCCTGAATAAGGGATAGAATGAAGTTGTGCCCTCACTCTGAGAGATGAAGTTATGCCCTCAGTAAGAGAGAGTTCAAGTTACGTCATCAATAAAGAGGTAGCAGTTACAGATCCTGAAAGAACCCCGTTGTCCGTGCGGTCTTTACGCCACAAATCGCCCCCCAACAGGGACATGAAAACGAACAGGGACGAGAAGAAAACAAACAGGGACATGAAGAACAGGAACAGGGACAGGCTAACAGAACAGGGACAAAAACAAAAAAGGAATGAATAGGGACAGGCAAACGGAACAGGGACAAAAACAGAAAAGGAATGATCAGGTACAGGCTAACAGAACAGGGACGAACAAAAAGAGCTTATGGGAGGGTCACGCTGGCTTACGCAGGACCCACAAACAAGGACTCCAGGAGTTGGAGGGCAAGCCAGAGCCCCCCGGCTGGGCAGCACTCAGTGCCTGCCTCTCCCAGGGATGGGGTTGCAAAGTTTGTTAAAGATAGTCTTAGTATGCCTGGCAGTTTTTCTCTGTGTTTTAGTTTGTGTTGATCCTGCCTTCTTAATTTGTGTTAATCGCGTTTTCTTATGTTAATAAAGAAGGGGAAGATGTGGGAGTGTGGCTATGGGGGTCCACAAGCCCCATGGTTGGTGATAACATCCGACTACTAAAGTAGAGACCATCAGGAAAGTAAAGCCTTGAGAGGGAACAAAGAAGGGTGATTCAGGAGACACCTTAAGCAGGGACATGAAGAACAGGAACAGGGATAGTCTAACAGAACAGGGACAAAAACAAAAAAGGAATGAAAAGGGACAGGCTATCAGAACAGCGACAAACAAAAAACAGCGTATGGGAGGGTCTCGTTAGCATAGGCAGGACCCCCAAACAAGGACTCCAGGAGTTGGAGGGGCAGCCAGAGCCCCCCGGCTAGGCAGTACTCAGTGCCTGCCTCTCCCAGGGATGGGGTTACAAAGTTTGTTAAAGATGGAATTAGTATGCCTGGCAGTTTTTCTCTGTATTTTAGTTTGTGTTAATAGTGCTTTCTTAATTTGTGTTACTCTTGCTTTCTTATTTTCTGTTAATCGCGCCTTCATAATTTGTGTTAAACCTGCTTTCTTAATTTGTGTTAATCAAGCTCTTTTATGTTAATAAAGAAGGGGGAGATGTGGGAGCATGGCCATGGGGGTCGACAAGTCCCATGGTTGGTGATAACATCCGACTCTTAAAGATGAGGCCATCAGGAAAGTAAAGAGTTGAGAGGGAACAAAGAAGGGTGATTCAGGAGACACCTTAAACAGGGACATGAAGAACAGGAACAGGGATAGTCTAACAGAACAGGGACGAAAAGAAAAAAAGGAATGAATAGGGACAGGCTGTCAGAACAGGGACAAACAAAAAACAGCGTATGGGAGGGTCTCGCTGGCATAGGCAGGACCCCCAAACAAGGACTCCAGGAGTTGGAGGGGCAGTCAGAGCCCCCCGGCTGGGCAGCACTCAGTGCCTGCCTCTCCCAGGGATGGTTTTACAAAGATTGTTAAAGATAGACTTAGTATGCCTGGCAGTTTTTCTCTGTGTTTTAGTTTGTGTTGATCCTGCCTTCTTAATATGTGTTAATCGCGCTTTCTTAAGTTAATAAAGAAGGGGGAGATGTGGGAGTGTGGCCATGGGGGTCGACAGGCCCCATGGTTGGTGATAACATCGGACTCTTAAGGATGAGACCATCAGGAATTTAAAGAGTTGAGAGGGAACAAAGAAGGGTGATTCAGGTGACACCTTGTTGTCTGGGGTGGCTTGTTCTCCAGCCATTAAAGCATGGAAGTTGCTGGGTGTTTGCTGCTGCCGGGCAACGTTGTTGACCAATGACTAGTTAGTGGAAAGGTACTACTGTGAGGCGGAAGTTATAGGAAGGGAGCCTTTCCTGAATAAGGGATAGAATGAAGTTGTGCCCTCACTCTGAGAGATGAAGTTATGCCTTCAGTAAGAGAGAGTTCAAGTTATGCCATCAATAAAGAGGTAGCAGTTACAGATCCTGAAAGAACCCCGTTGTCCGTGCGGTCTTTACGCCACAAATCGCCCCCCAAAAGGGACATGAAAACGAACAGGGACAAGAAGAAAACAAACAGGGACATGAAGAACAGGAACAGGGACAGCCTAACCGCACAGGGACAAAAACAAAAAAGGAATGAATAGGGACAGGCTAACAGAACAGGGACGAACAAAAAGAGCTTATGGGAGGGTCACGCTGGCTTACGCAGGACCCACAAACAAGGACTCCAGGAGTTGGAGGGGCAGCCAGAGCCCCCCGGCTGGGCAGCACTCAGTGCCTGCCACTCCCAGGGATGGGGTTGCAAAGTTTGTTAAAGATAGTCTTAGTATGCCTGGCAGCTTTTCTCTGTGTTTTAGTTTGTGTTGATCCTGCCTTCGTAATTTGTGTTAATCGAGCTCTTTTATGTTAATAAAGAAGGGGGAGATGTGGGAGCATGGCCATGGGGGTCGACAAGTCGCATGGTTGGTGATAACATCCGACTATTAAAGTAGAGACCATCAGGAAAGTAAAGAGTTGAAAGGGAACAAAGAAGGGTGATTCAGGAGACACCTTAAACAGGGACATGAAGAACAGGAACAGGGATAGTCTAACAGAACAGGGACAAAAACAAAAAAGGAATTAATAGGGACAGGCTATCAGAACAGGGACAAACAAAAAACAGCGTATGGGAGGGTCTCGCTGGCATAGGCAGGACCCACAGACAAGGACTCCAGGAGTTGGAGGGGCAGCCAGAGCCCCCCAGCTGGGCAGGACTCAGTGCCTGCCTCTCCCAGGGACGGGGTTACAAAGTTTGTTAAAGATGGAATTAGTATGCCTGGCAGTTTTTCTCTGTGTTTTAGTTTGTGTTGATCCTGCCTTCTTAATTTGTGTTAATCGCGCTTTCTTATGTTAATAAAGAAGGGGAAGATGTGGGAGTGTGGCCATGGGGGTCGACAAGCCCCATGGTTGGTGGTAACATCAGACTCTAAATGATGAGACCATCAGGAAAGTAAAGAGTTGAGAGAGAACAAAGAAGGGTGATTCAGGAGACACCTTAAAAAGGGACATGAAGAACAGGAACAGGGACAGGCTAACAGAGCAGGGAGAAACACAAAACAGCATATGGGAGGGTCCCACTGGCATATGCTGGACCCAAAAACAAGGACTCCAGGAGTTGGAGGGGCAGCCAGAGCCCCCCAGCTGGGCAGCACTCAGTGCCTGCCTCTCCCAGGGATGGGGTTACAAAGTTTGTTAAAGATGGAATTAGTATGCCTGGCAGTTTTTCTCTGTATTTTAGTTTGTGTTAATAGTGCTTTCTTAATTTGTGTTACTCTTCCTTTCTTAATTTCTGTTAATCGCGCCTTCTTAATTTGTGTTAAACCTGCTTTCTTAATTTGTGTTAATCAAGCTCTTTTATGTTAATAAAGAAGGGGGAGATGTGGGAGCATGACCATGGGGGTGGACAAGTCCCATGGTTGGTGATAACATCCGACTATTAAAGTAGAGACCATCAGGAAAGTAAAGAGTTGAAAGGGAACAAAGAAGGGTGATTCAGGAGACACCTTAAACAGGGACATGAAGAACAGGAACAGGGATAGTCTAACAGAACAGGGACGAAAACAAAAAAGGAATGAATAGGGACAGGCTATCAGAACAGGGACAAACAAAAAACAGCGTATGGGAGGGTCTCGTTGGCATAGGCAGGACCCACAAACAAGGACTCCAGGAGTTGGAGGGGCAGCCAGAGCCCCCTGGCTGGGCAGCACTCAGTGCCTGCCTCTCCCAGGGATGGTTTTACAAAGGTTGTTAAAGATAGACTTAGTATGCCTGGCAATTTTTCTCTGTGTTTTAGTTTGTGTTGATCCTGCCTTCTTAATTTGTGTTAATCGCGCTTTCTTAAGTTAATAAAGAAGGGGGAGATGTGGGAGTGTGGCCATGGGGGTCGACAGGCCCCATGGTTGGTGATAACATCGGACTCTTAAGGTGAGACCATCAGGAATTTAAAGAGTTGAGAGGGAACAAAGAAGGGTGATTCAGGTGACACCTTGTTGTCTGGGGTGGCTTGTTCTCCAGCCATTAAAGCATGGAAGTTGCTGGGTGTTTGCTGTTGCCGGGCAACGTTGTTGACCAATGACTAGTTAGTGGAAAGGGACTGCTGTGAGGCGGAAGTTATAGGAAGGGAGCCTTTCCTGAATAAGGGATAGAATGAAGTTGTGCCCTCACTCTGAGAGATGAAGTTATGCCTTCAGTAAGAGAGAGTTCAAGTTATGCCATCAATAAAGAGGTAGCAGTTACAGATACTGAAAGAACCCCGTTGTCCGTGCGGTCTTTACGCCACAAATCGCCCCCCAAAAGGGACATGAAAACGAACAGGGACAAGAAGAAAACAAACAGGGACATGAAGAACAGGAACAGGGACAGGCTAACAGCACAGGGACAAAAACAAAAAAGGAATGAATAGGGACAGGCTAACAGAACAGGGACAAACAAAAAGAGCTTATGGGAGGGTCACGCTGGCTTACGCAGGACCCACAAACAAGGACTCCAGGAGTTGGAGGGGCAGCCAGAGCCCCCCGGCTGGGCAGCACTCAGTGCCTGCCACTCCCAGGGATGGGGTTGCAAAGTTTGTTAAAGATAGTCTTAGTATGCCTGGCAGCTTTTCTCTGTGTTTTAGTTTGTGTTGATCCTGCTTTCTTAATTTGTGTTAATCGAGCTCTTTTATGTTAATAAAGAATGGGGAGATGTGGGAGCATGGCCATGGGGGTCGACAAGTCCCATGGTTGGTGATAACATCCAACTCTTAAAGATGAGGCCATCAGGAAAGTAAAGAGTTGAGAGGGAACAAAGAAGGGTGATTCAGGAGACACCTTAAACAGGGACATGAAGAACAGGAACAGGGATAGTCTAACAGAACAGGGACAAAAACAAAAAAGGAATGAATAGGGACAGGCTATCAGAACAGGGACAAACAAAAAACAGCATATGGGAGGGTCTCGCTGGCATAGGCAGGACCCACAAACAAGGACTCCAGGAGTTGGAGAGGCAGCTAGAGCCCCCCGGCTGGGCAGCACTCAGTGCCTGCCACTCCCAGGGATGGGGTTGCAAAGTTTGTTAAAGATAGTCTTAGTATGCCTGGCAGTTTTTCTCTGTGTTTTAGTTTGTGTTGATCCTGCCTTCTTAATTTGTGTTAATTGTGCTTTCTTATGTAAATAAAGAAGGAGGAGATGTGGGAGTGTGGCCATGGGGGTCGACAAGCCCCATGGTTGGTGATCACATCCGACTCTTAAAGATGAGACCATCAGGAAAGTAAAGCCTTGAGAGGGAACAAAGAAGGGTGATTCAGGAGACACCTTAAGCAGGGACATGAAGAACAGGAACAGGGACAGGCTAACAGAACAGGGACAAAAACAAAAAAGGAATGAATAGGGACATGCTTTCAGAACAGCGACAAACAAAAAACAGCGTATGGGATGGTCTCACTGGCATAGGCAGGACCCACAAACAAGGACTCCAGGAGTTGGAGGGGCAGCCAGAGCCCCCCAGCTGGGCAGCACTCAGTGCCTGCCTCTCCCAGGGATGGGGTTACAAAGTTTGTTAAAGATGGAATTAGTATGCCTGGCAGTTTTTCTCTGTATTTTAGTTTGTGTTAATAGTGCTTTCTTAATTTGTGTTACTCTTGCTTTCTTAATTTCTGTTAATCACGCCTTCATAATTTGTGTTAAACCTGCTTTCTTAATTTGTGTTAATCGAGCTCTTTTATGTTAATAAAGAAGGGGGAGTTGTGGGAGCATGGCCATGGGGGTCGACAAGTCCCATGGTTGGTGATCACATCCGACTCTTAAGGATGAGACCATCAGGAAAGGAAAGCCTTGAGAGGGAACAAAGAAGGGTGATTCAGGAGACACCTTAACCAGGGACATGAAGAACAGGAACAGGGATAGTCTAACAGAACAGGGACAAAAACAAAAAAGGAATGAATAGGGACAGGCTATCACAACAGCGACAAACAAAAAGCAGCGTATGGGAGGGTCTCGCTGGCATAGGCAGGACCCACAAACAAGGACTCCAGGAGTTGGAGGGGCAGCCAGAGCCCCCCGGCTGGGCAGCACTCAGTGCCTGCCTCTCCCAGCGATGGTTTTACAAAGGTTGTTAAAGATAGACTTAGTATGCCTGGCAGTTTTTCTCTGTGTTTTAGTTTGTGTTGATCCTGCCTTCTTAATTTGTGTTACTCTTGCTTTCTTAATTTCTGTTAATCGCGCCTTCTTAATTTGTGTTAAACCTGCTTTCTTAATTTGTGTTAATCGAGCTCTTTTATGTTAATAAAGAAGGGGGAGATGTGGGAGCCTGGCCATGGGGGTCGACAAGTCCCATGGTTGGTGATAACATCCGACTCTTAAAGATGAGGCCATCAGGAAAGTAAAGAGTTGAGAGGGAACAAAGAAGGGTGATTCAGGAGACACCTTAAACAGGGACATGAAGAACAGGAACAGGGACAGGCTAACAGAACAGGTACAAAACCAAAAAAGGAATGAATAGGGACAGGCAAAGGGAACAGGGAAAAAAAAAAAAAGGAATGAATAGGTACAGGCTAACAGAACAGGGACAAACAAAAAGAGCTTATGGGAGGGTCACGCTGGCTTACGCAGGACCCACAAAAAAGGACTCCAGGAGTTGCAGGGGCAGCCAGAGCCCCCCGGCTGGGCAGCACTCAGTGCCTGCCTCTCCCAGGGATGGGGTTGCAAAGTTTGTTAAAGATAGTCTTAGTATGCCTGGCAGTTTTTCTCTGTGTTTTAGTTTGTGTTGATCCTGCTTTCTTAATTTGTGTTAATTGCGCTTTCTTATGTTAATAAAGAAGGAGGAGATGTGGGAGTGTGGCCATGGGGGTCGACAAGCCCCATGGTTGGTGATCACATCCGACTCTTAAAGATGAGACCATCAGGAAAGGAAAGCCTTGAGAGGGAACAAAGAAGGGTGATTCAGGAGACACCTTAAACAGGGACATGAAGAACAGGAACAGGGACAGGCTAACGGAGCAGGGAGAAACAAAAAACAGCATATGGGAGGGTCCCACTGGCATATGCTGGACCCACAAACAAGGACTCCAGGAGTTGGAGGGGCAGCCAGAGCCCCCCGGCTGGGCAGCACTCAGTGCCTGCCTCTCCCAGGGATGGTTTTACAAAGGTTGTTAAAGATAGACTTAGTATGCCTGGCAGTTTTTCTCTGTGTTTTAGTTTCTGTTGATCCTGCCTTCTTAATTTGTGTTAATTGCGCTTTCTTATGTTAATAAAGAAGGAGGAGATGTGGGAGTGTGGCCATGGAGGTCGACAAGCCCCATGGTTGGTGATCACATCCGACTCTTAAAGATGAGACCATGAGGAAAGTAAAGCCTTGCGAGGGAACAAAGAAGGGTGACTCAGGAGACACCTTAAACAGGGACATGAAGTACAGGAACAGGGACAGGCTAACAGAACAGGGACAAAAACAAAAAAGGAATGAATGGGGACAGGCTATCAGAACAGCGACAAACAAAAAACAGCGTATGGGAGGGTCTCGCTGGCATAGGCAGGACCCACAAACAAGGACTCCAGGAGTTGGAGGGGCAGCCAGAGCCCCCTGGCTGGGCAGCACTCAGTGCCTGCCTCTCCCAGGGTTGGTTTTACAAAGGTTGTTAAAGATAGACTTTCTATGCCTGGCAGTTTTTCTCTGTGTTTTAGTTTGTGTTGATCCTGCCTTCTTAATTTGTGATAATCGCGCTTTCTTATGTTAATAAAGAAGGAGGAGATGTGGGAATGTGGCCATGGGGGTCGACAAGCCCCATGGTTGGTAATAACATCCGACTCTTAAGGATGAGACCATCAGGAATTTAAAGAGTTGAGAGGGAACAAAGAAGGGTGATTCAGGTGATACCTTCTTGTCTGGGGTGGCTAGTTCTCCAGCCATTAAAGCATGGAAGTTGCTGGGTGTTTGCTGTTGCCGGGCAAAGTTGTTGACCAATGACTAGTTAGTGGAAAGGTACTGCTGTGAGGCGGAAATTATAGGAAGGGAGCCTTTCCTGAATAAGGGATAGAATGAAGTTGTGCCCTCACTCTGAGAGATGAACTTATGCCCTCAGTAAGAGAGAGTTCAAGTTATGTCATCAATAAAGAGGTAGCAGTTACAGATCCTGAAAGAACCCCGTTGTCCGTGCGGTCTTTACGCCACAAATCGCCCCCCAACAGGGACATGAAACGAACAGGGACGAGAAGAAAACAAACAGGGGAATGAAGAACAGGAACAGGGACAGGCTAACAGAACAGGGACAAAAACAAAAAAGGAATGAATAGGGACAGGCAAACGGAACAGGGACAAAAACAGAAAAGGAATGAATAGGTACAGGCTAACAGAACAGGGACGAACAAAAAGAGCTTATGGGAGGGTCACGCTGGCTTACGCAGGACCCACAAACAAGGACTCCAGGAGCTGGAGGGGCAGCCAGAGCCCCCCGGCTGGGCAGCACTCAGTGCCTGCCACTCCCAGGGATGGGGTTGCAAAGTTTGTTAAAGATAGTCTTAGTATGCCTGGCAGCTTTTCTCTGTGTTTTAGTTTGTGTTGATCCTGCCTTCTTAATTTGTGTTAATTGCGCTCTTATGTTAATAAAGAAGGGGAAGATGTGGGAGTGTGGCCATGGGGGTCGACAAGCCCCATGGTTGGTGATAACATCGGACTCTTAAAGTAGAGACCATCAGGAAAGTAAAGCCTTGAGAGGGAACAAAGAAGGGTGATTCAGGAGACACCTTAAGCAGGGACATGAAGAACAGGAACAGGGACAGGCTAACAGAACAGGGAGGAAAACAAAAAAGGAATGAATAGGGACAGGCTATCAGAACAGGGACAAACAAAAAACAGCGTATGGGAGGGTCTCGCTGGCATAGGCAGGACCCACAAACAAGGACTCCAGGAGTTGGAGGGGCAGCCAGAGCCCCCCGGCTGGGAAGCACTCAGTGCCTGCCTCTCCCAGGGATGGGGTTACAAAGTTTGTAAAAGATGGAATTAGTATGCCTGGCAGTTTTTCTCTGTATTTTAGTTTGTGTTAATAGTGCTTTCTTAATTTGTGTTACTCTTGCTTTCTTAATTTCTGTTAATCGCGCCTTCATAATTTGTGTTAAACCTGCTTTCTTAATTTGTGTTAATCGAGCTCTTTTATGTTAATAAAGAAGGGGGAGTTGTGGGAGCATGGCCATGGGGGTCGACAAGTCCCATGGTTGGTGATAACATCTGACTCTTAAAGATGAGGCCATCAGGAAAGTAAAGAGTTGAGAGGGAACAAAGAAGGGTGATTCAGGAGACACCTTAAACAGGGACATGAAGAACAGGAACAGGGGCAGGCAAACAGAGCAGGGAGAAACAAAAAACAGCATATGGGAGGGTCCGACTGGCATATGCTGGACCCACAAACAAGGACTCCAGGAGTTGGAGGGGCAGCCAGAGCCCCCCGGCTGGGCAGCACTCGGTGCCTGCCTCTCCCAGGGACGGTTTTACAAAGATTGTTAAAGATAGACTTAGTATGCCTGGCAGTTTTTCTCTGTGTTTTAGTTTGTGTTGATCCTGCCTTCTTAATTTGTGTTAATCGCACTTTCTTATGTTAATAAAGAAGGGGAAGATGTGGGAGTGTGGCCATGGGGGTCGACAAGCCCCATGGTTGGTGATAACATCCGACTATTAAAGTAGAGACCATCAGGAAAGTAAAGCCTTGAGAGGGAACAAAGAAGGGTGATTCAGGAGACACCATAAACAGGGACATGAAGAACAGGAACAGGGATAGTCTAACAGAACAGGGACAAAAACAAAAAAGGAATGAATAGGGACAGGCTATCAGAACAGGGACAAACAAAAAACAGCGTATGGGAGGGTCTCGCTGGCATAGGCAGGACCCACAAACAAGGACTCCAGGAGTTGGAGGGGCAGCCAGAGCTCCCCGGCTGGGCAGCACTCAGTGCCTGCCTCTCCCAGGGATGGGGTTACAAAGTTTGTTAAAGATGGAATTAGTATGCCTGGCCGTTTTTCTCTGTATTTTAGTTTGTGTTAATAGTGCTTTCTTAATTTGTGTTACTCTTGCTTTCTTAATTTCTGTTAATCGCGCCTTCTTAATTTGTGTTAAACCTGCTTTCTTAATTTGTGTTAATTGAGCTCTTTTATGTTAATAAAGAAGGGAGAGTTGTAAGAGTGTGGCCATGGGGGTCGACAAGCCCCATGGTTGGTGATAACATCCGACTCTTAAAGATGAGGCCATCAGGAAAGTAAAGAGTTGAGAGGGAACAAAGAAGGGTGATTCAGGAGACACCTTAAACAGGGACATGAAGAACAGGAACAGGGATAGTCTAACAGAACATGGAGAAACAAAAAACAGCATATGGGAGGGTCCCGCTGGCGTATGCTGGACCCACAAACAAGGACTCCAGGAGTTGGAGGGGCAGCCAGAGCCCCCCGGCTGGGCAGCACTCAGTGCCTGCCTCTCCCAGGGATGGTTTTACAAAGATTGTTAAAGATAGACTTAGTATGCCTGGCAGTTTTTCTCTGTGTTTTAGTTTGTGTTGATCCTGCCTTCTTAATTTGTGTTAATCGCGCTTTGTTATGTTAATAAAGAAGGGGAAGATGTGGGAGTGTGGCCATGGGGGTCGACAAGCCCCATGGTTGGTGATAACATCGGACTCTTAAAGTAGAGACCATCAGGAAAGTAAAGCCTTGAGAGGGAACAAAGAAGGGTGATTCAGGAGACACCTTAAGCAGGGACATGAAGAACAGGAACAGGGACAGCCTAACAGAACAGGGACAAAACAAAAAAGGAATGAATAGGGACATGCTATCAGAACAGCGACAAACAAAAAACAGCGTATGGGAGGGTCTCGCTGACATAGGCAGGACCCACAAACAAGGACTCCAGGAGTTGGAGGGGCAGCCAGAGCCCCCCGGCTGGGCAGCACTCAGTGCCTGCCTCTCCCAGGGACGGTTTTACAAAGATTGTTAAAGATAGACTTAGTATGCCTGGCAGTTTTTCTCTGTGTTTTAGTTTGTGTTGATCCTGCCTTCTTAATTTGTGTTAATCGCGCTTTCTTATGTTAATAAAAAAGGAGGAGATGTGGGAGTGTGGCCATGGGGGTCGACAGGCCCCATGGTTGGTAATAACATAGGACTCTTAAGGATGAGACCATCAGGAATTTAAAGAGCTGGGAGGGAACAAAGAAGGGTGATTCAGGTGACACCTTGTTGTCTGGGGTGGCTTGTTCTCCAGCCATTAAAGCATGGAAGTTGCTGGGTGTTTGCTGTTGCCGGGCAAAGTTGTTGACCAATGACTAGTTAGTGGAAAGGTACTGCTGTGCGGCAGAAATTATAGGAAGGGAGCCTATCCTGAATAAGGGATAGAATGAAGTTGTGCCCTCACTCTGAGAGATGAAGTTATGCCTTCAGTAAGAGAGAGTTCAAGATATGTCATCAATAAAGAGGTAGCAGTTACAGATCCTGAAAGAACCCCGTTGTCCGTGCGGTCTTTACGCCACAAATCGCCCCCCAACAGGGACATGAAAACGAACAGGGACGAGAAGAAAACAAACAGGGGAATGAAGAACAGGAACAGAGACAGGCAAACAGAACAAGGACAAAAACAAAAAAGGAAAGAATAGGGACAGGCAAACGGAACAGGGACAAAAACAGAAAAGGAATGAATAGGTACAGGCTAACAGAACAGGGACGAACAAAAAGAGGGTATGGGAGGGTCACGCTGGCTTACGCAGGACCCCCAAACAAGGACTCCAGGAGTTGGAGGGGCAGCCGGAGCCCCCCAGCTGGGCAGCACTCAGTGCCTGCCTCTCCCAGGGATGGGGTTACAAAGTTTGTTAAAGATGGAATTAGTATGCCTGGCAGTTTTTCTCTGTATTTTAGTTTGTGTTAATAGTGCTTTCTTAATTTGTGTTTCTCTTGCTTTCTTAATTTCTGTTAATCGCGCCTTCTTAATTTGTGTTAAACCTGCTTTCTTAATTTGTGTTAATCGAGCTCTTTTATGTTAATAAAGAAGGGGGAGTTGTAAGAGTGTGGCCATGGGGGTCGACAAGCCCCATGGTTGGTGATAACATCCGACTCTTAAAGATGAGGCCATCAGGAAAGTAAAGAGTTGAGAGGGAACAAAGAAGGGTGATTCAGGAGACACCTTAAACAGGGACATGAAGAACAGGAACAGGGATAGTCTAACAGAACAGGGAGAAACAAAAAACAGCATATGGGAGGGTCCCGCTGGCGTATGCTGGACCCACAAACAAGGACTCCAGGAGTTGGAGGGGCAGCCAGAGCCCCCCGGCTGGGCAGCACTCAGTGCCTGCCTCTCCCAGGGATGGTTTTACAAAGATTGTTAAAGATGGAATTAGTATGCCTGGCAGTTTTTCTCTGTATTTTAGTTTGTGTTAATAGTGCTTTCTTAATTTGTGTTAATCGCGCTTTCTTATGTTAATAAAGAAGGGGAAGATGTGGGAGTGTGGCCATGGGGGTCGACAAGCCCCATGGTTGGTGATAACATCGGACTCTTAAAGTAGAGACCATCAGGAAAGTAAAGCCTTGAGAGGGAACAAAGAAGGGTGATTAAGGAGACACCTTAAGCAGGGACATGAAGAACAGGAACAGGGACAGCCTAACAGAACAGGGACAAAACAAAAAAGGAATGAATAGGGACATGCTATCAGAACAGGGGCAAACAAAAAACAGCGTATGGGAGGGTCTCGCTGACATAGGCAGGACCCACAAACAAGGACTCCAGGAGTTGGAGGGGCAGCCAGAGCCCCCCGGCTGGGCAGCACTCAGTGCCTGCCTCTCCCAGGGACGGTTTTACAAAGATTGTTAAAGATAGACTTAGTATGCCTGGCAGTTTTTCTCTGTGTTTTAGTTTGTGTTGATCCTGCCTTCTTAATTTGTGTTAATCGCGCTTTCTTATGTTAATAAAAAAGGAGGAGATGTGGGAGTGTGGCCATGGGGGTAGTCAATCTCCATGGTTGGTAATAACATAGGACTCTTAAGGATGAGACCATCAGGAATTTAAAGAGCTGGGAGGGAACAAAGAAGGGTGATTCAGGTGACACCTTGTTGTCTGGTGTGGCTTGTTCTCCAGCCATTAAAGATGGAAGTTGCTGGGTGTTTGCTGTTGCCGGGCAAAGTTGTTGACCAATGACTAGTTAGTGGAAAGGTACTGCTGTGAGGCGGAAATTATAGGAAGGGAGCCTTTCCTGAATAAGGGATAGAATGAAGTTGTGCCCTCACTCTGAGAGATGAAGTTATGCCTTCAGTAAGAGAGAGTTCAAGATATGTCATCAATAAAGAGGTAGCAGTTACAGATCCTGAAAGAACCCCGTTGTCCGTGCGGTCTTTACGCCACAAATCGCCCCCCAACAGGGACATGAAAACGAACAGGGACGAGAAGAAAACAAACAGGGGAATGAAGAACAGGAACAGAGACAGGCAAACAGAACAAGGACAAAAACAAAAAAGGAATGAATAGGGACAGGCAAACGGAACAGGGACAAAAACAGAAAAGGAATGAATAGGTACAGGCTAACAGAACAGGGACGAACAAAAAGAGCTTATGGGAGGGTCACGCTGGCTTACGCAGGACCCAGAAACAAGGACTCCAGGAGTTGGAGGGGCAGCCAGAGCCCCCCGGCTGGGCAGCACTCAGTGCCTGCCTCTCCCAGGGATGGGGTTACAAAGTTTGTTAAAGATGGAATTAGTATGCCTGGCAGTTTTTCTCTGTATTTTAGTTTGTGTTAATAGTTCTTTCTTAATTTGTGTTACTCTTCCTTTCTTAATTTCTGTTAATCGCGCCTTCTTAATTTGTGTTAAACCTGCTTTCTTAATTTGTGTTAATCAAGCTCTTTTATGTTAATAAAGAAGGGGGAGATGTGGGAGCGTGGCCATGGGGTTGGACAAGTCCCATGGTTGGTGATAACATCCGACTATTAAAGTAGAGACCATCAGGAAAGTAAAGAGTTGAAAGGGAACAAAGAAGGGTGATTCAGGAGACACCTTAAACAGGGACATGAAGAACAGGAACAGGGATAGTCTAACAGAACAGGGACGAAAACAAAAAAGGAATGAATAGGGACAGGCTATGAGAACAGGGACAAACAAAAAACAGCGTATGGGAGGGTCTCGTTGGCATACGCAGGACCCAAAAACAAGGACTCCAGGAGTTGGAGGGGCAGCCAGAGCCCCCTGGCTGGGCAGTACTCAGTGCCTGCCTCTCCCAGGGATGGTTTTACAAAGGTTGTTAAAGATAGACTTAGTATGCCTGGCAGTTTTTCTCTGTGTTTTAGTTTGTGTTGATCCTGCCTTCTTAATTTGTGTTAATCGCCCTTTCTTAAGTTAATAAAGAAGGGGGAGATGTGGGAGTGTGGCCATGGGGGTCGACAGGCCCCATGGTTGGTGATAACATAGGACTCTTAAGGTTGAGACCATCAGGAATTTAAAGAGTTGAGAGGGAACAAAGAAGGGTGATTCAGGTGACACCTTCTTGTCTGGGGTGGCTAGTTCTCCAGCCATTAAAGTATGGAAGTTGCTGGGTGTTTGCTGTTGCCGGGCAAAGTTGTTGACCAATGACTAGTTAGTGGAAAGGTACTGCTGTGAGGCGGAAATTATAGGAAGGGAGCCTTTCCTGAATAAGGGATAGAATGAAGTTGTGCCCTCACTCTGAGAGATGAAGTTATGCCCTCAGTAAGAGAGAGTTCAAGTTATGTCATCAATAAAGAGGTAGCAGTTACAGATCCTGAAAGAACCCCGTCGTCCGTGCAGTCTTTACGCCACAAATCGCCCCCCAAAAGGGACATGAAACGAACGGGGACGAGAAGAAAACAAACAGGGACATGAAGAACAGGAACAGGGACAGGCTAACAGCACAGGGACAAAAACAAAAAAGGAATGAATAGGGACAGGCTAACTGAACAGGGACGAACAAAAAGAGCTTATGGGAGGGTCACGCTGGCTTACGCAGGACCCACAAACAAGGACTCCAGGAGTTGGAGGGGCAGCCAGAGCCCCCCAGCTGGGCAGCACTCAGTGCCTGCCTCTCCCAGGGATGGGGTTACAAAGTTTGTAAAAGATGGAATTAGTATGCCTGGCAGTTTTTCTCTGTGTTTTAGTTTGTGTTAATAGTGCTTTCTTAATTTGTGTTACTCTTGCTTTCTTAATTTCTGTTAATTGCGCCTTCTTAATTTGTGTTAAACCTGCTTTCTTAATTTGTGTTAATCGAGCTCTTTTATGTTAATAAAGGAGGGGGAGATGTGGGAGCATGGCCATGGGGGTCCACAAGTCCCATGCTTGGTGATAACATCCAACTCTTAAAGATGAGGCCATCAGGAAAGTAAAGAGTTGAGAGGGAACAAAGAAGGGTGATTCAGGAGACACCTTAAACAGGGACATGAAGAACAGGAACAGGGACAGGCTAACAGAGCAGGGAGAAACAAAAAACAGCATATGGGAGAGTCCCACTGGCATATGCTGGACCCAAAAACAAGGACTCCAGGAGTTGGAGGGGCAGCCAGAGCCCCCCGGCTGGGCAGCACTCAGTGCCTGCCTCTCCCGGGGATGGGGTTACAAAGTTTGTTAAAGATGGAATTAGTATGCCTGGCAGTTTTTCTCTGTGTTTTAGTTTGTGTTGATCCTGCCTTCTTAATTTGTGTTAATCGCGCTTTCTTAAGTTATTAAAGAAGGGGGAGATATGGGAGTGTGGCCATGGGGGTCGACAGGCCCCATGGTTGGTAATTACATCCGACTCTTAAGGATGAGACCATCAGGAATTTAAAGAGCTGGGAGGGAACAAAGAAGGGTGATTCAGGTGACACCTTGTTGTCTGGGGTGGCTTGTTCTCCAGCCATTAAAGCATGGAAGTTGCTGGGTGTTTGGTGTTGCCGGGCAAAGTTGTTGACCAATGACTAGTTAGTGGAAAGGTACTGCTGTGAGGCGGAAATTATAGGAAGGGAGCCTTTCCTGAATAAGGGATAGAATGAAGTTGTGCCCTCACTCTGAGAGATGAAGTTATGCCTTCAGTAAGAGAGAGTTCAAGATATGTCATCAATAAAGAGGTAGCAGTTACAGATCCTGAAAGAACCCCGTTGTCCGTGCGGTCTTTACGCCACAAATCGCCCCCCAACAGGGACATGAAAACGAACAGGGACGAGAAGAAAACAAACAGGGGAATGAAGAACAGGAACAGAGACAGGCAAACAGAACAAGGACAAAAACAAAAAAGGAATGAATAGGGACAGGCAAACGGAACAGGGACAAAAACAGAAAAGGAATGAACAGGTACAGGCTAACAGAACAGGGACGAACAAAAAGAGGGTGTGGGAGGGTCACGCTGGCTTACGCAGGACCCCCAAACAAGGACTCCAGGAGTTGGAGGGGCAGCCAGAGCTCCCCGGCTGGGCAGCACTCAGTGCCTGCCTCTCCCAGGGATGGGGTTACAGAGTTTGTAAAAGATGGAATTAGTATGCCTGGCAGTTTTTCTCTGTGTTTTAGTTTGTGTTAATAGTGCTTTCTTAATTTGTGTTACTCTTGCTTTCATAATTTCTGTTAATTGCGCCTTCTTAATTTGTGTTAAACCTGCTTTCTTAATTTGTGTTAATCGAGCTCTTTTATGTTAATAAAGAAGGGGGAGATGTGGGAGCATGGCCATGGGGGTCCACAAGTCCCATGGTTGGTGATAACATCCAACTCTTAAAGATGAGGCCATCAGGAAAGTAAAGAGTTGAGAGAGAACAAAGAAGGGTGATTAAGGAGACACCTTAAACAGGGACATGAAGAACAGGAACAGGGACAGGCTAACAGAGCAGGGAGAAACAAAAAACAGCATATGGGAGAGTCCCACTGGCATATGCTGGACCCAAAAACAAGGACTCCAGGAGTTGGAGGGGCAGCCAGAGCCCCCCGGCTGGGCAGCACTCAGTGCCTGCCTCTCCCAGGGATGGTTTTACAAAGGTTGTTAAAGATAGACTTAGTATGCCTGGCAGTTTTTCTCTGTGTTTTAGTTTGTGTTGATCCTGCCTTCTTAATATGTGTTAATCGCGCTTTCTTAAGTTAATAAAGAAGGGGGAGATGTGGGAGTGTGGCCATGGGGGTCGACAAGCCCCATGGTTGGTGATAACATCAGACTCTTAATGATGAGACCATCAGGAAAGTAAAGCCTTGAGAGGGAACAAAGAAGGGTGATTCAGGAGACACCTTAAACAGGGACATGAAGAACAGGAACAGGGATAGTCTAACAGAACAGGGACAAAAACAAAAAAGTAATGAATAGGGACAGGCTATCAGAACAGGGACAAACAAAAAGCAGCGTATGGGAGGGTCTCGCTGGCATAGGCAGGACCCACAAACAAGGACTCCAGGAGTTGGAGGGGCAGCCAGAGCCCCCCAGCTGGGCAGCACTCAGTGCCTGCCTCTCCCAGGGACAGGGTTACAAAGTTTGTTAAAGATGGAATTAGTATGCCTGGCAGTTTTTCTCTGTGTTTTAGTTTGTGTTAATAGTCCTTTCTTAATTTGTGTTACTCTTGCTTTCTTAATTTCTGTTAATCGCGCCTTCTTAATTTGTGTTAAACCTGCTTTCTTAATTTGTGTTAATCGAGCTCTTTTATGTTAATAAAGGAGGGGGAGATGTGGGAGCCTGGCCATGGGGTTAGACAAGCCCCATGGTTGGTGATAAGATCTGACTAATAAAGTAGAGACCATCAGGAAAGTAAAGCCTTGAGAGGGAACAAAGAAGGGTGATTCAGGAGACACCTTAAACAGGGACATGAAGAACAGGAACAGGGATAGTCTAACAGAACAGGGACAAAAACAAAAAAGGAATGAATAGGGACAGGCTATCAGAACAGGGACAAACAAAAAACAGCCTATTGGAGGGTCTCGCTGGCATAGGCAGGACCCACAAACAAGGACTCCAGGAGTTGGAGGGGCAGCCAGAGCCCCCCAGCTGGGAAGCACTCAGTGCCTGCCTCTCCCACGGATGGGGTTACAAAGTTTGTTAAAGATGGAATTAGTATGCCTGGCAGTTTTTCTCTGTGTTTTAGTTTGTGTTGATCCTGCCTTCTTAATTTGTGTTAATCGCGCTTTCTTATGTTAATAAAGAAGGGGAAGATGTGGGAGTGTGGCCATAGGGGTCGACAAGCCCCATGGTTGGTGGTAACATCAGACTCTTAATGATGAGACCATCAGGAAAGTAAAGAGTTGAGAGAGAACTAAGAAGGGTGATTCAGGAGACACCTTAAAAAGGGACATGAAGAACAGGAACAGGGACAGGCTAACAGAGCAGGGAGAAACACAAAACAGCATATGGGAGGGTCCCACTGGCATATGCTGGACCCACAAACAAGGACTCCAGGAGTTGGAGGGGCAGCCAGAGCCCCCCGGCTGGGCAGCACTCAGTGCCTGCCTCTCCCAGGGACGGTTTTACAAAGATTGTTAAAGATAGACTTAGTATGCCTGGCAGTTTTTCTCTGTGTTTTAGTTTGTGTTGATCCTGCCTTCTTAATATGTGTTAATCGCGCTTTCTTAAGTTAATAAAGAAGGGGGAGATGTGGGAGTGTGGCCATGGGGGTCGACAAGCCCCATGGTTGGTGATAACATAGGACTCTTAAGGATGAGACCATCAGGAATTTAAAGAGTTGAGAGGGAACAAAGAAGGGTGATTCAGGTGACACCTTGTTGTCTGGGGTGTCTTGTTCTCCAGCCATTAAAGCATGGAAGTTGCTGGGTGTTTGCTGTTGCCGGGCAACGTTGTTGACCAATGACTAGTTAGTGGAAAGGTACTGCTGTGAGGCCGAAGTTATAGGAAGGGAGCCTTTCCTGAATAAGGGATAGAATGAAGTTGTGCCCTTACTCTGAGAGATGAAGTTATGCCTTCAGTAAGAGAGAGTTCAAGTTATGCCATCAATAAAGAGGTAGCAGTTACAGATCCTGAAAGAACCCCGTTGTCCGTGCGGTCTTTACGCCACAAATCGCCCCCCAAAAGGGACATGAAAACGAACAGGGACAAGAAGAAAACAAACAGGGACATGAAGAACAGGATCAGGGACAGCCTAACAGCACAGGGACAAAAACAAAAAAGGAATGAATAGGGACAGGCTAACAGAACAGGGACGAACAAAAAGAGCTTATGGGAGGGTCACGCTGGCTTACGCAGGACCCACAAACAAGGACTCCAGGAGTTGGAGGGGCAGCCAGAGCCCCCCGGCTGGGCAGCACTCAGTGCCTGCTACTCCCAGGGATGGGGTTGCAAAGTTTGTTAAAGATAGTCTTAGTATGCCTGGCAGCTTTTCTCTGTGTTTTAGTTTGTGTTGATCCTGCCTTCTTAATTTGTGTTAATCGAGCTCTTTTATGTTAATAAAGAATGGGGAGATGTGGGAGCATGGCCATGGGGGTCGACAAGTCCCATGGTTGGTGATAACATCCAACTCTTAAAGATGAGGCTGTTAGCGTAGCAACCACATAACCACCAAGTGATTATATGAAGGTGCTTTATTCAGCGCTGGAAGCCGGGGCAGGTGCCCAAATCTGGCTTCAAGTCCCGTTACTTCCCAGCCGTTATTTATACATACAACATTGCGTCAGGTATACATATTCATTACAGGTTGCAACATCAGCCTCGCTTTTCATTCTAATTAGCTCCCCTCCCCTTTGCACATGCGTGGCGCACTCTGGTGGTCGTCCAGGTGGTCGTCCAGATGAAGTAAGGAGTCTTCCTCTCCGCTAAACTCTTTCACCTTTCTCACTCGACGCATGCTCCCTCCGCTCCTTGGTTCTGCTTCAACTCATTTCATCATCTCCAGGCCCTTATCCAAGGTCAGGTTGTACCTATTCCCTCCCGGGGTTCCCCTCCATCGATTCTTTTGATTGTTCAATGTACTCCCTAAGTTTCCAGTATACATAGATTACTTGATAATGTAAGTACATTTAATAATATTTAATTATACCGTATGATCCATCACCTGAGAAACATTAATAGAACATCCATTCGATTCTCCCCAACACTAACATTTTGAGAAACATTAATAGAACATCCATTCGATTCTCCCCAACACTAACATTTCCCCCCTTTGAAAATACTTCACTCATACCAAGAGCAAGTATTTTCATTACTATTAAAACATAATTATATACATCCTGTTTACCGGTAACATGCATATTCGGGTTCAGTTCAGGAGACTCATAAGGTTTTCCATACATGATTTCATAGGGACTTACTGACATCCCACTTCTTGGCTTTATTCTAATTCTTAGCAAAGCTATCGGTAAGGCCTGTGGCCACTGTATCTTAGCCTCCTGACAGATTTTGCTTAATTGTCCTTTTAAAGTTTGGTTCATCCTCTCTACCTGACCACTAGATTGAGGCCTCCATGGGGTATGTAAGTTCCAGGTAATTCCCACTAACCTACTAACCTCCTTAACCACATTGGCAATGAAATGTGGTCCCCTGTCTGAAGAAATACCCAACGGTACACCAAATCTAGGGATTATTTCCCGTAGTAACCATTTTACCGTTTCCTTTGCTTGGTTGGTGCGACAGGGAAGGGCCTCCGGCCATCCTGAAAAAGTATCAACCCCTACCAATAGGTATTTATAACCTCTTGCTTTAGGCAGTTCTACGAAGTCTATTTGCCAGTAATCTCCAGGCTCTATCCCAGCTCTAGTTCTTCCCATCTCAGCATGTTTCCTTGCTACCGGGTTATTCTTTAAGCAAAGCTCACATTTTGACATTACTGACTTTGCCATTGTTAACATGTGTACCGAGATGACACCTCGTTTCAAATAGGTCACCATTGCTCCTGCACCCCAGTGACATTCATTATGTTTTATTTGTAAGATTTCTCGCATTACTATAGGAGGCACTATAAGTTGTCCTGTCGCAGTCACATACCAGCCGTCAGGATTCTTCTGGGCCTTCATCAAATTTGCAAGTCTCTCATCTTCTGCTGAATACTTTGGGTTTTTAGGTAATTTGAAACAAGAGAGGCCTACCTTCGATGGAATTAGAGCCATTACTTTCCGTACTTCACGCGTGACCTTCCGGGCCGTCAAATCTGCCAATCTGTTACCTTCTGCAATCTCTGACATCCCTCCTTGATGAGCTTTACAATGCATTATGGCCACCTGTTGGGGTTTCTGTACAGCTGTTATTAATTTCAATATTTCTTCCTGATATTTTATATTAGTCCCTTATGAGGATAGCATTCCCCTTTCTTTCCATAATGCCCCATGTACGTGGACTACCCCGAATGCATATTTTGAATCTGTCCAAATATTCACATTCTTACCCTCGCTTAGTTCCAGGGCCCGCGTCAGGGCGACTATTTCTGCTCGTTGGGCTGAAGTCCCCGGAGGTAGGGAATTTGCCTCAATCACTACCTTTGATGTAGTTACCGTGTATCCTGCATAACGAGTCCCATTTTCCACAAAGCTGCTTCCATCCGTGAAAAGTTCCCAATCCGGTCTCCCCAGAGGCTGATCCTTTAAGTCTGTTCTGCTGGCATAGGTATATTCGATGATCTCCACGCAATCATGACTGAGGTCTCCTTCCTCCGCAGTTGTTCCTAGAAACACTGCTGGGTTCAATAGGTTAGTAGTTCTTAAGATTACATCATCTTGCTCAGTTAATATAGCTTGATATTTCATCATTCGGCTGGGCGATAGCCAATGGCCCCCCTTTTGCTCCAATACCGTAGTCACCATATGTGGCACGAACACTTCAATTTGTTTCCCTAATGTGAGCTTCCTGGCTTCCTGTATTAAAAGGACTGTGGCTGCCACGGCCCTTAAACACGAGGGCCATCCGGCGCTTACCGCATCCAATTGTTTAGAAAAATACCCCACAGGTCTTTTCCAGCTCCCAAGTCGCTGGGTCAGTACTCCTAATGCCAATCGTTGTCTCTCATGCACAAACAGCTGAAAGTCCTTTGATAAGTCCGGCAAGCCCAAGGCAGGCGCCTTTATCAGGGCTTCTTTTAATTTCTTAAAGGCCTCTTGTTGTGGCTTTCCCCAGGTAAATGTACAGGCCTTTTGGGTTTCATAGAGGGGCTTTGCTATGAGTCCATAGTCCATTACCCACAGTCTACACCACCCGGCCATACCTAGGAAAGCCCGTAGTTCGTGCAGATTTCGCGGCTCGGGGATTTCACAAATAGCTTGTATTCGGTTAACTCCCAATTTTCTTTGTCCTTGAGAAATTTCACATCCCAAATAAATTACTGTTGTGCACGCGATTTGTGCCTTTTGTTTAGAAACCTTGTACCCATTTAGTCCCAATTGATTCAAAATATCAACAGTTACCTGAATACATTCTGACTCTCCTTCGGTAGCTATTAATATATCGTCCACATATTGTAACAGCAGGTATCGATCCTTTGGTACCTGAATTTGTCCTTGGTTAATCCAATCTTCTATTTCTTTAGCTAGTTGACTGCCGAAGAGGGTCGGGCTATTCTTGAATCCTTGAGGCAATCTTGTCCAGGTCAGTTGCATCTTTCGTCCGTTCTGTGGACTTTCCCATTCAAAAGCAAAAGTTTTCTACTATCCTTGTCAATGGGTATGCAGAAGAAGGCATCTTTTAAATCAATTACAGTAAACCACTTATATTTCTCTTTTACAGATGTTAACAATGTATAAGGATTAGCCACCACTGGGTGAATATCTTTTGTTATTTCGTTTATTGCCCTAAGGTCCTGCACTAGCCTGTATTCCCCATTAGGTTTCTTTACTGGGAAAATTGGGGTATTATATTCAGATTTGCATTCCTCCAGAATGTGGTAGCTAAGAAATTTATCTATAATCTTTACTATTCCTAGCCTAGCTTCTAGCTTCAATGGGTACTGTTTAATCCGTACCGGTCGGGCCCCTTCCTTAAGTTCAATTTTTACTGGCTGGGCTACTTTTGATTTTCCAGGCACGTCCGTTTCCCAAATTGCAGGCATTACTGCATTTTCTACCTCTTTTGGGATATGAGGAACAGCCTTCTCTTTAATCATTAATATTTGTCCCACTTTTGATTCCGGGATTCTCATAATCAATTCTCCATCTTCAAACATTATAGTTTAGTTAGCAAATCCCGTCCCAAAAGAGGAATAGGGCATTCTGGTACATATAAAAATTCATGCGTAATTTCTTTACCTCCAAACTGTAAATCAAGGGGTTGTAAGAATGGCCGTATTTCCTCCTTCCCGGTGGCACCTACAATAGTAGTTTTCCTTTCCCCTATCTTACCACTTAATCTATTGAGTACTGAATATGTGGCCCCTGTATCAATTAAAAATTTTACTTCCTTATTTCCTATTTGAATTTTTTACCAAGGGCTCTTTAGTTTCTTTCAATCTCTCTAAAAAGGTGGAAGGTGATTCCGCTTTTTCTTGCCTGACATTATACAATTTTGACCAATTTATGGTCCGGGGCATGGCATTCTGTACCCCGATTTGTACCCAATCTTGATATCTCTTCAGCCTCCTTATTCCATCCCCTGTGTTATAATCCCATTGGGGATCCTCGGTGGGGAAGTTTTGATCTAGATTTCCAAGCACTAATCCATTACGTATATCTTCTCGGGCTCTCTCTCTGGCTGCCCGTAATACCATGTCCTTTTCTGTTGAATCCATCAAAGTATCCAGGATCACCTGGAGATCATCCCAATCGGGATTTTGGGTTTTAATTATCATTTTCATTATCCTAGCTACTTTATCTGGGTTTTCCCTGTAGGTGCCGGCTGCTTGCTTCCATATCATTAAATCCCCAGCTGAAAAAGGCACCTTGACATATACCGGTCCTTCTGTCCCCACTCCTTGCCTGAGGGGAGCGATTATTTTCCCTCCCTCTTCATTTATAGTTTCCCCTGCCCTTCGCTGTTGCCGGGTCCTATGTGACACAGGGGAGGCTAAAGTCGGGGATTCTCCATTACTACTGCTATCTTCCTTTTCTTTTTCTCTCTGTCCTGGCTCTTCCGGCGGAGCCGACGGCGCGACTTCCAAGTCAATATTTCCATTATTCATTTCCCCATAATACTTATTATTCTCTATTGCCTGATGCTGTATACAGCGTCTCTCCTTAGTACATGCACAACAACGTTCCTCAGTTGAAACCTCAAGCACCATTATTCCACAAGCATGCTGCCATTCAGGCTTTCGGCGTAAATAAAAGAATAATTCCACATACGGCAGTTCATCATATTTTCCTTCCCACTTACAAAATAGCATTAATTGTAAAATTGTATTATATTGCAATGTTCCATTCTCAGGCCAAGTTTCTTGGTCCTCTAGTTTATACTGTGGCCACCAAATATTACAATAATCAATTAGCTTTCCTTTCCGCATTTCTTGACCAAAACCTCCCTCCTTCCAGTGTGCTAGCAAACACCCCAGCGGGGATGTCCGCTGGATAGGTACATCTTTTCCCAGAATTTCTTTAATCTTTTTCATTTTGAGCTTATGATACGGACCCAAAAGCTGCCGGAGCAGCAACACACTCTCCCGGAAGCTGCCGGAGCAGCAATACACTCTCCCGAAAGCTGCCGGAGCAGCAACACACTCTCCCGAAAGGTGCCGGAGCAGCAACACACTCTCCCGAAAGCTGCCGGAGCAGCAACACACTCTCCCGAAAGCTTGCCGGAGCAGCAACACACTCTCCCGAAAGCTGCCGGAGCAGCAACACACTCTCCCGAAAGCTGCCGGAGCAGCAACACACTCTCCCGAAAGCTGCCGGAGCAGCAACACACTCTTCCGAAAGCTGCCGGAGCAGCAACACACTCTCCCGAAAGCTGCCGGAGCAGCAACACACTCTTCCGAAAGCTGCCGGAGCAGCAACACACTCTCCCGAAAGCTGCCGGAGCAGCAACACACTCTTCCGAAAGCTGCCGGAGCAGCAACACACTCTCCCGAAAGCTGCCGGAGCAGCAACACACTCTCCCGAAAGCTGCCGGAGCAGCAACACACTCTCCCGAAAGCTGCCGGAGCAGCAACACACTCTCCCGAAAGCTGCCGGAGCAGCAACAGCACACTTTCCAGAAGCTGCCGGAGCAGCAGCGTGCTTTCCCAAAAGCTGCCGGAGCAGCAGCGTGCTTTCCCAAAAGCTGCCGGAGCAGCAGCAGCACGCTTTTTACATACCAATAATACCAGGTGCTGACCCTTCAGCACAAACCAATACAATTACCAATGCCGAACCTGCAGAGCTTTCGCTCTGTCTAACGGACGGCGCCTAGGCTTACCCCGGGACCTCCCTGCCCAACCGAGCGTGGCTTTCGCCGCGTCTGACCGGCAGGCTTTCCCAACCAAATCGGTACCGAATACCCAAAGTTGAAAGCACCTTTGCTTACCACTCCAGTGGTACGTCGTGAGCAGCGGAGGTCGGTCGTGGTCGACTGCTCCCCGAGAATCCCTCGGTGCCGGCTGGAGCGAAACCGAGACACGATCCGCCTCAGCAGTGCCCACGCTGTCCCATCTGGGTCGCCAAAATGTTAGCGTAGCAACCACATAACCACCAAGTGATTATATGAAGGTGCTTTATTCAGCGCTGGAAGCCGGGGCAGGTGCCCAAATCTGGCTTCAAGTCCCGTTACTTCCCAGCCGTTATTTATACATACAACATTGCGTCAGGTATACATATTCATTACAGGTTGCAACATCAGCCTCGCTTTTCATTCTAATTAGCTCCCCTCCCCTTTGCACATGCGTGGCGCACTCTGGTGGTCGTCCAGGTGGTCGTCCAGATGAAGTAAGGAGTCTTCCTCTCCGCTAAACTCTTTCACCTTTCTCACTCGACGCATGCTCCCTCCGCTCCTTGGTTCTGCTTCAACTCATTTCATCATCTCCAGGCCCTTATCCAAGGTCAGGTTGTACCTATTCCCTCCCGGGGTTCCCCTCCATCGATTCTTTTGATTGTTCAATGTACTCCCTAAGTTTCCAGTATACATAGATTACTTGATAATGTAAGTACATTTAATAATATTTAATTATACCGTATGATCCATCACCTGAGAAACATTAATAGAACATCCATTCGATTCTCCCCAACACTAACATTTTGAGAAACATTAATAGAACATCCATTCGATTCTCCCCAACACTAACAAGGCCATCAGGAAAGTAAAGAGTTGAGAGGGAACAAAGAAGGGTGATTCAGGAGACACCTTAAACAGGGACATGAAGAACAGGAACAGGGATAGTCTAACAGAACAGGGAGGAAAACAAAAAAGGAATGAATAGGGACAGGCTATCAGAACAGGGACAAACAAAAAACAGCGTATGGGAGGGTCTCGCTGGCATAGGCAGGACCCACAAACAAGGACTCCAGGAGTTGGAGGGGCAGCCAGAGCCCCCCAGCTGGGCAGCACTCAGTGCCTGCCTCTCCCAGGGACGGGGTTACAAAGTTTGTAAAAGATGGAATTAGTATGCCTGGCAGTTTTTCTCTGTGTTTTAATTTGTGTTAATAGTGCTTTCTTAATTTGTGTTACTCTTGCTTTCTTAATTTCTGTTAATCGCGCCTTCTTAATTTGTGTTAAACCAGCTTTCTTAATTTGTGTTAATCGAGCTCTTTTATGTTAATAAAGAAGGGGGAGATGTGGGAGCATGGCCATGGGGGTCGACAAGTCCCATGGTTGGTGATCACATCCGACTCTTAAAGATGAGGCCATCAGGAAAGTAAAGAGTTGAGAGGGAACAAAGAAGGGTGATTCAGGAGACACCTTAACCAGGGACATGAAGAACAGGAACAGGGACAGGCTAACAGAGCAGGGAGAAACAAAAAAGAGCATATGGGAGAGTCCCACTGGCATAGGCACGACCCACAAACAAGGACTCCAGGAGTTGGAGGGGCAGCCAGAGCCCCCCGGCTGGGCAGCACTCAGTGCCTGCCTCTCCCAGGGATGGTTTTACAAAGGTTGTTAAAGATAGACTTAGTATGCCTGGCAGTTTTTCTCTGTGTTTTAGTTTGTGTTGATCCTGCCTTCTGAATTTGTGTTAATTGCGCTTTCTTATGTTAATAAAGAAGGAGGAGATGTGGGAGTGTGGCCATGGGGGTCGACAGGCCCCATGGTTGGTAATTACATCCGACTCTTAAGGATGAGACCATCAGGAATTTAAAGAGTTGAGAGGGAACAAAGAAGGGTGATTCAGGTGACACCTTCTTGTCTGGGGTGGCTAGTTCTCCAGCCATTAATGCATGGAAGTGGCTGGGTGTTTGCTGTTGCCGGGCAAAGTTGTTGACCAATGACTAGTTAGTGGAAAGGTACTGCTGTGAGGCGGAAGTTATAGGAAGGGAGCCTTTCCTCAATAAGGGATAGAATGAAGTTGCGCCCTCACTCTGAGAGATGAAGTTATGCCCTCAGTAAGAGAGAGTTCAAGTTATGTCATCAATAAAGAGGTAGCAGTTACAGATCCTGAAAGAACCCCATTGTCCGTGCGGTCTTTACGCCACAAATCGCCCCCCAACAGGGACATGAAAACTAACAGGGACCAGAAGAAAACAAACAGGGACATGAAGAACAGGAACAGGGACAGGCTAACAGAACAGGGACAAAATCAAAAAAGGAATGAATAGGTACAGGCTAACAGAACAGGGACGAACAAAAAGAGCTTATGGGAGGGTCACGCTGGCTTACGCAGGACCCACAAACAAGGACTCCAGGAGTTGGAGGGGCAGCCAGAGCACCACGGCTGGGCAGCACTCAGTGCCTGCCTCTCCCAGGGATGGGGTTGCAAAGTTTGTTAAAGATAGTCTTAGTATGCCTGGCAGTTTTTCTCTGTGTTTTAGTTTGTGTTGATCCTGCCTTCTTAATTTGTCTTAATTGCGCTTTCTTATGTTAATAAAGAAGGAGGAGATGTGGGAGTGTGGCCATGGGGGTCGACAAGCCCCATGGTTGGTTATTACATCCGACTCTTAAAGATGAGGCCATGAGGAAAGTAAAGCCTTGAGAGGGAACAAAGAAGAGTCATTCAGGAGACACCTTAAACAGGGACATGAAGAACAGGAACAGGGACAGGCTAACAGAGCAGGGAGAAACAAAAAAGAGCATATGGGAGGGTCCCACTGGCATATGCTGGACCCACAAACAAGGACTGCAGGAGTTGGAGGGGCAGCCAGAGCCCCCCGGCTGGGCAGTACTCAGTGCCTGCCTCTCCCAGGGATGGTTTTACAAAGATTGTTAAAGATAGACTTAGTATGCCTGACAGTTTTTCTCTGTGTTTTAGTTTGTGTTGATCCTGCCTTCTAAATTTGTGTTAATTGTGCTTTCTTATGTTAATAAAGAAGGGGAAGATGTGGGAGTGTGGCCATGGGGGTCGACAAGCCCCATGGTTGGTGATAACATCGGACTCTTAAGGATGAGACCATCAGGAAAGGAAAGCCTTGAGAGGGAACAAAGAAGGGTGATTCAGGAGACACCTTAACCAGGGACATGAAGAACAGGAACAGGGATAGTCTAACAGAACAGGGACGAAAACAAAAAGGGAATGAATAGGGACAGGCTATCAGAACAGGGACAAACAAAAAACAGCGTATGGGAGGGTCTCGTTGGCATAGGCAGGACCCAAAAACAAAGACTCCGGGAGTTGGAGGGGCAGCCAGAGCCCCCGAGATGGGAAGCACTCAGTGCCTGCCTCTCCCAGGGATGGGGTTACAAAGTTTGTTAAAGATAGTCTTAGTATGCCTGGCAGTTTTTCTCTGTATTTTATTTTGTGTTAATAGTGCTTTCTTAATTTGTGTTACTCTTGCTTTCTTAATTTCTGTTAATCGCGCCTTCATAATTTGTGTTAAACCTGCTTTCTTAATTTGTGTTAATCGAGCTCTTTTATGTTAATAAAGAAGGGGGAGATGTGGGAGTGTGGCCATGGGGGTCGACAAGCCCCATGGTTGGTGATAACATCCGACTCTTAAAGTAGAGACCATCAGGAAACTAAAGCCTTGAGAGGGAACAAAGAAGGGTGATTCAGGAGACACCTTAACCAGGGACATGAAGAACAGGAACAGGGATAGTCTAACAGAACAGGGACGAAAACAAAAAGGGAATGAATAGGGACAGGCTATCAGAACAGGGACAAACAAAAAACAGCGTATGGGAGGGTCTCGCTGGCATAGGCAGGACCCACAAACAAGGACTCCAGGAGTTGGAGGGGCAGGCAGAGCCCCCTGGCTGGGCAGCACTCAGTGCCTGCCTCTCCCACGGTTGGTTTTACAAAGATTGTTAAAGATAGACTTAGTATGCCTGGCAGTTTTTCTATGTGTTTTAGTTTGTGTTGATCCTGCCTTCTTAATTTGTGTTAATTGCGCTTTCATATGTTAATAAAGAAGGGGAAGATGTGGGAGTGTGGCCATGGGGGTCGACAAGCCCCTTGGTTGGTGATAACATCGGACTCTTAAAGTAGAGACCACCAGGAAAGTAAAGCCTTGACAGGGAACAAAGAAGGGTGATTCAGGAGACACCTTAAGCAGGGACATGAAGAACAGGAACAGGGACAGGCTAACAGAACAGGGACAAAGCAAAAAAGGAATGAATAGGGACATGCTATCAGAACAGGGGCAAACAAAAAACAGCGTATGGGAGGGTCTCGCTGGCATAGGCAGGACCCACAAACAAGGACTCCGGGAGTTGGAGGGGCAGCCAGAGCCCCCCAGCTGGGAAGCACTCAGTGCCTGCCTCTCCCAGGGATGGGGTTACAAAGTTTGTTAAAGATGGAATTAGTATGCCTGGCAGTTTTTCTCTGTATTTTATTTTGTGTTAATAGTGCTTTCTTAATTTGTGTTACTCTTGCTTTCTTAATTTCTGTTAATCGCGCCTTCATAATTTGTGTTAAACCTGCTTTCTTAATTTGTGTTAATCGAGCTCTTTTATGTTAATAAAGAAGGGGGAGTTGTGGGAGTGAGGCCATGGGGGTCGACAAGCCCCTTGGTTTGTGATAACATCGGACTCTTAAAGTAGAGACTACCAGGAAAGTAAAGCATTGACAGGGAACAAAGAAGGGTGATTCAGGAGACACCTTAAGCAGGGACATGAAGAACAGGAACAGGGACAGGCTAACAGAGCAGGGAGAAACAAAAAAGAGCATATGGGAGGGTCCCACTGGCATATGCTGGACCCACAAACAAGGACTCCAGGAGTTGGAGGGGCAGCCAGAGCCCCCCGGCTGGGCAGTACTCAGTGCCTGCCTCTCCCAGGGATGGTTTTACAAAGATTGTTAAAGATAGACTTAGTATGCCTGACAGTTTTTCTCTGTGTTTTAGTTTGTGTTGATCCTGCCTTCTAAATTTGTGTTAATTGTGCTTTCTTATGTTAATAAAGAAGGGGAAGATGTGGGAGTGTGGCCATGGGGGTCGACAAGCCCCATGGTTGGTGATAACATCGGACTCTTAAGGATGAGACCATCAGGAAAGGAAAGCCTTGAGAGGGAACAAAGAAGGGTGATTCAGGAGACACCTTAACCAGGGACATGAAGAACAGGAACAGGGATAGTCTAACAGAACAGGGACGAAAACAAAAAGGGAATGAATAGGGACAGGCTATCAGAACAGGGACAAACAAAAAACAGCGTATGGGAGGGTCTCGTTGGCATAGGCAGGACCCAAAAACAAAGACTCCGGGAGTTGGAGGGGCAGCCAGAGCCCCCGAGATGGGAAGCACTCAGTGCCTGCCTCTCCCAGGGATGGGGTTACAAAGTTTGTTAAAGGTAGTCTTAGTATGCCTGGCAGTTTTTCTCTGTATTTTAGTTTGTGTTAATAGTGCTTTCTTAATTTGTGTTACTCTTGCTTTCTTAATTTCTATTAATCGCGCCTTCATAATTTGTGTTAAACCTGCTTTCTTAATTTGTGTTAATCGAGCTCTTTTATGTTAATAAAGAAGGGGGAGATGTGGGAGTGTGGCCATGGGGGTCGACAAGCCCCATGGTTGGTGATAACATCCGACTATTAAAGTAGAGACCATCAGGAAAGTAAAGCCTTGAGAGGGAACAAAGAAGGGTGATTCAGGAGACACCTTAACCAGGGACATGAAGAACAGGAACAGGGATAGTCTAACAGAACAGGGACGAAAACAAAAAGGGAATGAATAGGGACAGGCTATCAGAACAGGGACAAACAAAAAACAGCGTATGGGAGGGTCTCGCTGGCATAGGCAGGACCCACAAACAAAGACTCCGGGAGTTGGAGGGGCAGCCAGAGCCCCCGAGATGGGAAGCACTCAGTGCCTGCCTCTCCCAGGGATGGGGTTACAAAGTTTGTTAAAGATAGTCTTAGTATGCCTGGCAGTTTTTCTCTGTATTTTATTTTGTGTTAATAGTGCTTTCTTAATTTGTGTTACTCTTGCTTTCTTAATTTCTGTTAATCGCGCCTTCATAATTTGTGTTAAACCTGCTTTCTTAATTTGTGTTAATCGAGCTCTTTTATGTTAATAAAGAAGGGGGAGATGTGGGAGTGTGGCCATGGGGGTCGACAAGCCCCATGGTTGGTGATAACATCCGACTCTTAAAGTAGAGACCATCAGGAAAGTAAAGCCTTGAGAGGGAACAAAGAAGGGTGATTCAGGAGACACCTTAACCAGGGACATGAAGAACAGGAACAGGGATAGTCTAACAGAACAGGGACGAAAACAAAAAGGGAATGAATAGGGACAGGCTATCAGAACAGGGACAAACAAAAAACAGCGTATGGGAGGGTCTCGCTGGCATAGGCAGGACCCACAAACAAGGACTCCAGGAGTTGGAGGGGCAGGCAGAGCCCCCTGGCTGGGCAGCACTCAGTGCCTGCCTCTCCCACGGTTGGTTTTACAAAGATTGTTAAAGATAGACTTAGTATGCCTGGCAGTTTTTCTCTGTGTTTTAGTTTGTGTTGATCCTGCCTTCTTAATTTGTGTTAATTGCGCTTTCATATGTTAATAAAGAAGGGGAAGATGTGGGAGTGTGGCCATGGGGGTCGACAAGCCCCTTGGTTGGTGATAACATCGGACTCTTAAAGTAGAGACCACCAGGAAAGTAAAGCCTTGACAGGGAACAAAGAAGGGTGATTCAGGAGACACCTTAAGCAGGGACATGAAGAACAGGAACAGGGACAGGCTAACAGAACAGGGACAAAACAAAAAAGGAATGAATAGGGACATGCTATCAGAACAGGGGCAAACAAAAAACAGCGTATGGGAGGGTCTCGCTGGCATAGGCAGGACCCACAAACAAGGACTCCAGGAGTTGGAGGGGCAGCCAGAGCCCCCGAGATGGGAAGCACTCAGTGCCTGCCTCTCCCAGGGATGGGGTTACAAAGTTTGTTAAAGATGGAATTAGTATGCCTGGCAGTTTTTCTCTGTATTTTATTTTGTGTTAATAGTGCTTTCTTAATTTGTGTTACTCTTGCTTTCTTAATTTCTGTTAATCGCGCCTTCATAATTTGTGTTAAACCTGCTTTCTTAATTTGTGTTAATCGAGCTCTTTTATGTTAATAAAGAAGGGGGAGTTGTGGGAGCGTGGCCATGGGGGTCGAAAAGCCCCTTGGTTTGTGATAACATCGGACTCTTAAAGTAGAGACCACCAGGAAAGTAAAGCATTGACAGGGAACAAAGAAGGGTGATTCAGGAGACACCTTAAGCAGGGACATGAAGAACAGGAACAGGGACAGGCTAACAGAGCAGGGAGAAACAAAAAACAGCATATGGGAGGGTCCCACTGGCATATGCTGGACCCACAAACAAGGACTCCAGGAGTTGGAGGGGCAGCCAGAGCCCCCCGGCTGGGCAGCACTCAGTGCCTGCCTCTCCCAGGGATGGTTTTACAAAGATTGTTAAAGATAGACTTAGTATGCCTGGCAGTTTTTCTCTGTGTTTTAGTTTGTGTTGATCCTGCCTTCTTAATTTGTGTTAATTGCGCTTTCTTATGTTAATAAAGAAGGGGAAGATGTGGGAGTTTGGCCATGGGGGTCGACAAGCCCCATGGTTGGTGATAACATCGGACTCTTAAGGATGAGACCATCAGGAATTTAAAGAGTTGAGAGGGAACAAAGAAGGGTGATTCAGGTGACACCTTCTTGTCTGGGGTGGCTAGTTCTCCAGCCATTAATGCATGGAAGTGGTTGGGTGTTTGCTGTTGCCGGGCAAAGTTGTTGACCAATGACTAGTTAGTGGAAAGGTACTGCTGTGAGGCGGAAATTATAGGAAGGGAGCCTTTCCTGAATAAGGGATAGAATGAAGTTGTGCGCTCACTCTGAGAGATGAAGTTATGCCCTCAGTAAGAGAGAGTTCAAGTTATGTCATCAATAAAGAGGTAGCAGTTACAGATCCTGAAAGAACCCCGTTGTCCGTGCGGTCTTTACGACACAAATCGCCCCCCAACAGGGACAAGAAAACGAACAGGGACGAGAAGAAAACAAACAGGGACATGAAGAACAGGAACAGGGACAGGCTAACAGAACAGGGATAAAAACAAAAAAGGAATGAATAGGGACAGGCAAACGGAACAGGAAAAAAAAAAAAAGGAATGAATCGGTACAGGCTAACAGAACAGGGACGAACAAAAAGAGCTTATGGGAGGGTCACGCTGGCTTACGCAGGACCCCCAAACAAGGACTCCAGGAGTTGGAGGGGCAGCCAGAGCCCCCCAGCTGGGCAGCACTCAGTGCCTGCCTCTCCCAGGGATGGGGTTGCAAAGTTTGTTAAAGATAGTCTTAGTATGCCTGGCAGTTTTTCTCTGTGTTTTAGTTTGTGTTGATCCTGCCTTCTTAATTTGTGTTAATTGCGCTTTCTTATGTTAATAAAGAAGGAGGAGATGTGGGAGTGTGGCCATGGGGGTCGACAAGCCCCATGGTTGGTGATCACATCCGACTCTTAAAGATGAGGCCGTGAGGAAAGTAAAGCCTTGCGAGGGAACAAAGAAGGGTGATTCAGGAGACACCTTAAACAGGGACATGAAGAACAGGAACAGGGACAGGCTAACAGAGCAGGGAGAAACAAAAAAGAGCATATGGGAGGGTCCCACTGGCATATGCTGGACCCACAAACAAGGACTCCAGGAGTTGGAGGGGCAGCCAGAGCCCCCCGGCTGGGCAGTACTCAGTGCCTGCCTCTCCCAGGGATGGTTTTACAAAGGTTGTTAAAGATAGACTTAGTATGCCTGGCAGTTTTTCTCTGTGTTTTAGTTTGTGTTGATCCTGCCTTCTAAATTTGTGTTTATTGTGCTTTCTTATGTTAATAAAGAAGGGGAAGATGTGGGAGTGTGGCCATGGGGGTCGACAAGCCCCATGGTTGGTGATAACATCAGACTCTTAATGATGAGACCATCAGGAAAGTAAAGAGTTGAGAGGGAACAAAGAAGGGTGATTCAGGAGACACCATAAACAGGGACATGAAGAACAGGAACAGGGATAGTCTAACAGAACAGGGACAAAAACAAAAAAGGAATGAATAGGGACAGGCTATCAGAACAGGGACAAACAAAAAACAGCGTATGGGAGGGTCTCGCTGGCATAGGCAGGACCCACAAACAAGGACTCCAGGAGTTGGAGGGGCAGCCAGAGCTCCCCGGCTGGGCAGCACTCAGTGCCTGCCTCTCCCAGGGATGGGGTTACAAAGTTTGTTAAAGATGGAATTAGTATGCCTGGCAGTTTTTCTCTGTGTTTTAGTTTGTGTTGATCCTGCCTTCTTAATTTGTGTTACTCTTGCTTTCTTAATTTCTGTTAATCGCGCCTTCTTAATTTGTGTTAAACCTGCTTTCTTAATTTGTGTTAATCGAGCTCTTTTATGTTAATAAAGAAGGGGGAGTTGTAGGAGTGTGGCCATGGGGGTCGACAAGTACCATGGTTGGTGATAACATCTGACTCTTAAAGATGAGGCCATCAGGAAAGTAAAGAGTTGAGAGGGAACAAAGAAGGGTGATTCAGGAGACACCTTAAACAGGGACATGAAGAACAGGGACAGGCTAACAGAGCAGGGAGAAACAAAAAACAGCATATGGGAGGGTCCCACTGGCATATGCTAGACCCACAAACAAGGACTCCAGGAGTTGGAGGGGCAGCCAGAGCCCCCCGGCTGGGCAGCACTCAGTGCCTGCCTCTCCCAGGGATGGGGTTACAAAGTTTTTAAAAGATGGAATTAGTATGCCTGGCAGTTTTTCTCTGTGTTTTAGTTTGTGTTGATCCTGCCTTCTTAATTTGTGTTAATCGCGCTTTCTTAAGTTAATGAAGAAGGGGAAGATGTGGGAGTGTGGCCATGGGGGTCGACAAGCCCCATGGTTGGTGATAACATCCGACTATTAAAGTAGAGACCATCAGGAAAGTAAACCCTTGAGAGGGAACAAAGAAGGGTTATTCAAAAGACACCTTAACCAGGGACATGAAGAACAGGAACAGGGATAGTCTAACAGAACAGGGACAAAAACAAAAAAGGAATGAATAGGGAAAGGCTATCAGAACAGGGACAAACAAAAAACAGCGTATGGGAGGGTCTCGCTGGCATAGGCAGGACCCACAAACAAGGACTCCAGGAGTTGGAGGGGCAGCCAGAGCCCCCCGGCTGGGCAGCACTCAGTGCCTGCCTGTCCCAGGGTTGGGGTTACAAAGTTTGTAAAAGATGGAATTAGTATGCCTGGCAGTTTTTCTCTGTGTTTTAGTTTGTGTTGATCCTGCCTTCTTAATTTGTGTTACTCGCGCTTTCTTAAGTTAATGAAGAAGGGGAAGATGTGGGAGTGTGGCCATGGGGGTCGGCAAGCCCCATGGTTGGTGATAACATCCGACTCTTAAGGACGAGACCATCAGGAATTTAAAGAGCTGAGAGGGAACAAAGAAGGGTGATTCAGGTGACACCCTCTTGTGTGGGGTGGCTAGTTCTCCAGCCATTAATGCATGGAAGTGGCTGGGTGTTTGCTGTTGCCGGGCAAAGTTGTTGACCAATGACTAGTTAGTGGAAAGGTACTGGTGTGAGGCGGAAGTTATAGGAAGGGAACCTTTCCTGAATAAGGGATAGAATGAAGTTGTGCCCTCACTCTGAGAGATGAAGTTATGCCCTCAGTAAGAGAGAGTTCAAGTTATGTCATCAATAAAGAGGTAGCAGTTACAGATCCTGAAAGAACCCCGTTGTCCGTGCGGTCTTTACGCCACAAATCGCCCCCCAACAGGGACAAGAAAACGAACAGGGACGAGAAGAAAACAAACAGGGACATGAAGAACAGGAACAGGGACAGGCTAACAGAGCAGGGAGAAACAAAAAAGAGCATATGGGAGGGTCCCACTGGCATATGCTGGACCCACAAACAAGGACTCCAGGAGTTGGAGGGGCAGCCAGAGCCCCCCGGCTGGGCAGTACTCAGTGCCTGCCTCTCCCAGGGATGGTTTTACAAAGGTTGTTAAAGATAGACTTAGTATGCCTGGCAGTTTTTCTCTGTGTTTTAGTTTGTGTTGATCCTGCCTTCTTAATTTGTGTTAATTGTGCTTTCTTATGTTAATAAAGAAGGGGAAGATGTGGGAGTGTGGCCATGGGGGTCGACAAGCCCCTTGGTTTGTGATAACATCGGACTCGTAAAGTAGAGACCATCAGGAAAGTAAAGCCTTGCGAGGGAACAAAGAAGGGTGATTCAGGAGACACCTTAAGCAGGGACATGAAGAACAGGAACAGGGGCAGGCAAACAGAACAAGGACAAAAACAAAAAAGGAATGAATAGGGACAGGCTAACAGAACAGGGACAAAATCAAAAAAGGAATGAATAGGTACAGGCTAACAGAACAGGGACGAACAAAAAGAGCTTATGGGAGGGTCACGCTGGCTTACGCAGGACCCACAAACTAGGACTCCAGGAGTTGGAGGGGCAGCCAGAGCCCCCCGGCTGGGCAGCACTCAGTGCCTGCCTCTCCCAGGGATGGGGTTGCAAAGTTTGTTAAAGATAGTCTTAGTATGCCTGGCAGTTTTTCTCTGTGTTTTAGTTTGTGTTGATCCTGCCTTCTAAATTTGTGTTAATCGTGCTTTCTTATTTTAATAAAGAAGGGGGAGATGTGGGAGTGTGGCCATGGGGGTCGACAAGCCGCATGGTTGGTGATAACATCCGACTCTTAAAGATGAGGCCATCAGGAAAGGAAAGCCTTGAGAGGGAACAAAGAAGGGTGATTCAGGAGACACCTTAAGCAGGGACATGAAGAACAGGAACAGGGATAGTCTAACAGAACAGGGACGAAAACAAAAAGGCAATGAATAGGGACAGGCTATCAGAACAGGGACAAACAAAAAACAGCGTATGGGAGGGTCTCGCTGGCATAGGCAGGACCCACAAACAAGGACTCCAGGAGTTGGAGGGGCAGCCAGAGCACCCCGGCTGGGCAGCACTCAGTGCCTGCCTCTCCCACGGCTGGTTTTACAAAGGTTGTTAAAGATAGACTTAGTATGCCTGGCAGTTTTTCTCTGTGTTTTAGTTTGTGTTGATCCTGCCTTCTTAATTTGTGTTAATTGCGCTTTCATATGTTAATAAAGAAGGGGAAGATGTGGGAGTGTGGCCATGGGGGTCGACAAGCCCCATGGTTGGTGATAACATCCGACTGTTAAAGTAGAGACCATCAGGAAAGTAAAGAGTTGAGAGGGAACAAAGAAGGGTGATTCAGGAGACACCTTAACCAGGGACATGAAGAACAGGAACAGGGATAGTCTAACAGAGCAGGGAGAAACAAAAAACAGCATATGGGAGGGTCCCACTGGCATATGCTGGACCCACAAACAAGGACTCCAGGAGTTGGAGGGGCAGCCAGAGCCCCCCGGCTGGGCAGCACTCAGTGCCTGCCTCTTCCAGGGACGGTTTTACAAAGATTGTTAAAGATAGACTTAGTATGCCTGGCAGTTTTTCTCTGTGTTTTAGTTTGTGTTGATCCTGCCTTCTTAATTTGTGTTAATCGTGCTTTCTTATTTTAATAAAGAAGGGGGAGATGTGGGAGTGTGGCCATGGGGGTCGACAAGCCCCATGGTTGGTGATAACATCCGACTGTTAAAGTAGAGACCATCAGGAAAGTAAAGCCTTGAGAGGGAACAAAGAAGGGTGATTCAGGAGACACCTTAAGCAGGGACATGAAGAACAGGAACAGGGATAGTCTAACAGAACAGGGACGAAAACAAAAAGGGAATGAATAGGGACAGGTTATCAGAACAGGGACAAACAAAAAACAGCGTATGGGAGGGTCTCGCTGGCATAGGCAGGACCCACAAACAAGGACTCCAGGAGTTGGAGGGGCAGCCAGAGCACCCCGGCTGGGCAGCACTCAGTGCCTGCCTCTCCCACGGCTGGTTTTACAAAGATTGTTAAAGATAGACTTAGTATGCCTGGCAGTTTTTCTCTGTGTTTTAGTTTGTGTTGATCCTGCCTTCTTAATTTGTGTTAATTGCGCTTTCATATGTTAATAAAGAAGGGGAAGATGTGGGAGTGTGGCCATGGGGGTCGACAAGCCCCTTGGTTTGTGATAACATCGGACTCTTAAAGTAGAGACCATCAGGAAAGTAAAGCCTTGAGAGGGAACAAAGAAGGGTGATTCAGGAGACACCTTAAGCAAGTTAAGACACCTTAAGCACCTTAAGAAGTTATGCCTTTAGTAAGAGAGAGTTCAAGTTATGTCATCAATAAAGAGGTAGCAGTTACAGATCCTGAAAGAACCCCGTTGTCCGTGCGGTCTTTACGCCACAAATCGCCCCCCAACAGGGACATGAAAACGAACAGGGACGAGAAGAAAACAAACAGGGACATGAAGAACAGGAACAGGGACAGGCTAACAGAACAGGGACAAAAACAAAAAAGGAATGAATAGGGACAGGCAAACGGAACAGGGACAAAAACAGAAAAGGAATGAATAGGTACAGGCTAACAGAACAGGGACAAACAAAAAGAGCTTATGGGAGGGTCACGCTGGTTTACGCAGGACCCACAAACAAGGACTCCAGGAGTTGGAGGGGCAGCCAGAGCCCCCCGGCTGGGCAGCTCTCAGTGCCTGCCACTCCCAGGGATGGGGTTGCAAAGTTTGTTAAAGATAGTCTTAGTATGCCTGGCAGCTTTTCTCTGTGTTTTAGTTTGTGTTGATCCTGCCTTCTTAATTTGTGTTAATTGTGCTTTCTTATGTTAATAAAGAAGGGGAAGATATGGGAGTGTGGCCATGGGGGTCGACAAGCCCCATGGTTGGTGATAACATCGGACTCTTAAAGTAGAGACCATCAGGAAAGTAAAGCCTTGAGAGGGAACAAAGAAGGGTGATTCAGGAGACACCTTAAGCAGGGACATGAAGAACAGGAACAGGGACAGGCTAACAGAACAGGGACAAAACAAAAAAGGAATGAATAGGGACATGCTATCAGTACAGGGACAAACAAAAAACAGCGTATGGGAGGGTCTCGTTGGCATAGGCAGGACCCACAAACAAGGACTCCAGGAGTTGGAGGGGCAGCCAGAGCTCCCCGGCTGGGCAGCACTCAGTGCCTGCCTCTCCCAGGGTTGGGGTTACAAAGTTTGTTAAAGATGGAATTAGTATGCCTGGCAGTTTTTCTCTGTATTTTATTTTGTGTTAATAGTGCTTTCTTAATTTGTGTTACTCTTGCTTTCTTAATTTCTGTTAATCGCGCCTTCATAATTTGTGTTAAACCTGCTTTCTTAATTTGTGTTAATCGAGCTCTTTTATGTTAATAAAGAAGGGGGAGTTGTAGGAGTGTGGCCATGGGGGTCGACAAGTCTCATGGTTGGTGATAACATTGGACTCTTAAAGATGAGGCCATCAGGAAAGTAAAGAGTTGAGAGGGAACAAAGAAGGGTGATTCAGGAGACACCTTAAACAGGGACATGAAGAACAGGGACAGGCTAACAGAGCCGGGAGAAACAAAAAACAGCATATGGGAGGGTCCCACTGGCATATGCTAGACCCACAAACAAGGACTCCAGGAGTTGGAGGGGCAGCCAGAGCCCCCCGGCTGGGCAGCACTCAGTGCCTGCCTCTCCCAGGGATGGGTTTACAAAGGTTGTTAAAGATAGACTTAGTATGCCTGGCAGTTTTTCTATGTGTTTTAGTTTGTGTTGATCCTGCCTTCTTAATTTGTGTTAATTGCGCTTTCTTATGTTAATAAAGAAGGGGAAGATGTGGGAGTGTGGCCATGGGGGTCGACAAGCCCCATGGTTGGTGATAACATCCGACTATTAAAGTAGAGACCATCAGGAAAGTAAACCCTTGAGAGGGAACAAAGAAGGGTGATTCAGGAGACACCTTAAGCAGGGACATGAAGAACAGGAACAGGGACAGGCTAACAGAACAGGGACAAAACAAAAAAGGAATGAATAGGGACAGGCTATCAGAACAGCGACAAACAAAAAACAGCGTATGGGAGGGTCTCGCTGGCATAGGCAGGACCCACAAACAAGGACTCCAGGAGTTGGAGGGGCAGCCAGAGCCCCCCAGCTGGGAAGCACTCAGTGCCTGCCTCTCCCAGGGATGGGGTTACAAAGTTTGTTAAAGATGGAATTAGTATGCCTGGCAGTTTTTCTCTGTATTTTAGTTTGTGTTAATAGTGCTTTCTTAATTTGTGTTACTCTTGCTTTCTTAATTTCTGTTAATCGCGCCTTCATAATTTGTGTTAAACCTGCTTTCTTAATTTGTGTTAATCGAGCTCTTTTACGTTAATAAAGAAGGGGGAGTTGTGGGAGCATGGCCATGGGGGTCGACAAGTCCCATGGTTGGTGATAACATCTGACTCTTAAAGATGAGGGCATCAGGAAATTAAAGCCTTGAGAGGGAACAAAGAAGGGTGATTCAGGAGACACCTTAAACAGGGACATGAAGAACAGGAACAGGGGCAGGCAAACAGAGCAGGGAGAAACAAAAAACAGCATATGGGAGGGTCCCACTGGCATATGCTGGACCCACAAACAAGGACTCCAGGAGTTGGAGGGGCAGCCAGAGCCCCCCGGCTGGGCAGCACTCGGTGCCTGCCTCTCCCAGGGACGGTTTTACAAAGATTGTTAAAGATAGACTTAGTATGCCTGGCAGTTTTTCTATGTGTTTTAGTTTGTGTTGATCCTGCCTTCTTAATTTGTGTTAATCGCACTTTCTTATGTTAATAAAGAAGGGGAAGATGTGGGAGTGTGGCCATGGGGGTCGACAAGCCCCATGGTTGGTGATAACATCCGACTATTAAAGTAGAGACCATCAGGAAAGTAAACCCTTGAGAGGGAACAAAGAAGGGTTATTCAAAAGACACCTTAACCAGGGACATGAAGAACAGGAACAGGGATAGTCTAACAGAACAGGGAGGAAAACAAAAAAGGAATGAATAGGGACAGGCTATCAGAACAGGGACAAACAAAAAACAGCGTATGGGAGGGTCTCGCTGGAATAGGCAGGACCCACAAAGAAAGACTCCAGGAGTTAGAGGGCCAGCCAGAGCCCCCCAGCTGGGCAGCACTCAGTGCCTGCCTCTCCCAGGGATGGGGTTACAAAGTTTGTAAAAGATGGAATTAGTATGCCTGGCAGTTTTTCTCTGTGTTTTAGTTTGTGTTAATAGTGCTTTCTTAATTTGTGTTACTCTTGCTTTCTTAATTTCTGTTAATCGCGCCTTCTTAATTTGTGTTAAACCTGCTTTCTTAATTTGTGTTAATCGAGCTCTTTTATGTTAATAAAGCAGGGGGAGATGTGGGAGCATGGCCATGGGGGTCCACAAGTCCCATGGTTGGTGATAACATCCAACTCTTAAAGATGAGGCCATCAGGAAAGTAAAGAGTTGAGAGGGAACAAAGAAGGGTGATTCAGGAGACACCTTAAACAGGGACATGAAGAACAGGAACAGGGACAGGCTAACAGAAGAGGGACGAACAAAAAGAGCTTATGGGAGGGTCACGCTGGCTTACGCAGGACCCACAAACAAGGACTCCAGGAGTTGGAGGGGCAGCCAGAGCCCCCCAGCTGGGAAGCACTCACTGCCTGCCTCTCCCACGGATGGGGTTACAAAGTTTGTTAAAGATGGAATTAGTATGCCTGGCAGTTTTTCTCTGTGTTTTAGTTTGTGTTGATCCTGCCTTCTTAATTTGTGTTAATCGCGCTTTCTTATGTTAATAAAGAAGGGGAAGATGTGGGAGTGTGGCCATGGGGGTCGACAAGCCCCATGGTTGGTGGTAACATCAGACTCTTAATGATGAGACCATCAGGAAAGTAAAGAGTTGAGAGAGAACAAAGAAGGGTGATTCAGGAGACACCTTAAAAAGGGACATGAAGAACAGGAACAGGGACAGGCTAACAGAGCAGGGAGAAACACAAAACAGCATATGGGAGGGTCCCACTGGCATATGCTGGACCCAAAAACAAGGACTCCAGGAGTTGGAGGGGCAGCCAGAGCCCCCCGGCTGGGCAGCACTCAGTGCCTGCCTCTCCCAGGGATGGTTTTAAAAAGTTTGTTAAAGATGGAATTAGTATGCCTGGCAGTTTTTCTCTGTATTTTAGTTTGTGTTAATAGTGCTTTCTTAATTTGTGTTACTCTTCCTTTCTTAATTTCTGTTAATCGTGCCTTCTTAATTTGTGTTAAACCTGCTTTCTTAATTTGTGTTAATCAAGCTCTTTTATGTTAATAAAGAAGGGGGAGATGTGGGAGCGTGGCCATGGGGGTGGGCAAGTCCCATGGTTGGTGATAACATCCGACTATTAAAGTAGAGACCATCAGGAAAGTAAAGAGTTGAAAGGGAACAAAGAAGGGTGATTCAGGAGACACCTTAAACAGGGACATGAAGAACAGGAACAGGGATAGTCTAACAGAACAGGGACGAAAACAAAAAAGGAATGAATAGGGACAGGCTATCAGAACAGGGACAAACAAAAAACAGCGTATGGGAGGGTCTCATTGGCATACGCAGGACCCACAAACAAGGACTCCAGGAGTTGGAGGGGCAGCCAGAGCCCCCCGGCTGGGCAGCACTCAGTGCCTGCCTCTCCCAGGGATGGGGTTGCAAAGTTTGTTAAAGATAGACTTAGTATGCCTGGCAGTTTTTCTCTGTGTTTTAGTTTGTGTTGATCCAGCCTTCTTAATTTGTGTTAATCGCGTTTTCTTATGTTAATAAAGAAGGGGGAGATGTGGGAGTGTGGCCATGGGGGTCGACAAGCCCCATGGTTGGTGATAACATCGGACTCTTAAGGATGAGACCATCAGGAATTTAAAGAGTTGAGAGGGAACAAAGAAGGGTGATTCAGGTGACACCTTGTTGTCTGGGGTGGCTTGTTCTCCAGCCATTAAAGCATGTAAGTTGCTGGGTGTTTGCTGTTGCCGGGCAACGTTGTTGACCAATGACTAGTTAGTGGAAAGGTACTGCTGTGAGGCGGAAGTTATAGGAAGGGAGCCTTTACTGAATAAGGGATAGAATGAAGTTGTGCCCTCACTCTGAGAGATGAATTTATGCCTTCAGTAAGAGAGAGTTCAAGTTATGCCATCAATAAAGAGGTAGCAGTTACAGATCCTGAAAGAACCCCGTTGTCCGTGCGGTCTTTACGCCACAAATCGCCCCCCAAAAGGGACATGAAAACGAACAGGGACCAGAAGAAAACAAACAGGGACATGAAGAACAGGAACAGGGACAGGCTAACAGCACAGGGACAAAAACAAAAAAGGAATGAATAGGGACAGGCTAACAGAACAGGGACGAACAAAAAGAGCTTATGGGAGGGTCACGCTGGCTTACGCAGGACCCACAAACAAGGACTCCAGGAGTTGGAGGGGCAGCCAGAGCCCCCCGGCTGGGCAGCACTCAGTGCCTGCCTCTCCCAGGGATGGTTTTGCAAAGGTTGTTAAAGATAGACTTAGTATGCCTGGCAGTTTTTCTCTGTGTTTTAGTTTGTGTTGATCCTGCCTTCTTAATTTGTGATAATCGCGCTTTCTTATGTTAATAAAGAAGGAGGAGATGTGGGAATGTGGCCATGGGGGTCGACAAGCCCCATGGTTGGTAATAACATCCGACTCTTAAGGATGAGACCATCAGGAATTTAAAGAGTTGAGAGGGAACAAAGAAGGGTGATTCAGGTGACACCTTCTTGTCTGGGGTGGCTAGTTCTCCAGCCATTAAAGCATGGAAGTTGCTGGGTGTTTGCTGTTGCCGGGCAAAGTTGTTGACCAATGACTAGTTAGTGGAAAGGTACTGCTGTGAGGCGGAAATTATAGGAAGGGAGCCTTTCCAGAATAAGGGATAGAATGAAGTTGTGCCCTCACTCTTAGAGATGAAGTTATGCCTTTAGTAAGAGAGAGTTCAAGATATGTCATCAATAAAGAGGTAGCAGTTACAGATCCTGAAAGAACCCCGTTGTCCGTGTGGTCTTTACGCCACAAATCGCCCCCCAACAGGGACATGAAAACGAACAGGGACGAGAAGAAAACAAACAGGGACATGAAGAACAGGAACAGGGACAGGCTAACAGAACAGGGACAAAAACAAAAAAGGAATGAATAGGGACAGGCAAACGGAACAGGGACAAAAACAGAAAAGGAATGAATAGGTACAGGCTAACAGAACAGGGACGAACAAAAAGAGCTTATGGGAGGGTCACGCTGGCTTACGCAGGACCCACAAACAAGGACTCCAGGAGTTGGAGGGGCAGCCAGAGCCCCCCGGCTGGGCAGCTCTCAGTGCCTGCCACTCCCAGGGATGGGGTTGCAAAGTTTGTTAAAGATAGTCTTAGTATGCCTGGCAGCTTTTCTCTGTGTTTTATTTTGTGTTGATCCTGCCTTCTTAATTTGTGTTAATTGTGCTTTCTTATGTTAATAAAGAAGGGGAAGATGTGGGAGTGTGGCCATGGGGGTCGACAAGCCCCATGGTTGGTGATAACATCGGACTCTTAAAGATGAGGCCATCAGGAAAGTAAAGCCTTGAGAGGGAACAAAGAAGGGTGATTCAGGAGACACCTTAAGCAGGGACATGAAGAACAGGAACAGGGACAGGCTAACAGAACAGGGACAAAACAAAAAAGGAATGAATAGGGACATGCTATCAGAACAGGGACAAACAAAAAACAGCGTATGGGAGGGTCTCGTTGGCATAGGCAGGACCCACAAACAAGGACTCCAGGAGTTGGAGGGGCAGCCAGAGCCCCCCAGCTGGGAAGCACTCAGTGCCTGCCTCTCCCAGGGATGGGGTTACAAAGTTTGTTAAAGATGGAATTAGTATGCCTGGCAGTTTTTCTCTGTATTTTAGTTTGTGTTAATAGTGCTTTCTTAATTTGTGTTACTCTTGCTTACTTAATTTCTGTTAATCGCGCCTTCATAATTTGTGTTAAACCTGCTTTCTTAATTTGTGTTAATCGAGCTCTTTTATGTTAATAAAGAAGTGGGAGTTGTGGGAGCATGGCCGTGGGGGTCGACAAGTCCCATGGTTGGTGATAACATCTGACTCTTAAAGATGAGGCCATCAGGAAAGTAAAGCCTTGAGAGGGAACAAAGAAGGGTGATTCAGGAGACACCTTAAACAGGGACATGAAGAACAGGGACAGGCTAACAGAGCAGGGAGAAACAAAAAACAGCATATGGGAGGGTCCCACTGGCATATGCTAGACCCACAAACAAGGACTCCAGGAGTTGGAGGGGCAGCCAGAGCCCCCCGGCTGGGCAGCACTCAGTGCCTGCCTCTCCCAGGGATGGGTTTACAAAGGTTGTTAAAGATAGACTTAGTATGCCTGGCAGTTTTTCTATGTGTTTTAGTTTGTGTTGATCCTGCCTTCTTAATTTGTTTTAATTGTGCTTTCTTATGTTAATAAAGAAGGGGAAGATGTGGGAGTGTGGCCATGGGGGTCGACAAGCCCCATGGTTGGTGGTAACATCAGACTCTTAATGATGAGACCATCAGGAAAGTAAAGAGTTGAGAGAGAACAAAGAAGGGTGATTCAGGAGACACCTTAAAAAGGGACATGAAGAACAGGAACCGGGACAGGCTAACAGAGCAGGGAGAAACACAAAACAGCATATGGGAGGGTCCCACTGGCATATGCTGGACCCAAAAACAAGGACTCCAGGAGTTGGAGGGGCAGCCAGAGCCCCCCGGCTGGGCAGCACTCAGTGCCTGCCTCTCCCAGGGATGGTTTTACAAAGTTTGTTAAAGATGGAATTAGTATGCCTGGCAGTTTTTCTCTGTATTTTAGTTTGTGTTAATAGTTCTTTCTTAATTTGTGTTACTCTTCCTTTCTTAATTTCTGTTAATCGTGCCTTCTTAATTTGTGTTAAACCTGCTTTCTTAATTTGTGTTAATCAAGCTCTTTTATGTTAATAAAGAAGGGGGAGATGTGGGAGCGTGGCCATGGGGGTGGGCAAGTCCCATGGTTGGTGATAACATCCGACTATTAAAGTAGAGACCATCAGGAAAGTAAAGACTTGAAAGGGAACAAAGAAGGGTGATTCAGGAGACACCTTAAACAGGGACATGAAGAACAGGAACAGGGATAGTCTAACAGAACAGGGACGAAAACAAAAAAGGAATGAATAGGGACAGGCTATCAGAACAGGGACAAACAAAAAACAGCGTATGGGAGGGTCTCATTGGCATACGCAGGACCCACAAACAAGGACTCCAGGAGTTGGAGGGGCAGCCAGAGCCCCCCGGCTGGGCAGCACTCAGTGCCTGCCTCTCCCAGGGATGGGGTTGCAAAGGTTGTTAAAGATAGACTTAGTATGCCTGGCAGTTTTTCTCTGTGTTTTAGTTTGTGTTGATCCTGCCTTCTTAATTTGTGTTAATCGCGTTTTCTTATGTTAATAAAGAAGGGGAAGATGTGGGAGTGTGGCTATGGGGGTCCACAAGCCCCATGGTTGGTGATAACATCCGACTACTAAAGTAGAGACCATCAGGAAAGTAAAGCCTTGAGAGGGAACAAAGAAGGGTGATTCAGGAGACACCTTAAGCAGGGACATGAAGAACAGGAACAGGGGTAGTCTAACAGAACAGGGACAAAAACAAAAAAGGAATGAATAGGGACAGGCTATCAGAACAGCGACAAACAAAAAACAGCGTATGGGAGGGTCTCGCTGGCATAGGCAGGACCCACAAACAAGGACTCCAGGAGTTGGAGGGGCAGCCAGAGCCCCCCGGCTAGGCAGTACTCAGTGCCTGCCTCTCCCAGGGATGGGGTTACAAAGTTTGTTAAAGATGGAATTAGTATGCCTGGCAGTTTTTCTCTGTATTTTAGTTTGTGTTAATAGTGCTTTCTTAATTTGTGTTACTCTTGCTTTCTTATTTTCTGTTAATCGCGCCTTCATAATTTGTGTTAAACCTGCTTTCTTAATTTGTGTTAATCAAGCTCTTTTATGTTAATAAAGAAGGGGGAGATGTGGGAGCATGGCCATGGGGGTCGACAAGTCCCATGGTTGGTGATAACATCCGACTCTTAAAGATGAGGCCATCAGGAAAGTAAAGAGTTGAGAGGGAACAAAGAAGGGTGATTCAGGAGACACCTTAAACAGGGACATGAAGAACAGGAACAGGGATAGTCTAACAGAACAGGGACGAAAACAAAAAAAGGAATGAATAGGGACAGGCTATCAGAACAGGGACAAACAAAAAACAGCGTATGGGAGGGTCTCGCTGGCATAGGCAGGACCCCCAAACAAGGACTCCAGGAGTTGGAGGGGCAGCCAGAGCCCCCCGGCTGGGCAGCACTCAGTGCCTGCCTCTCCCAGGGATGGTTTTACAAAGATTGTTAAAGATAGACTTAGTATGCCTGGCAGTTTTTCTCTGTGTTTTAGTTTGTGTTGATCCTGCCTTCTTAATATGTGTTAATCGCGCTTTCTTATGTTAATAAAGAAGGGGGAGATGTGGGAGTGTGGCCATGGGGGTCGACAAGCCCCATGGTTGGTGATAACATCGGACTCTTAAGGATGAGACCATCAGGAATTTAAAGAGTTGAGAGGGAACAAAGAAGGGTGATTCAGGTGACACCTTGTTGTCTGGGGTGGCTTGTTCTCCAGCCATTAAAGCATGGAAGTTGCTGGGTGTTTGCTGTTGCCGGGCAACGTTGTTGACCAATGACTAGTTAGTGGAAAGGTACTGCTGTGAGGCGGAAGTTATAGGAAGGGAGCCTTTCCTGAATAAGGGATAGAATGAAGTTGTGCCCTCACTCTGAGAGATGAAGTTATGCCTTCAGTAAGAGAGAGTTCAAGTTATGCCATCAATAAAGAGGTAGCAGTTACAGATCCTGAAAGAACCCCGTTGTCCGTGCGGTCTTTACGCCACAAATCGCCCCACAACAGGGACATGAAAACGAACAGGGACCAGAAGAAAACAAACAGGGACATGAAGAACAGGAACAGGGACAGGCTAACAGCACAGGGACAAAAACAAAAAAGGTATGAATAGGGACAGGCAAACGGAACAGGGACAAAAACAGAAAAGGAATGATCAGGTACAGGCTAACAGAACAGGGACGAACAAAAAGAGCTTATGGGAGGGTCACGCTGGCTTACGCAGGACCCCCAAACAAGGACTCCAGGAGTTGGAGGGGAAGCCAGAGCCCCCCGGCTGGGCAGCACTCAGTGCCTGCCTCTCCCAGGGATGGGGTTGCAAAGTTTGTTAAAGATAGACTTAGTATGCCTGGCAGTTTTTCTCTGTGTTTTAGTTTGTGTTGATCCTGCCTTCTTAATTTGTGTTAATTGCGCTTTCTTATTTTAATAAAGAAGGGGAAGATGTGGGAGTGTGGCCATGGGGGTCGACAAGCCCCATGGTTGGTGATAACATCCGACTACTAAAGTAGAGACCATCAGGAAAGTAAAGCCTTGAGAGGGAACAAAGAAGTGTGATTCAGGAGACACCTTAAGCAGGGACATGAAGAACAGGAACAGGGATAGTCTAACAGAACAGGGACAAATACAAAAAAGGAATGAATAGGGACAGGCTATCAGAACAGGGACAAACAAAAAACAGCGTATGAGAGGGTCTCGCTGGCATAGGCAGGACCCACAAACAAGGACTACAGGAGTTGGAGGGGCAGCCAGAGCCCCCCGGCTGGGCAGCACTCAGTGCCTGCCACTCCCAGGGATGGGGTTGCAAAGTTTGTTTAAGATAGTCTTAGTATGCCTGGCAGCTTTTCTCTGTGTTTTAGTTTGTGTTGATCCTGCCTTCTTAATTTGTGTTAATCGAGCTCTTTTATGTTAATAAAGAAGGGGGAGATGTGGGAGCATGGCCATGGGGGTCGAGAAGTCCCATGGTTGGTGATAACATCCAACTCTTAAAGATGAGGCCATCAGGAAAGTAAAGAGTTGAGAGGGAAAAAAGAAGGGTGATTCAGGAGACACCTTAAACAGGGACATGAAGAACAGGAACAGGGATAGTCTAACAGAACAGGGACAAAAACAAAAAAGGAATGAATAGGGACAGGCTATCAGAACAGGGACAAACAAAAAACAGCGTATGGGAGGGTCTCGCTGGCATAGGCAGGACCCACAAACAAGGACTCCAGGAGTTGGAGGGGCAGCCAGAGCCCCCCAGCTGGGCAGCACTCAGTGCCTGCCTCTCCCAGGGATGGGGTTACAAAGTTTGTTAAAGATGGAATTAGTATGCCTGGCAGTTTTTCTCTGTGTTTTAGTTTGTGTTGATCCTGCCTTCTTAATTTGTGTTACTCTTGCTTTCTTAATTTCTGTTAATCGCGCCTTCTTAATTTGTGTTAAACCTGCTTTCTTATTTTGTGTTAATCGAGCTCTTTTATGTTAATAAAGAAGGGGGAGATGTGGGAGCATGGCCATGGGGGTCCACAAGTCCCATGGTTGGTGATAACATCCAACTCTTAAAGATGAGGCCATCAGGAAAGTAAAGAGTTGAGAGGGAACAAAGAAGGGTGATTCAGGAGACACCTTAAACAGGGACATGAAGAACAGGAACAGGGACAGGCTAACGGAGCAGGGAGAAACAAAAAACAGCGTATGGGAGAGTCCCACTGGCATAGGCAGGACCCACAAACAAGGACTCCAGGAGTTGGAGGGGCAGCCAGAGCCCCCCGGCTGGGCAGCACTCAGTGCCTGCCTCTCCCAGGGATGGTTTTACAAAGGTTGTTAAAGATAGACTTAGTATGCCTGGCAGTTTTTCTCTGTGTTTTAGTTTGTGTTGATCCTGCCTTCTTAATATGTGTTAATCGCGCTTTCTTAAGTTAATAAAGAAGGAGGAGATGTGGGAGTGTGGCCATGGGGGTCGACAAGCCCCATGGTTGGTGATAACATCAGACTCTTAATGATGAGACCATCAGGAAAGTAAAGCCTTGAGAGGGAACAAAGAAGGGTGATTCAGGAGACACCTTAAACAGGGACATGAAGAACAGGAACAGGGATAGTCTAACAGAACAGGGACAAAAACAAAAAAGTAATGAATAGGGACAGGCTATCAGAACAGGGACAAACAAAAAACAGTGTATGGGAGGGTCTCGCTGGCATAGGCAGGACCCACAAACAAGGACTCCAGGAGTTGGAGGGGCAGCCAGAGCCCCCTGGCTTGGCAGTACTCAGTGCCTGCCTCTCCCAGGGATGGTTTTACAAAGGTTGTTAAAGATAGACTTAGTATGCCTGGCAGTTTTTCTCTGTGTTTTAGTTTGTGTTGATCCTGCCTTCTTAATTTGTGTTAATCGCGCTTTCTTAAGTTAATAAAGAAGGGGGAGATGTGGGAGTGTGGCCATGGGGGTCGACAGGCCCCATGGTTGGTGATAACATAGGACTCTTAAGGATGAGACCATCAGGAATTTAAAGAGTTGAGAGGGAACAAAGAAGGGTGATTCAGGTGACACCTTGTTGTCTGGGGTGGCTAGTTCTCCAGCCATTAATGCATGGAAGTGGCTGGGTGTTTGGTGTTGCCGGGCAAAGTTGTTGACCAATGACTAGTTAGTGGAAAGGTACTGCTGTGAGGCGGAAATTATAGGAAGGGAGCCTTTCCTGAATAAGGGATAGAATGAAGTTGTGCCCTCACTCTGAGAGATGAAGTTATGCCCTCAGTAAGAGAGAGTTCAAGTTATGTCATCAATAAAGAGGTAGCAGTTACAGATCCTGAAAGAACCCCGTTGTCCGTGCAGTCTTTACGCCACAAATCGCCCCCCAACAGGGACATGAAAACGAACAGGGACGAGAAGAAAACAAACAGGGACATGAAGAATAGGAACAGGGACAGGCTAACAGCACAGGGACAAAAACAAAAAAGGAATGAATAGGGACAGGCAAACGGAACAGGGACAAAAACAGAAAAGGAATGATCAGGTACAGGCTAACAGAACAGGGACGAACAAAAAGAGCTTATGGGAGGGTCACGCTGGCTTACGCAGGACCCACAAACAAGGACTCCAGGAGTTGGAGGGGCAGCCAGAGCCCCCCGGCTGGGCAGCACTCAGTGCCTGCCTCTCCCAGGGATGGGGTTGCAAAGTTTGTTAAAGATAGTCTTAGTATGCCTGGCAGTTTTTCTCTGTGTTTTAGTTTGTGTTGATCCTGCCTTCTTAATTTGTGTTAATCGCGTTTTCTTATGTTAATAAAGAAGGGGAAGATGTGGGAGTGTGGCTATGGGGGTCCACAAGCCCCATGGTTGGTGATAACATCCGACTACTAAAGTAGAGACCATCAGGAAAGTAAAGCCTTGAGAGGGAACAAAGAAGGGTGATTCAGGAGACACCTTAAGCAGGGACATGAAGAACAGGAACAGGGATAGTCTAACAGAACAGGGAGGAAAACAAAAAAGGAATGAAAAGGGACAGGCTAACAGAGCAGGGAGAAACAAAAAACAGCATATGGGAGGGTCCCACTGGCATATGCTGGACCCACAAACAAGGACTCCAGGATTTGGAGGGGCAGCCAAGGCCCCCCGGCTGGGCAGCACTCAGTGCCTGCCTCTCCCAGGGATGGTTTTACAAAGATTGTTAAAGATAGACTTAGTATGCCTGGCAGTTTTTCTCTGTGTTTTAGTTTGTGTTGATCCTGCCTTCTTAATTTGTGTTAATCGCGTTTTCTTATGTTAATAAAGAAGGGGAAGATGTGGGAGTGTGGCTATGGGGGTCCACAAGCCCCATGGTTGGTGATAACATCCGACTACTAAAGTAGAGACCATCAGGAAAGTAAAGCCTTGAGAGGGAACAAAGAAGGGTGATTCAGGAGACACCTTAAGCAGGGACACGAAGAACAGGAACAGGGATAGTCTAACAGAACAGGGACAAAAACAAAAAAGGAATGAATAGGGACAGGCTATCAGAACAGCGTCAAACAAAAAACAGCGTATGGGAGGGTCTCGCTGGCATAGGCAGGACCCCCAAACAAGGACTCCAGGAGTTGGAGGGGCAGCCAGAGCCCCCCGGCTAGGCAGTACTCAGTGCCTGCCTCTCCCAGGGATGGGGTTACAAAGTTTGTTAAAGATGGAATTAGTATGCCTGGCAGTTTTTCTCTGTATTTTAGTTTGTGTTAATAGTTCTTTCTTAATTTGTGTTACTTTTCCTTTCTTATTTTCTGTTAATCGCGCCTTCATAATTTGTGTTAAACCTGCTTTCTTAATTTGCGTTAATCAAGCTCTTTTATGTTAATAAAGAAGGGGGAGATGTGGGAGCATGGCCATGGGGGTCGACAAGTCCCATGGTTGGTGATAACATCCGACTCTTAAAGATGAGGCCATCAGGAAAGTAAAGAGTTGAGAGGGAACAAAGAAGGGTGATTCAGGAGACACCTTAAGCAGGGACATGAAGAACAGGAACAGGGATAGTCTAACAGAACAGGGACGAAAACAAAAAAGGAATTAATAGGGACAGGCTATCAGAACAGGGACAAACAAAAAACAGCGTATGGGAGGGTCTCGCTGGCATAGGCAGGACCCACAAACAAGGACTCCAGGAGTTGGAGGGGCAGCCAGAGCCCCCCAGCTGGGCAGCACTCAGTGCCTGCCTCTCCCAGGGATGGGGTTACAAAGTTTGTAAAAGATGGAATTAGTATGCCTGGCAGTTTTTCTCTGTGTTTTAGTTTGTGTTAATAGTTCTTTCTTAATTTGTGTTACTCTTGCTTTCTTAATGTCTGTTAATCGCGCCTTCTGAATTTGTGTTAAACCTGCTTTCTTAATTTGTGTTAATCGCACTTCCTTAAGTTAATAAAGAAGGGGGAGACGTGGGAGTGTGGCCATGGGGGTCGACAAGCCCCATGGTTGGTGATAACATCAGACTCTTAATGATGAGACCATCAGGAAAGTAAAGCCTTGAGAGGGAACAAAGAAGGGTGATTCAGGAGACACCTTAAACAGGGACATGAAGAACAGGAACAGGGATAGTCTAACAGAACAGGGACAAAAACAAAAAAGTAATGAATAGGGACAGGCTATCAGAACAGGGACAAACAAAAAACAGCGTATGGGAGGGTCTCGCTGGCATAGGCAGGACCCACAAACAAGGACTCCAGGAGTTGGAGGGGCAGCCAGAGCCCCCCAGCTGGGAAGCACTCACTGCCTGCCTCTCCCAGGGACGGGGTTACAAAGTTTGTTAAAGATGGAATTAGTATGCCTGGCAGTTTTTCTCTGTATTTTAGTTTGTGTTGATCCTGCCTTCTTAATTTGTGTTAATCGCGCTTTCTTATGTTAATAAAGAAGGGGAAGATGTGGGAGTGTGGCCATGGGGGTCGACAAGCCCCATGGTTGGTGGTAACATCAGACTCTTAATGATGAGACCATCAGGAAAGTAAAGAGTTGAGAGAGAACAAAGAAGGGTGATTCAGGAGACACCTTAAAAAGGGACATGAAGAACAGGAACAGGGACAGGCTAACAGAGCAGGGACGAAAACAAAAAAGGAATGAATAGGGACAGGCTATCAGAACAGGGACAAACAAAAAACAGCGTATGGGAGGGTCTCGTTGGCATACGCAGGACCCACAAACAAGGACTCCAGGAGTTGGAGGGGCAGCCAGAGCCCCCTGGCTTGGCAGTACTCAGTGCCTGCCTCTCCCAGGGATGGTTTTACAAAGGTTGTTAAAGATAGACTTAGTATGCCTGGCAGTTTTTCTCTGTGTTTTAGTTTGTGTTGATCCTGCCTTCTTAATTTGTGTTAATCGCGCTTTCTTAAGTTAATAAAGAAGGGGGAGATGTGGGAGTGTGGCCATGGGGGTCGACAGGCCCCATGGTTGGTGATAACATCGGACTCTTAAGGATGAGACCATCAGGAATTTAAAGAGTTGAGAGGGAACAAAGAAGGGTGATTCAGGTGACACCTTGTTGTCTGGGGTGGCTAGTTCTCCAGCCATTAATGCATGGAAGTGGCTGGGTGTTTGGTGTTGCCGGGCAAAGTTGTTGACCCATGACTAGTTAGTGGAAAGGTACTGCTGTGAGGCGGAAATTATAGGAAGGGAGCCTTTCCTGAATAAGGGATAGAATGAAGTTGTGCCCTCACTCTGAGAGATGAAGTTATGCCCTCAGTAAGAGAGAGTTCAAGTTATGTCATCAATAAAGAGGTAGCAGTTACAGATCCTGAAAGAACCCCGTTGTCCGTGCGGTCTTTACGCCACAAATCGCCCCCCAACAGGGACATGAAAACGAACAGGGACGAGAAGAAAACAAACAGGGACATGAAGAATAGGAACAGTGACAGGCGAACAGTACAGGGACAAAAGCAAAAAAGGAATGAATAGGGACAGGCAAACGGAACAGGGACAAAAACAGAAAAGGAATGATCAGGTACAGGCTAACAGAACAGGGACGAACAAAAAGAGCTTATGGGAGGGTCACGCTGGCTTACGCAGGACCCACAAACAAGGACTCCAGGAATTGGAGGGGCAGCCAGAGCCCCCCGGCTGGGCAGCACTCAGTGCCTGCCTCTCCCAGGGATGGGGTTGCAAAGTTTGTTAAAGATGGAATTAGTATGCCTGGCAGTTTTTCTCTGTATTTTAGTTTGTGTTAATAGTTCTTTCTTAATTTGTGTTACTTTTCCTTTCTTATTTTCTGTTAATCGCGCCTTCATAATTTGTGTTAAACCTGCTTTCTTAATTTGTGTTAATCGCGCTTTCTTAAGTTAATAAAGAAGGGGGAGATGTGGGAGCGTGGCCATGGGGGTCGACAAGTCCCATGGTTGGTGATAACATCAGACTCTTAATGATGAGACCATCAGGAAAGTAAAGCCTTGAGAGGGAACAAAGAAGGGTGATTCAGGAGACACCTTAAACAGGGACATGAAGAACAGGAACAGGGATAGTCTAACAGAACAGGGACAAAAACAAAAAAGTAATGAATAGGGACAGGCTATCAGAACAGGGACAAACAAAAAACAGCGTATGGGAGGGTCTCGCTGGCATAGGCAGGACCCACAAACAAGGACTCCAGGAGTTGGAGGGGCAGCCAGAGCCCCCCAGCTGGGCAGCACTCAGTGCCTGCCTCTCCCAGGGACGGGGTTACAAAGTTTGTTAAAGATGGAATTAGTATGCCTGGCAGTTTTTCTCTGTGTTTTAGTTTGTGTTGATCCTGCCTTCTGAATTTGTGTTAATCGCGCTTTCTTATGTTAATAAAGAAGGGGAAGATGTGGGAGTGTGGCCATGGGGGTCGACAAGCCCCATGGTTGGTGGTAACATCAGACTCTTAATGATGAGACCATCAGGAAAGTAAAGAGTTGAGAGAGAACAAAGAAGGGTGATTCAGGAGACACCTTAAAAAGGGACATGAAGAACAGGAACAGGGACAGGCTAACAGAGCAGGGAGAAACACAAAACAGCATATGTGAGGGTCCCACTGGCATATGCTGGACCCAAAAACAAGGACTCCAGGAGTTGGAGGGGCAGCCAGAGCCCCCCGGCTGGGCAGCACTCAGTGCCTGCCTCTCCCAGGGATGGGGTTACAAAGTTTGTTAAAGATGGAATTAGTATGCCTGGCAGTTTTTCTCTGTATTTTAGTTTGTGTTAATAGTGCTTTCTTAATTTGTGTTACTTTTCCTTTCTTAATTTCTGTTAATCGCGCCTTCTTAATTTGTGTTAAACCTGCTTTTTAATTTGTGTTAATCAAGCTCTTTTATGTTAATAAAGAAGGGGGAGATGTGGGAGCATGGCCATGGGGGTCGACAAGTCCCATGGTTGGTGATAACATCCCACTCTTAAAGATGAGGCCATCAGGAAAGTAAAGAGTTGAGAGGGAACAAAGAAGGGTGATTCAGGAGACACCTTAAACAGGGACATGAAGAACAGGAACAGGGATAGTCTAACAGAACAGGGACGAAAACAAAAAAAGGAATGAATAGGGACAGGCTATCAGTACAGGGACAAACAAAAAACAGCGTATGGGAGGGTCTCGCTGGCATAGGCAGGACCCACAAACAAGGACTCCAGGAGTTGGAGGGTCAGCCAGAGCCCCCCGGCTGGGCAGCACTCAGTGCCTGCCTCTCCCACGGCTGGTTTTACAAAGATTGTTAAAGATAGTCTTAGTATGCCTGGCAGTTTTTCTCTGTGTTTTAGTTTGTGTTGATCCTGCCTTCTTAATATGTGTTAATCGCGCTTTCTTAAGTTAATAAAGAAGGGGAAGATGTGGGAGTGTGGCCATGGGGGTCGACAAGCCCCATGGTTGGTGATAACATGGGACTCTTAAGGATGAGACCATCAGGAATTTAAAGAGTTGAGAGGGAACAAAGAAGGGTGATTCAGGAGACACCTTGTTGTCTGGGGTGGCTTGTTCTCCAGCCATTAAAGCATGGAAGTTGCTGGGTGTTTGCTGTTGCCGGGCAACGTTGTTGACCAATGACTAGTTAGTGGAAAGGTACTGCTGTGAGGCGGAAGTTATAGGAAGGGAGCCTTTCCTGAATAAGGGATAGAATGAAGTTGTGCCCTCACTCTGAGAGATGAAGTTATGCCTTCAGTAAGAGAGAGTTCAAGTTATGTCATCAATAAAGAGGTAGCAGTTACAGATCCTGAAAGAACCCCGTTGTCCGTGCGGTCTTTATGCCACAAATCGCCCCCCAAAAGGGACATGAAAACGAACAGGGACAAGAAGAAAACAAACAGGGACATGAAGAACAGGAACAGGGACAGGCTAACAGCACAGGGACAAAAACAAAAAAGGAATGAATAGGGACAGGCAAACGGAACAGGGACAAAAACAGAAAAGGAATGAATAGGTACAGGCTAACAGAACAGGGACGAACAAAAAGAGCTTATGGGAGGGTCACGCTGGCTTACGCAGGACCCACAAACAAGGACTCCAGGAGTTGGAGGGGCAGCCAGAGCCCCCCGGCTGGGCAGCACTCAGTGCCTGCCACTCCCAGGGATGGGGTTGCAAAGTTTGTTAAAGATAGTCTTAGTATGCCTGGCAGCTTTACTCTGTGTTTTAGTTTGTGTTGATCCTGCCTTCTTAATTTGTGTTAATCGAGCTCTTTTATGTTAATAAAGAAGGGGGAGATGTGGGAGCGTGGCCATGGGGGTCGACAAGTCCCATGGTTGGTGATAACATCAGACTCTTAATGATGAGACCATCAGGAAAGTAAAGAGTTGAGAGGGAACAAAGAAGGGTGATTCAGGAGACACCTTAAGCAGGGACATGAAGAACAGGAACAGGGATAGTCTAACAGAACAGGGACAAAAACAAAAAAGGAATGAATAGGGACAGGCTGTCAGAACAGGGACAAACAAAAAACAGCGTATGGGAAGGTCTCGCTGGCATAGGCAGGACCCACAAAGAAGGACTCCAGGAGTTGGAGGGGCAGCCAGAGCCCCCCTGCTGGGCAGCACTCAGTGCCTGCCTCTCCCAGGGATGGGGTTACAAAGTGTGTTAAAGATGGAATTAGTATGCCTGGCAGTTTTTCTCTGTGTTTTAGTTTGTGTTGATCCTGCCTTCTTAATTTGTGTTAATCGCGCTTTCTTAAGTTAATGAAGAAGGGGAAGATGTGGGAGTGTGGCCATGGGGGTCGGCAAGCCCCATGGTTGGTGATCACATAGGACTCTTAAGGATGAGACCATCAGGAATTTAAAGAGCTGAGAGGGAACAAAGAAGGGTGATTCAGGTGACACCTTAAGCAGGGACATGAAGAACAGGAACAGGGATAGTCTAACAGAACAGGGACAAAAACAAAAAAGGAATGAATAGGGACAGGCTATCAGAACAGCGACAAACAAAAAACAGCGTATGGGAGAGTCTCGCTGGCATAGGCAGGACCCCCGAACAAGGACTCCAGGAGTTGGAGGGGCAGCCAGAGCCCCCCGGCTGGGCAGTACTCAGTGCCTGCCTCTCCCAGGGATGGGGTTACAAAGTTTGTTAAAGATGGAATTAGTATGCCTGGCCGTTTTTCTCTGTATTTTTGTTTGTGTTAATAGTTCTTTCTTAATTTGTGTTACTTTTCCTTTCTTATTTTCTGTTAATCGCGCCTTCTTAATTTGTGTTAAACCTGCTTTTTAATTTGTGTTAATCAAGCTCTTTTATGTTAATAAAGAAGGGGGAGATGTGGGAGCATGGCCATGGGGGTCGACAAGTCCCATGGTTGGTGATAACATCCCACTCTTAAAGATGAGGCCATCAGGAAAGTAAAGAGTTGAGAGGGAACACAGAAGGGTGATTCAGGAGACACCTTAAACAGGGACATGAAGAACAGGAACAGGGATAGTCTAACAGAACAGGGACGAAAACAAAAAAAGGAATGAATAGGGACAGGCTATCAGTACAGGGACAAACAAAAAACAGCGTATGGGAGGGTCTCGCTGGCATAGGCAGGACCCACAAACAAGGACTCCAGGAGTTGGAGGGGCAGCCAGAGCCCCCCGGCTGAGCAGCACTCAGTGCCTGCCTCTCCCACGGCTGGTTTTACAAAGATTGTTAAAGATAGTCTTAGTATGCCTGGCAGTTTTTCTCTGTGTTTTAGTTTGTGTTGATCCTGCCTTCTTAATATGTGTTCATCGAGCTCTTTTATGTTAATAAAGAAGGGGGAGATGTGGGAGCGTGGCCATGGGGGTCGACAAGCCCCATGGTTGGTGATAACATCGGACTCTTAAGGATGAGACCATCAGGAATTTAAAGAGTTGAGAGGGAACAAAGAAGGGTGATTCAGGAGACACCTTGTTGTCTGGGGTGGCTTGTTCTCCAGCCATTAAAGCATGGAAGTTGCTGGGTGTTTGCTGTTGCCGGGCAACGTTGTTGACCAATGACTAGTTAGTGGAAAGGTACTGCTGTGAGGCGGAAGTTATAGGAAGGGAGCCTTTCCTGAATAAGGGATAGAATGAAGTTGTGCCCTCACTCTGAGAGATGAAGTTATGCCTTCAGTAAGAGAGAGTTCAAGATATGTCATCAATAAAGAGGTAGCAGTTACAGATCCTGAAAGAACCCCCTTGTCCGTGCGGTCTTTACGCCACAAATCGCCCCCCAACAGGGACATGAAAACGAACAGGGACGAGAAGAAAACAAACAGGGGAATGAAGAACAGGAACAGGGACAGGCTAACAGAACAGGGACAAAAACAAAAAAGGAATGAATAGGGACAGGCAAACGGAACAGGGACAAAAACAGAAAAGGAATGAATAGGTACAGGCTAACAGAACAGGGACGAACAAAAAGAGCTTATGGGAGGGTCACGCTGGCTTACGCAGGACCCCCAAACAAGGACTCCAGGAGTTGGAGGGGCAGCCAGAGCCCCCCAGCTGGGCAGCACTCAGTGCCTGCCACTCCCAGGGATGGGGTTGCAAAGTTTGTTAAAGATAGTCTTAGTATGCCTGGCAGCTTTTCTCTGTGTTTTAGTTTGTGTTGATCCTGCCTTCTTAATTTGTGTTAATCGCGCTGTCTTATGTTAATAAAGAAGGGGAAGATGTGGGAGTGTGGCCATGGGGGTCGACAAGCCCCATGGTTGGTGATAACATCCGACTATTAAAGTAGAGACCATCAGGAAAGTAAAGCCTTGAGAGGGAACAAAGAAGGGTGATTCAGGAGACACCTTAAGCAGGGACATGAAGAACAGGAACAGGGACAGGCTAACAGAACAGGGACAAAAACAAAAAAGGAATGAATAGGGACAGGCTATCAGAACAGGGACAAACAAAAAACAGCGTATGGGAGGGTCTCGCTGGCATACGCAGGACCCACAAACAAGGACTCCAGGAGTTGGAGGGGCAGCCAGAGCTCCCCGGCTGGGCAGCACTCAGTGCCTGCCTCTCCCAGGGTTGTGGTTACAAAGTTTGTTAAAGATGGAATTAGTATGCCTGGCAGTTTTTCTCTGTATTTTAGTTTGTGTTAATAGTGCTTTCTTAATTTGTGTTACTCTTGCTTTCTTAATTTCTGTTAATCGCGCCTTCATAATTTGTGTTAAACCTGCTTTCTTAATTTGTGTTAATCGAGCTCTTTTATGTTAATAAAGAAGGGGGAGTTGTAGGAGTGTTGCCATGGGGGTCGACAAGTCCCATGGTTGGTGATAACATGCGACTCTTAAAGATGAGGCCATCAGGAAAGTAAAGAGTTGAGAGGGAACAAAGAAGGGTGATTCAGGAGACACCTTAAACAGGGACATGAAGAACAGGAACAGGGATAGTCTAACAGAACAGGGAGAAACAAAAAACAGCATATGGGAGGGTCCCACTGGCATATGCTGGACCCACAAACAAGGACTCCAGGAGTTGGAGGGGCAGCCAGAGCCCCCCAGCTGGGCAGCACTCAGTGCCTGCCTCTCCCAGGGACGGGGTTACAGAGTTTGTTAAAGATGGAATTAGTATGCCTGGCAGTTTTTCTCTGTGTTTTAGTTTGTGTTGATCCTGCCTTCTTAATTTGTGTTAATCGCGCTTTCTTATGTTAATAAAGAAGGGGAAGATGTGGGAGTGTGGCCATGGGGGTCGACAAGCCCCATGGTTGGTGGTAACATCAGACTCTTAATGATGAGACCATCAGGAAAGTAAAGAGTTGAGAGAGAACAAAGAAGGGTGATTCAGGAGACACCTTAAAAAGGGACATGAAGAACAGGAACAGGGACAGGCTAACAGAGCAGGAACGAAAACAAAAAAGGAATGAATAGGGACAGGCTATCAGAACAGGGACAAACAAAAAACAGCGTATGGGAGGGTCTCGCTGGCATATGCTGGACCCACAAACAAGGACTCCAGGATTTGGAGGGGCAGCCAAGGCCCCCCGGCTGGGCAGCACTCAGTGCCTGCCTCTCCCAGGGATGGTTTTACAAAGATTGTTAAAGATAGACTTAGTATGCCTGGCAGTTTTTCTCTGTGTTTTAGTTTGTGTTGATCCTGCCTTCTTAATTTGTGTTAATCGCGTTTTCTTATGTTAATAAAGAAGGGGAAGATGTGGGAGTGTGGCTATGGGGGTCCACAAGCCCCATGGTTGGTGATAACATCCGACTACTAAAGTAGAGACCATCAGGAAAGTAAAGCCTTGAGAGGGAACAAAGAAGGGTGATTCAGGAGACACCTTAAGCAGGGACATGAAGAACAGGAACAGGGATAGTCTAACAGAACAGGGACAAAAACAAAAAAGGAATGAATAGGGACAGGCTATCAGAACAGCGTCAAACAAAAAACAGCGTATGGGAGGGTCTCGCTGGCATAGGCAGGACCCCCAAACAAGGACTCCAGGAGTTGGAGGGGCAGCCAGAGCCCCCCGGCTAGGCAGTACTCAGTGCCTGCCTCTCCCAGGGATGGGGTTACAAAGTTTGTTAAAGATGGAATTAGTATGCCTGGCAGTTTTTCTCTGTATTTTAGTTTGTGTTAATAGTTCTTTCTTAATTTGTGTTACTTTTCCTTTCTTATTTTCTGTTAATCGCGCCTTCATAATTTGTGTTAAACCTGCTTTCTTAATTTGCGTTAATCAAGCTCTTTTATGTTAATAAAGAAGGGGGAGATGTGGGAGCATGGCCATGGGGGTCGACAAGTCCCATGGTTGGTGATAACATCCGACTCTTAATGATGAGACCATCAGGAAAGGAAAGCCTTGAGAGGGAACAAAGAAGGGTGATTCAGGAGACACCTTAAGCAGGGACATGAAGAACAGGAACAGGGATAGTCTAACAGAACAGGGACAAAAACAAAAAGGGAATGAATAGGGACAGGCTATCAGAACAGGGACAAACAAAAAACAGCGTATGGGAGGGTCTCGCTGGCATAGGCAGGACCCCCAAACAAGGACTCCAGGAGTTGGAGGGGCAGCCAGAGCCCCCCGGCTGGGCAGCACTCAGTGCCTGCCTCTCCCAGGGATGGGGTTTACAAAGGTTGTTAAAGATAGACTTAGTATGCCTGGCAGTTTTTCTCTTTGTTTTAGTTTGTGTTGATCCTGCCTTCTTAATTTGTGTTAATCGCGCTTTTTATGTTAATAAAGAAGGGGAAGATGTGGGAGTGTGGCCATGGGGGTCAACAAGATCCATGGTTGGTGATAACATCAGACTCTTAATGATGAGACCATCAGGAAAGTAAAGCCTTGAGACGGAACAAAGAAGGGTGATTCAGGAGACACCTTAAAAAGGGACATGAAGAACAGTAACAGGGACAGGCTAACAGAGCAGGGAGAAACAAAAAACAGCATATGGGAGGGTCCCACTGGCATATGCTGGACCCAAAAACAAGGACTCCAGGAGTTGGAGGGGCAGCCAGAGCCCCCCAGCTGGGCAGCACTCAGTGCCTGCCTCTCCCAGGGATGGGGTTACAAAGTTTGTTAAAGATGGAATTAGTATGCCTGGCAGTTTTTCTCTGTATTTTAGTTTGTGTTAATAGTTCTTTCTTAATTTGTGTTACTCTTGCTTTCTTAATTTCTGTTAATCGCGCCTTCTTAATTTGTGTTAAACCTGCTTTCTTAATTTGTGTTAATCGAGCTCTTTTATGTTAATAAAGAAGAAGGGGGATGTGGGAGCATGGCCATGGGGGTCGACAAGTCCCATGGTTGGTGATAACATTGGACTCTTAAAGATGAGGCCATCAGGAAAGTAAAGAGTTGAAAGGGAACACAGAAGGGTGATTCAGGAGACACCTTAAACAGGGACATGAAGAACAGGAACAGGGATAGTCTAACAGAACAGGGAGAAACAAAAAACAGCATATGGGATGGTCCCACTGGCATATGCTGGACCCACAAACAAGGACTCCAGCAGTTGGAGGGGCAGCCAGAGCCCCCTGGCTGGGAAGTACTCAGTGCCTGCCTCTCCCAGGGATGGTTTTACAAAGGTTGTTAAAGATAGACTTAGTATGCCTGGCAGTTTTTCTCTGTGTTTTAGTTTGTGTTGATCCTGCCTTCTTAATTTGTGTTAATCGCGCTTTCTTATGTTAATAAAGAAGGGGAAGATGTGGGAGTGTGGCCATGGGGGTCGACAGGCCCCATGGTTGGTGATAACATCGGACTCTTAAGGATGAGACCATCAGGAATTTAAAGAGTTGAGAGGGAACAAAGAAGGGTGATTCAGGTGACACCTTGTTGTCTGGGGTGGCTTGTTCTCCAGCCATTAAAGCATGGAAGTTGCTGGGTGTTTGCTGTTGCCGGGCAAAGTTGTTGACCAATGACTAGTTAGTGGAAAGGTACTGCTGTGAGGCGGAAGTTATAGGAAGGGAGCCTTTCCTGAATAAGGGATAGAATGAAGTTGTGCCCTCACTCTGAGAGATGAAGTTATGCCTTCAGTAAGAGAGAGTTCAAGATATGTCATCAATAAAGAGGTAGCAGTTACAGATCCTGAAAGAACCCCCTTGTCCGTGCGGTCTTTACGCCACAAATCGCCCCCCAACAGGGACATGAAAACGAACAGGGACGAGAAGAAAACAAACAGGGGAATGAAGAACAGGAACAGAGACAGGCAAACAGAACAAGGACAAAAACAAAAAAGGAATGAATAGGGATAGGCAAACGGAACAGGGACAAAAACAGAAAAGGAATGAATAAGTACAGGCTAACAGAACAGGGACGAACAAAAAGAGGGTATGGGAGGGTCATGCTGGCTTACGCAGGACCCCCAAACAAGGACTCCAGGAGTTGGAGGGGCAGCCAGAGCCCCCCGGCTGGGCAGCACTCAGTGCCTGCCTCTCCCAGGGATGGTTTTACAAAGGTTTTTAAAGATAGACTTAGTATGCCTGGCAGCTTTTCTCTGCGTTTTTTTGTTTGTGTTGATCCTGCCTTCTTAATTTGTGTTAATCGCGCTTTCTTATGTTAATAAAGAAGGGGAAGATGTGGGAGTGTGGCCATGGGGGTCGACAAGCCCCATGGTTGGTGATAACATCCGACTATTAAAGTAGAGACCATCAGGAAAGTAAACCCTTGAGAGGGAACAAAGAAGGGTTATTCAAAAGACACCTTAACCAGGGACATGAAGAACAGGAACAGGGATAGTCTAACAGAACAGGGACAAAAACAAAAAAGGAATGAATAGGGAAAGGCTATCAGAACAGGGACAAACAAAAAACAGCGTATGGGAGGGTCTCGCTGGCATAGGCAGGACCCACAAAGAAGGACTCCAGGAGTTGGAGGGGCAGCCAGAGCCCCCCGGCTGGGCAGCACTCAGTGCCTGCCTCTCCCAGGGATGGGGTTGCAAAGTTTGTTAAAGATAGTCTTAGTATGCCTGGATGCTTTACTCTGTGTTTTAGTTTGTGTTGATCCTGCCTTCTTAATTTGTGTTCATCGAGCTCTTTTATGTTAATAAAGAAGGGGGAGATGTGGGAGCGTGGCCATGGGGGTCGACAAGTCCCAGTGTTGGTGATAACATCCAACTCTTAAAGATGAGGCCATCAGGAAAGTAAAGAGTTGAGAGGGAACAAAGAAGGGTGATTCAGGAGACACCTTAAACAGGGACATGAAGAACAGGAACAGGGATAGTCTAACAGAACAGGGACAAAAACAAAAAAGGAATGAATAGGGACAGGCTATCAGAACAGGGACAAACAAAAAACAGCGTATGGGAGGGTCTCGCTGGCATAGGCAGGACCCACAAACAAGGACTCCAGGAGTTGGAGGGGCAGCCAGAGCCCCCCAGCTGGGCAGCACTCAGTGCCTGCCTCTCCCAGGGATGGGGTTACAAAGTTTGTAAAAGATGGAATTAGTATGCCTGGCAGTTTTTCTCTGTATTTTAGTTTGTGTTAATAGTGCTTTCTTAATTTGTGTTACTCTTGCTTTCTTAATTTCTGTTAATCGCGCCTTCTTAATTTGTGTTAAACCTGCTTTCTTTATTTGTGTTAATCGAGCTCTTTTATGTTAATAAAGAAGGGGGAGATGTGGGAGCATGGCCATGGGGGCCGACAAGTCCCATGGTTGGTGATAACATTGGACTCTTAAAGATGAGGCCATCAGGAAAGTAAAGAGTTGAGAGGGAACAAAGAAGGGTGATTCAGGAGACACCTTAAACAGGGACATGAAGAACAGGAACAGGGACAGGCTAACAGAGCAGGTAGAAACAAAAATCAGCATATGGGAGGGTCCCACTGGCATAGGCAGGACCCACAAACAAGGAGTCCAGGAGTTGGAGGGGCAGCCAGAGCCCCCCGGCTGGGCAGCACTCAGTGCCTGCCTCTCCCAGGGATGGTTTTACAAAGGTTGTTAAAGATAGACTTAGTATGCCTGGCAGTTTTTCTCTGTGTTTTAGTTTGTGTTGATCCTGCCTTCTTAATTTTTTTAATCGCGCTTTCTTATGTTAATAAAGAAGAAGGAGATGTGGGAGTGTGGCCATGGGGGTCGACAAGCCCCATGGTTGGTGATAACATAGGACTCTTAAGGATGAGACCATCAGGAATTTAAAGAGTTGAGAGGGAACAAAGAAGGGTGATTCAGGTGACACCTTCTTGTCTGGGGTGCCTAGTTCTCCAGCCATTAATGCATGGAAGTGGCTGGGTGTTTGCTGTTGCCGGGCAAAGTTGTTGACCAATGGCTAGTTAGTGGAAAGGTACTGCTGTGAGGCGGAAGTTATAGGAAGGGAGCCTTTCCTGAATAAGGGATAGAATGAAGTTGTGCCCTCACTCTGAGAGATGAAGTTATGCCCTCAGTAAGAGAGAGTTCAAGTTATGTCATCAATAAAGAGGTAGCAGTTACAGATCCTGAAAGAACCCCGTTGTCCGTGCGGTCTTTACGCCACAAATCGCCCCCCAACAGGGACATGAAAACGAACAGGGACCAGAAGAAAACAAACAGGGACATGAAGAAGAGGAACAGGGACAGGCAAACAGAACAGGGACAAAAACAAAAAAGGAATGAATAGGGACAGGCAAACGGAACAGGGACAAAAACAGAAAAGGAATGATCAGGTACAGGCTAACAGAACAGGGATGAACAAAAAGAGCTTATGGGAGGGTCACGCTGGCTTACGCAGGACACACAAACAAGGTCTGCAGGAGTTGGAGGGGCAGCCAGAGCCCCCCAGCTGGGCAGCACTCAGTGCCTGCCTCTCCCAGGGATGGGGTTACAAAGTTTGTTAAAGATGGAATTAGTCTGCCTGGCAGTTTTTCTCTGTATTTTAGTTTGTGTTAATAGTGCTTTCTTAATTTGTGTTACTCTTGCTTTCTTAATTTCTGTTAATCGCGCCTTCTTAATTTGTGTTAAACCTGCTTTCTTAATTTGTGTTAATCGAGCTCTTTTATGTTAATAAAGGAGGGGGAGATGTGGGAGCATGGCCATGGGGGTCGACAAGTCCCATGGTTGGTGATAACATCCGACTACTAAAGTAGAGACCATCAGGAAAGTAAAGCCTTGAGAGGGAACAAAGAAGGGTGATTCAGGAGACACCTTAAACAGGGACATGAAGAACAGGAACAGGGATAGTCTAACAGAACAGGGACGAAAACAAAAAAGGAATGAATAGGGACAGGCTATCAGAACAGGGACAAACAAAAAACAGCGTATGGGAGGGTCTCGTTGGCATAGGCAGGACCCACAAACAAGGACTCCAGGAGTTGGAGGGGCAGCCAGAGCCCCCTGGCTGGGCAGTACTCAGTGCCTGCCTCTCCCAGGGATGGTTTTACAAAGGTTGTTAAAGATAGACTTAGTATGCCTGGCAGCTTTTCTCTGTGTTTTAGTTTGTGTTGATCCTGCCTTCTTAATTTGTGTTAATCGCGCTTTCTTAAGTTAATAAAGAAGGGGGAGATGTGGGAGTGTGGCCGTGGGGGTCGACAGGCCCCATGGTTGGTAATAACATCCGACTCTTAAGGATGAGACCATCAGGAATTTAAAGAGTTGAGAGGGAACAAAGAAGGGTGATTCAGGTGACACCTTGTTGTCTGGGGTGGCTTGTTCTCCAGCCATTAAAGCATGGAAGTTGCTGGGTGTTTGGTGTTGCCGGGCAAAGTTGTTGACCAATGACTAGTTAGTGGAAAGTTACTGCTGTGAGGCGGAAATTATAGGAATGGAGCCTTTCCTGAATAAGGGATAGAATGAAGTTGTGCCCTCACTCTGAGAGATGAAGTTATGCCTTCAGTAAGAGAGAGTTCAAGATATGTCATCAATAAAGAGGTAGCAGTTACAGATCCTGAAAGAACCCCCTTGTCCGTGCGGTCTTTACGCCACAAATCGCCCCCCAACAGGGACATGAAAACGAACAGGGACGAGAAGAAAACAAACAGGGGAATGAAGAACAGGAACAGGGACAGGCTAACAGAACAGGGACAAAAACAAAAAAGGAATGAATAGGGACAGGCAAACGGAACAGGGACAAAAACAGAAAAGGAATGAATAGGTACAGGCTAACAGAACAGGGACGAACAAAAAGAGCTTATGGGAGGGTCACGCTGGCTTACGCAGGACCCCCAAACAAGGACTCCAGGAGTTGGAGGGGCAGCCAGAGCCCCCCGGCTGGGCAGCACTCAGTGCCTGCCACTCCCAGGGATGGGGTTGCAAAGTTTGTTAAAGATAGTCTTAGTATGCCTGGCAGCTTTTCTCTGTGTTTTAGTTTGTGTTGATCCTGCCTTCTTAATTTGTGTTAATCGCGCTGTCTTATGTTAATAAAGAAGGGGAAGATGTGGGAGTGTGGCCATGGGGGTCGACAAGCCCCATGGTTGGTGATAACATCCGACTATTAAAGTAGAGACCATCAGGAAAGTAAAGCCTTGAGAGGGAACAAAGAAGGGTGATTCAGGAGACACCTTAAGCAGGGACATGAAGAACAGGAACAGGGACAGGCTAACAGAACAGGGACAAAAACAAAAAAGGAATGAATAGGGACAGGCTATCAGAACAGGGACAAACAAAAAACAGCGTATGGGAGGGTCTCGCTGGCATACGCAGGACCCACAAACAAGGACTCCAGGAGTTGGAGGGGCAGCCAGAGCTCCCCGGCTGGGCAGCACTCAGTGCCTGCCTCTCCCAGGGATGGGGTTACAAAGTTTGTTAAAGATGGAATTAGTATGCCTGGCAGTTTTTCTCTGTATTTTAGTTTGTGTTAATAGTGCTTTCTTAATTTGTGTTACTCTTGCTTTCTTAATTTCTGTTAATCGCGCCTTCATAATTTGTGTTAAACCTGCTTTCTTAATTTGTGTTAATCGAGCTCTTTTATGTTAATAAAGAAGGGGGAGTTGTAGGAGTGTTGCCATGGGGGTCGACAAGTCCCATGGTTGGTGATAACATCCGACTCTTAAAGATGAGGCCATCAGGAAAGTAAAGAGTTGAGAGGGAACAAAGAAGGGTGATTCAGGAGACACCTTAAACAGGGACATGAAGAACAGGAACAGGGATAGTCTAACAGAACAGGGAGAAACAAAAAACAGCATATGGGAGGGTCCCACTGGCATATGCTGGACCCACAAACAAGGACTCCAGGAGTTGGAGGGGCAGCCAGAGCCCCCTGGCTGGGCAGTACTCAGTGCCTGCCTCTCCCAGGGATGGTTTTACAAAGGTTGTTAAAGATAGACTTAGTATGCCTGGCAGTTTTTCTCTGTGTTTTAGTTTGTGTTGATCCTGCCTTCTTAATTTGTGTTAATCGCGCTTTCTTAAGTTAATAAAGAAGGGGGAGATGTGGGAGTGTGGCCATGGGGGTCGACAGGCCCCATGGTTGGTAATAACATCCGACTCTTAAGGATGAGACCATCAGGAATTTAAAGAGTTGAGAGGGAACAAAGAAGGGTGATTCAGGTGACACCTTGTTGTCTGGGGTGGCTTGTTCTCCAGCCATTAAAGCATGGAAGTTGCTGGGTGTTTGCTGTTGCCGGGGAAAGTTGTTGACCAATGACTAGTTAGTGGAAAGGTACTGCTGTGAGGCGGAAATTATAGGAAGGGAGCCTTTCCTGAATAAGGGATAGAATGAAGTTGTGCCCTCACTCTGAGAGATGAAGTTATGCCCTCAGTAAGAGAGAGTTCAAGTTATGTCGTCAATAAAGAGGTAGCAGTTACAGATCCTGAAAGAACCCCGTTGTCCGTGCGGTCTTTACGCCACAAATCGCCCCCCAACAGGGACATGAAAACGAACAGGGACAAGAAGAAAACAAACAGGGACATGAAGAACAGGAACAGGGACAGGCTAACAGAACAGGGACAAAAACAAAAAAGGAATGAATAGGGACAGGCAAACGGAACAGGGACAAAAACAGAAAAGGAATGAATAGGTACAGGCTAACAGAACAGGGATGAACAAAAAGAGCTTATGGGAGGGTCACGCTGGCTTACGCAGGACACACAAACAAGGTCTCCAGGAGTTGGAGGGGCAGCCAGAGCCCCCCGGCTGGGCAGCACTCAGTGCCTGCCACTCCCAGGGATGGGGTTGCAAAGTTTGTTAAAGATAGTCTTAGTATGCCTGGCAGCTTTTCTCTGTGTTTTTTTGTTTGTGTTGATCCTGCCTTCTTAATTTGTGTTAATTGCGCTTTCTTATGTTAATAAAGAAGGAGGAGATGTGGGAGCGTGGCCATGGGGGTCGACAAGTCCCATGGTTGGTGATAACATCGGACTCTTAAAGATGAGGCCATCAGGAAAGTAAAGAGTTGAGAGGGAACAAAGAAGGGTAATTCAGGAGACACCTTAAACAGGGACATGAAGAACAGGAACAGGGATAGTCTAACAGAACAGGGACAAAAACAAAAAAGGAATGAATAGGGACAGGCTATCAGAACAGGGACAAACAAAAAACAGCGTATGGGAGGGTCTCGCTGGCATACGCAGGACCCTCACACAAGGACTCCAGGAGTTGGAGGGGCAGCCAGAGCCCCCCGGCTGGGCAGCACTCAGTGCCTGCCTCTCCCAGGGATGGGGTTACAAAGTGTGTTAAAGATGGAATTAGTATGCCTGGCAGTTTTTCTCTGTATTTTAGTTTGTGTTAATAGTGCTTTCTTAATTTGTGTTACTCTTGCTTTCTTAATTTCTGTTAATCGCGCCTTCTTAATTTGTGTTAAACCTGCTTTCTTAATTTGTGATAATCAAGCTCTTTTATGTTAATAAAGAAGGGGGAGATGTGGGAGCATGGCCATTGGGGTCGACAACTCCCATGGTTGGTGATAACATCCGACTATTAAAGTAGAGACCATCAGGAAAGTAAAGAGTTGAGAGGGAACAAAGAAGGGTGATTCAGGAGACACCTTAAACAGGGACATGAAGAACAGGAACAGGGACAGGCTAACAGAGAAGGGAGAAACAAAAAACAGCATATGGGAGGGTCCCGCTGGCATATGCTGGACCCACAAACAAGGACTCCAGGAGTTGGAGGGGCAGCCAGAGCCCCCCGGCTGGGCAGCACTCAGTGCCTGCCTCTCCCATGGTTGGTTTTACAAAGGTTGTTAAAGATAGACTTAGTATGCCTGACAGTTTTTCTCTGTGTTTTAGTTTGTGTTGATCCTGCCTTCTTAATTTGTGATAATCGCGCTTTCTTATGTTAATAAAGAAGGAGGAGATGTGGGAATGTGGCCATGGGGGTCGACAAGCCCCATGGTTGGTAATAACATCCAACTCTTAAGGATGAGACCATCAGGAATTTAAAGAGTTGAGAGGGAACAAAGAAGGGTGATTCAGGTTACACCTTGTTGTCTGGGGTGGCTAGTTCTCCAGCCATTAAAGCATGGAAGTTGCTGGGTGTTTGCTGTTGCCGGGCAAAGTTGTTGACCAATGACTAGTTAGTGGAAAGGTACTGCTGTGAGGCGGAAATTATAGGAAGGGAGCCTTTGCAGAATAAGGGATAGAATGAAGTTGTGCCCTCACTCTTAGAGATGAAGTTATGCCTTCAGTAAGAGAGAGTTCAAGTTATGTCGTCAATAAATAGGTAGCAGTTACAGATCCTGAAAGAACCCCGTTGTCCGTGCGGTCTTTACGCCACAAATCGCCCCCCAACAGGGACATGAAAACGAACAGGGACAAGAAGAAAACAAACAGGGGAATGAAGAACAGGAACAGGGACAGGCTAACAGAACAGGGACAAAAACAAAAAAGGAATGAATAGGGACAGGCAAACGGAACAGGGACAAAAACAGAAAAGGAATGAATAGGTACAGGCTAACAGAACAGGGACGAACAAAAAGAGCTTATGGGAGGGTCACGCTGGCTTACGCAGGACCCACAAACAAGGACTCCAGGAGTTGGAGGGGCAGCCAGAGCCCCCCGGCTGGGCAGCACTCAGTGCCTGCCTCTCCGAGGGTTGGTTTTACAAAGGTTGTTAAAGATAGACTTAGTATGCCTGGCAGTTTTTCTCTGTGTTTTAGTTTGTGTTGATCCTGCCTTCTTAATTTGTGATAATCGCGCTTTCTTATGTTAATAAAGAAGGAGGAGATGTGGGAATGTGGCCATGGGGGTCGACAAGCCCCATGGTTGGTAATAACATCCGACTCTTAAGGATGAGACCATCAGGAATTTAAAGAGTTGAGAGGGAACAAAGAAGGGTGATTCAGGTGACACCTTGTTGTCTGGGGTGGCTAGTTCTCCAGCCATTAAAGCATGGAAGTTGCTGGGTGTTTGCTGTTGCCGGGCAAAGTTGTTGACCAATGACTAGTTAGTGGAAAGGTACTGCTGTGAGGCGGAAATTATAGGAAGGGAGCCTTTCCAGAATAAGGGATAGAATGAAGTTGTGCCCTCACTCTGAGAGATGAAGTTATGCCTTCAGTAAGAGAGAGTTCAAGTTATGTCGTCAATAAATAGGTAGCAGTTACAGATCCTGAAAGAACCCCGTTGTCCGTGCGGTCTTTACGCCACAAATCGCCCCCCAACAGGGACATGAAAACGAACAGGGACGAGAAGAAAACAAACAGGGGAATGAAGAACAGGAACAGGGACAGGCTAACAGAACAGGGACAAAAACAAAAAAGGAATGAATAGGGACAGGCAAACAGAACAGGGACGAACAAAAAGAGCTTATGGGAGGGTCACGCTGGCTTACGCAGGACCCACAAACAAGGACTCCAGGAGTTGGAGGGGCAGCCAGAGCCCCCCGGCTGGGCAGCACTCAGTGCCTGCCACTCCCAGGGATGGGGTTGCAAAGTTTGTTAAAGATAGTCTTAGTATGCCTGGCAGCTTTTCTCTGTGTTTTAGTTTGTGTTGATCCTGCCTTCTTAATTTGTGTTAATCGCGCTGTCTTATGTTAATAAAGAAGGGGAAGATGTGGGAGTGTGGCCATGGGGGTCGACAAGCCCCATGGTTGGTGATCACATCCGACTCTTAAAGATGAGGCCATGAGGAAACTAAAGAGTTGAGAGGGAACAAAGAAGGGTGATTCAGGAGCCACCTTAAGCAGGGACATGAAGAACAGGAACAGGGACAGGCTAACAGAACAGGGACAAAAACAAAAAAGGAATGAATAGGGACAGGCTATCAGAACAGGGACAAACAAAAAACAGCGTATGGGAGGGTCTCGCTGGCATACGCAGGACCCACAAACAAGGACTCCAGGAGTTGGAGGGGCAGCCAGAGCTCCCCGGCTGGGCAGCACTCAGTGCCTGCCTCTCCCAGGGATGGGGTTACAAAGTTTGTTAAAGATGGAATTAGTATGCCTGGCAGTTTTTCTCTGTATTTTAGTTTGTGTTAATAGTGCTTTCTTAATTTGTGTTACTCTTGCTTTCTTAATTTCTGTTAATCGCGCCTTCATAATTTGTGTTAAACCTGCTTTCTTAATTTGTGTTAATCGAGCTCTTTTATGTTAATAAAGAAGGGGGAGTTGTAGGAGTGTTGCCATGGGGGTCGCCAAGTCCCATGGTTGGTGATAACATCCGACTCTTAAAGATGAGGCCATCAGGAAAGTAAAGAGTTGAGAGGGAACAAAGAAGGGTGATTCAGGAGACACCTTAAACAGGGACATGAAGAACAGGAACAGGGATAGTCTAACAGAACAGGGAGAAACAAAAAACAGCATATGGGAGGGTCCCACTGGCATATGCTGGACCCACAAACAAGGACTCCAGGAGTTGGAGGGGCAGCCAGAGCCCCCTGGCTGGGCAGTACTCAGTGCCTGCCTCTCCCAGGGATGGTTTTACAAAGGTTGTTAAAGATAGACTTAGTATGCCTGGCAGTTTTTCTCTGTGTTTTAGTTTGTGTTGATCCTGCCTTCTTAATTTGTGTTAATCGCGCTTTCTTAAGTTAATAAAGAAGGGGGAGATGTGGGAGTGTGGCCATGGGGGTCGACAGGCCCCATGGTTGGTAATAACATCCGACTCTTAAGGATGAGACCATCAGGAATTTAAAGAGTTGAGAGGGAACAAAGAAGGGTGATTCAGGTGACACCTTGTTGTCTGGGGTGGCTTGTTCTCCAGCCATTAAAGCATGGAAGTTGCTGGGTGTTTGCTGTTGCCGGGCAAAGTTGTTGACCAATGACTAGTTAGTGGAAAGGTACTGCTGTGAGGCGGAAATTATAGGAAGGGAGCCTTTCCTGAATAAGGGATAGAATGAAGTTGTGCCCTCACTCTGAGAGATGAAGTTATGCCCTCAGTAAGAGAGAGTTCAAGTTATGTCGTCAATAAAGAGGTAGCAGTTACAGATCCTGAAAGAACCCCGTTGTCCGTGCGGTCTTTACGCCACAAATCGCCCCCCAACAGGGACATGAAAACGAACAGGGACAAGAAGAAAACAAACAGGGACATGAAGAACAGGAACAGGGACAGGCTAACAGAACAGGGACAAAAACAAAAAAGGAATGAATAGGGACAGGCAAACGGAACAGGGACAAAAACAGAAAAGGAATGAATAGGTACAGGCTAACAGAACAGGGACGAACAAAAAGAGCTTATGGGAGGGTCACGCTGGCTTACGCAGGACACACAAACAAGGTCTCCAGGAGTTGGAGGGGCAGCCAGAGCCCCCCGGCTGGGCAGCACTCAGTGCCTGCCACTCCCAGGGATGGGGTTGCAAAGTTTGTTAAAGATAGTCTTAGTATGCCTGGCAGCTTTTCTCTGTGTTTTTTTGTTTGTGTTGATCCTGCCTTCTTAATTTGTGTTAATTGCGCTTTCTTATGTTAATAAAGAAGGAGGAGATGTGGGAGCGTGGCCATGGGGGTCGACAAGTCCCATGGTTGGTGATAACATCGGACTCTTAAAGATGAGGCCATCAGGAAAGTAAAGAGTTGAGAGGGAACAAAGAAGGGTAATTCAGGAGACACCTTAAACAGGGACAAGAAGAACAGGAACAGGGATAGTCTAACAGAACAGGGACAAAAACAAAAAAGGAATGAATAGGGACAGGCTATCAGAACAGGGACAAACAAAAAACAGCGTATTGGAGGGTCTCGCTGGCATACGCAGGACCCTCACACAAGGACTCCAGGAGTTGGAGGGGCAGCCAGAGCCCCCCGGCTGGGCAGCACTCAGTGCCTGCCTCTCCCAGGGATGGGGTTACAAAGTTTGTTAAAGATGGAATTAGTATGCCTGGCAGTTTTTCTCTGTATTTTAGTTTGTGTTAATAGTGCTTTCTTAATTTGTGTTACTCTTGCTTTCTTAATTTCTGTTAATCGCGCCTTCTTAATTTGTGTTAAACCTGCTTTCTTAATTTGTGATAATCAAGCTCTTTTATGTTAATAAAGAAGGGGGAGATGTGGGAGCATGGCCATTGGGGTCGACAACTCCCATGGTTGGTGATAACATCCGACTATTAAAGTAGAGACCATCAGGAAAGTAAAGAGTTGAGAGGGAACAAAGAAGGGTGATTCAGGAGACACCTTAAACAGGGACATGAAGAACAGGAACAGGGACAGGCTAACAGAGAAGGGAGAAACAAAAAACAGCATATGGGAGGGTCCCGCTGGCATATGCTGGACCCACAAACAAGGACTCCAGGAGTTGGAGGGGCAGCCAGAGCCCCCCGGCTGGGCAGCACTCAGTGCCTGCCTCTCCCAGGGTTGGTTTTACAAAGGTTGTTAAAGATAGACTTAGTATGCCTGGCAGTTTTTCTCTGTGTTTTAGTTTGTGTTGATCCTGCCTTCTTAATTTGTGATAATCGCGCTTTCTTATGTTAATAAAGAAGGAGGAGATGTGGGAATGTGGCCATGGGGGTCGACAAGCCCCATGGTTTGTAATAACATCCAACTCTTAAGGATGAGACCATCAGGAATTTAAAGAGTTGAGAGGGAACAAAGAAGGGCGATTCAGGTTACACCTTGTTGTCTGGGGTGGCTAGTTCTCCAGCCATTAAAGCATGGAAGTTGCTGGGTGTTTGCTGTTGCCGGGCAAAGTTGTTGACCAATGACTAGTTAGTGGAAAGGTACTGCTGTGAGGCGGAAATTATAGGAAGGGAGCCTTTGCAGAATAAGGGATAGAATGAAGTTGTGCCCTCACTCTTAGAGATGAAGTTATGCCTTCAGTAAGAGAGAGTTCAAGTTATGTCGTCAATAAATAGGTAGCAGTTACAGATCCTGAAAGAACCCCGTTGTCCGTGCGGTCTTTACGCCACAAATCGCCCCCCAACAGGGACATGAAAACGAACAGGGACAAGAAGAAAACAAACAGGGGAATGAAGAACAGGAACAGGGACAGGCTAACAGAACAGGGACAAAAACAAAAAAGGAATGAATAGGGACAGGCAAACGGAACAGGGACAAAAACAGAAAAGGAATGAATAGGTACAGGCTAACAGAACAGGGACGAACAAAAAGAGCTTATGGGAGGGTCACGCTGGCTTACGCAGGACCCACAAACAAGGACTCCAGGAGTTGGAGGGGCAGCCAGAGCCCCCCGGCTGGGCAGCACTCAGTGCCTGCCACTCCCAGGGATGGGGTTGCAAAGTTTGTTAAAGATAGTCTTAGTATGCCTGGCAGCTTTTCTCTGTGTTTTAGTTTGTGTTGATCCTGCCTTCTTAATTTGTGTTAATCGCGCTGTCTTATGTTAATAAAGAAGGGGAAGATGTGGGAGTGTGGCCATGGGGGTCGACAAGCCCCATGGTTGGTGATAACATCCGACTATTAAAGTAGAGACCATCAGGAAAGTAAAGCCTTGAGAGGGAACAAAGAAGGGTGATTCAGGAGACACCTTAAGCAGGGACATGAAGAACAGGAACAGGGACAGGCTAACAGAACAGGGACAAAAACAAAAAAGGAATGAATAGGGACAGGCTATCAGAACAGGGACAAACAAAAAACAGCGTATGGGAGGGTCTCGCTGGCATACGCAGGACCCACAAACAAGGACTCCAGGAGTTGGAGGGGCAGCCAGAGCTCCCCGGCTGGGCAGCACTCAGTGCCTGCCTCTCCCAGGGATGGGGTTACAAAGTTTGTTAAAGATGGAATTAGTATGCCTGGCAGTTTTTCTCTGTATTTTAGTTTGTGTTAATAGTGCTTTCTTAATTTGTGTTACTCTTGCTTTCTTAATTTCTGTTAATCGCGCCTTCATAATTTGTGTTAAACCTGCTTTCTTAATTTGTGTTAATCGAGCTCTTTTATGTTAATAAAGAAGGGGGAGTTGTAGGAGTGTGGCCATGGGGGTCGACAAGTCCCATGGTTGGTGATAACATTGGACTCTTAAAGATGAGGCCATCAGGAAAGTAAAGCCTTGAGAGGGAACAAAGAAGGGTGATTCAGGAGACACCTTAAACAGGGACATGAAGAACAGGAACAGGGATAGTCTAACAGAACAGGGAGAAACAAAAAACAGCATATGGGAGGGTCCCACTGGCATATGCTGGACCCACAAACAAGGACTCCAGGAGTTGGAGGGGCAGCCAGAGCCCCCTGGCTGGGCAGTACTCAGTGCCTGCCTCTCCCAGGGATGGTTTTACAAAGGTTGTTAAAGATAGACTTAGTATGCCTGGCAGTTTTTCTCTGTGTTTTAGTTTGTGTTGATCCTGCCTTCTTAATTTGTGTTAATCGCGCTTTCTTAAGTTAATAAAGAAGGGGAAGATGTGGGAGTGTGGCCATGGGGGTCGACAGGCCCCATGGTTGGTGATAACATCGGACTCTTAAGGATGAGACCATCAGGAATTTAAAGAGTTGAGAGGGAACAAAGAAGGGTGATTCAGGTGACACCTTGTTGTCTGGGGTGGCTTGTTCTCCAGCCATTAAAGCATGGAAGTTGCTGGGTGTTTGCTGTTGCCGGGCAAAGTTGTTGACCAATGACTAGTTAGTGGAAAGGTACTGCTGTGAGGCGGAAATTATAGGAAGGGAGCCTTTCCTGAATAAGGGATAGAATGAAGTTGTGCCCTCACTCTGAGAGATGAAGTTATGCCCTCAGTAAGAGAGAGTTCAAGTTATGTCGTCAATAAAGAGGTAGCAGTTACAGATCCTGAAAGAACCCCGTTGTCCGTGCGGTCTTTACGCCACAAATCGCCCCCCAACAGGGACATGAAAACGAACAGGGACAAGAAGAAAACAAACAGGGACATGAAGAACAGGAACAGGGACAGGCTAACAGAACAGGGACAAAAACAAAAAAGGAATGAATAGGGACAGGCAAACGGAACAGGGACAAAAACAGAAAAGGAATGAATAGGTACAGGCTAACAGAACAGGGATGAACAAAAAGAGCTTATGGGAGGGTCACGCTGGCTTACGCAGGACACACAAACAAGGATTCCAGGAGTTGGAGGGGCAGCCAGAGCCCCCCGGCTGGGCAGCACTCAGTGCCTGCCTCTCCGAGGGTTGGTTTTACAAAGGTTGTTAAAGATAGACTTAGTATGCCTGGCAGTTTTTCTCTGTGTTTTAGTTTGTGTTGATCCTGCCTTCTTAATTTGTGATAATCGCGCTTTCTTATGTTAATAAAGAAGGAGGAGATGTGGGAATGTGGCCATGGGGGTCGACAAGCCCCATGGTTGGTAATAACATCCAACTCTTAAGGATGAGACCATCAGGAATTTAAAGAGTTGAGAGGGAACAAAGAAGGGTGATTCAGGTGACACCTTGTTGTCTGGGGTGGCTAGTTCTCCAGCCATTAAAGCATGGAAGTTGCTGGGTGTTTGCTGTTGCCGGGCAAAGTTGTTGACCAATGACTAGTTAGTGGAAAGGTACTGCTGTGAGGCGGAAATTATAGGAAGGGAGCCTTTCCAGAATAAGGGATAGAATGAAGTTGTGCCCTCACTCTGAGAGATGAAGTTATGCCTTCAGTAAGAGAGAGTTCAAGTTATGTCGTCAATAAATAGGTAGCAGTTACAGATCCTGAAAGAACCCCGTTGTCCGTGCGGTCTTTACGCCACAAATCGCCCCCCAACAGGGACATGAAAACGAACAGGGACGAGAAGAAAACAAACAGGGGAATGAAGAACAGGAACAGGGACAGGCTAACAGAACAGGGACAAAAACAAAAAAGGAATGAATAGGGACAGGCAAACGGAACAGGGACAAAAACAGAAAAGGAATGAATAGGTACAGGCTAACAGAACAGGGACGAACAAAAAGAGCTTATGGGAGGGTCACGCTGGCTTACGCAGGACCCACAAACAAGGACTCCAGGAGTTGGAGGGGCAGCCAGAGCCCCCCGGCTGGGCAGCACTCAGTGCCTGCCACTCCCAGGGATGGGGTTGCAAAGTTTGTTAAAGATAGTCTTAGTATGCCTGGCAGCTTTTCTCTGTGTTTTAGTTTGTGTTGATCCTGCCTTCTTAATTTGTGTTAATCGCGCTGTCTTATGTTAATAAAGAAGGGGAAGATGTGGGAGTGTGGCCATGGGGGTCGACAAGCCCCATGGTTGGTGATAACATCCGACTATTAAAGTAGAGACCATCAGGAAAGTAAAGCCTTGAGAGGGAACAAAGAAGGGTGATTCAGGAGACACCTTAAGCAGGGACATGAAGAACAGGAACAGGGACAGGCTAACAGAACAGGGACAAAAACAAAAAAGGAATGAATAGGGACAGGCTATCAGAACAGGGACAAACAAAAAACAGCGTATGGGAGGGTCTCGCTGGCATACGCAGGACCCACAAACAAGGACTCCAGGAGTTGGAGGGGCAGCCAGAGCTCCCCGGCTGGGCAGCACTCAGTGCCTGCCTCTCCCAGGGATGGGGTTACAAAGTTTGTTAAAGATGGAATTAGTATGCCTGGCAGTTTTTCTCTGTATTTTAGTTTGTGTTAATAGTTCTTTCTTAATTTGTGTTACTCTTCCTTTCTTATTTTCTGTTAATCGCGCCTTCTTAATTTGTGTTAAACCTGCTTTCTTAATTTGTGATAATCAAGCTCTTTTATGTTAATAAAGAATGGGGAGATGTGGGAGCATGGCCATTGGGGTCGACAATTCCCATTGTTGGTGATAACATCCGACTATTAAAGTAGAGACCATCAGGAAAGTAAAGAGTTGAGAGGGAACAAAGAAGGGTGATTCAGGAGACACCTTAAACAGGGACATGAAGAACAGGAACAGGGACAGGCTAACAGAGCAGGGAGAAACAAAAAACAGCATATGGGAGGGTCCCGCTGGCATATGCTGGACCCACAAACAAGGACTCCAGGAGTTGGAGGGGCAGCCAGAGCCCCCCGGCTGGGCAGCACTCAGTGCCTGCCTCTCCGAGGGTTGGTTTTACAAAGGTTGTTAAAGATAGACTTAGTATGCCTGGCAGTTTTTCTCTGTGTTTTAGTTTGTGTTGATCCTGCCTTCTTAATTTGTGATAATCGCGCTTTCTTATGTTAATAAAGAAGGAGGAGATGTGGGAATGTGGCCATGGGGGTCGACAAGCCCCATGGTTGGTAATAACATCCGACTCTTAAGGATGAGACCATCAGGAATTTAAAGAGTTGAGAGGGAACAAAGAAGGGTGATTCAGGTGACACCTTGTTGTCTGGGGTGGCTAGTTCTCCAGCCATTAAAGCATGGAAGTTGCTGGGTGTTTGCTGTTGCCGGGCAAAGTTGTTGACCAATGACTAGTTAGTGGAAAGGTACTGCTGTGAGGCGGAAATTATAGGAAGGGAGCCTTTCCAGAATAAGGGATAGAATGAAGTTGTGCCCTCACTCTGAGAGATGAAGTTATGCCCTCAGTAAGAGAGAGTTCAAGTTATGTCGTCAATAAATAGGTAGCAGTTACAGATCCTGAAAGAACCCCGTTGTCCGTGCGGTCTTTACGCCACAAATCGCCCCCCAACAGGGACATGAAAACGAACAGGGACGAGAAGAAAACAAACAGGGGAATGAAGAACAGGAACAGGGACAGGCTAACAGAACAGGGACAAAAACAAAAAAGGAATGAATAGGGACAGGCAAACGGAACAGGGACAAAAACAGAAAAGGAATGAATAGGTACAGGCTAACAGAACAGGGACGAACAAAAAGAGCTTATGGGAGGGTCATGCTGGCTTACGCAGGACCCACAAACAAGGACTCCAGGAGTTGGAGGGGCAGCCAGAGCCCCCCGGCTGGGCAGCACTCAGTGCCTGCCACTCCCAGGGATGGGGTTGCAAAGTTTGTTAAAGATAGTCTTAGTATGCCTGGCAGCTTTTCTCTGTGTTTTAGTTTGTGTTGATCCTGCCTTCTTAATTTGTGTTAATTGCGCTTTCTTATGTTAATAAAGAAGGGGAAGATGTGGGAGTGTGTCCATGGGGGTCGACAAGCCCCATGGTTGGTGATAACATCAGACTCTTAATGATGAGACCATCAGGAAAGTAAAGAGTTGAGAGGGAACAAAGAAGGGTGATTCAGGAGACACCTTAAGCAGGGACATGAAGAACAGGAACAGGGATAGTCTAACAGAACAGGGACAAAACAAAAAAGGAATGAATAGGGACACGCTATCAGAACAGGGACAAACAAAAAACAGCGTATGGGAGGGTCTCGCTGGCATAGGCAGGACCCACAAACAAGGACTCCAGGAGTTGGAGGGGCAGCCAGAGCCCCCCAGCTGGGAAGCACTCAGTGCCTGCCTCTCCCAGGGATGGGGTTACAAAGTTTGTTAAAGATGGAATTAGTATGCCTGGCAGTTTTTCTCTGTATTTTAGTTTGTGTTAATAGTGCTTTCTTAATTTGTGTTACTCTTGCTTTCTTAATTTCTGTTAATCGCGCCTTCATAATTTGTGTTAAACCTGCTTTCTTAATTTGTGTTAATCGAGCTCTTTTATGTTAATAAAGAAGGGGGAGTTGTAGGAGTGTGGCCATGGGGGTCGACAAGTCCCATGGTTGGTGATAACATCCGACTCTTAAAGATGAGTCCATCAGGAAAGTAAAGCCTTGAGAGGGAACAAAGAAGGGTGATTCAGGAGACACCTTAAACAGGGACATGAAGAACAGGGGCAGGCTAACAGAGCAGGGAGAAACAAAAAACAGCATATGGGAGGGTCCCACTGGCATATGCTAGACCCACAAACAAGGACTCCAGGAGTTGGAGGGGCAGCCAGAGCCCCCCGGCTGGCCAGCACTCGGTGCCTGCCTCTCCCAGGGATGGGTTTACAAAGTTTGTTAAAGATAGACTTAGTATGCCTGGCAGTTTTTCTCTGTGTTTTAGTTTGTGTTGATCCTGCCTTCTTAATTTGTGTTAATTGTGCTTTCTTATGGTAATAAAGAAGGGGAAGATGTGGGAGTGTGGCCATGGGGGTCGACAAGCCCCATGGTTGGTGATAACATCCGACTATTAAAGTAGAGACCATCAGGAAAGTAAACTCTTGAGTGGGAACAAAGAAGGGTTATTCAAAAGACACCTTAACCAGGGACATGAAGAACAGGAACAGGGATAGTCTAACAGAACAGGGACAAAAACAAAAAAGGAATGAATAGGGACAGGCAATCAGAACAGGGACAAACAAAAAACAGCATATGGGAGGGTCTCGCTGGCAAAGGCAGGACCCACAAAGAAAGACTCCAGGAGTTAGAGGGGCAGCCAGAGCCCCCCTGCTGGGCAGCACTCAGTGCCTGCCTCTCCCAGGGACGGTTTTACAAAGATTGTTAAAGATAGACTTAGTATGCCTAGCAGTTTTTCTCTGTGTTTTAGTTTGTGTTGATCCTGCCTTCTTAATTTGTGTTAATCGCGCTTTCTTAAGTTAATAAAGAAGGGGGAGATGTGGGAGTGTGGCCATGGGGGTCGCCAGGCCCCATGGTTGGTGATCACATCCGACTCTTAAGGATGAGACCATCAGGAATTTAAAGAGTTGAGAGGGAACAAAGAAGGGTGATTCAGGTGACACCTTGTTGTCTGGGGTGGCTTGTTCTCCAGCCATTAAAGCATGGAAGTTGCTGGGTGTTTGGTGTTGCCGGGCAAAGTTGTTGACCAATGACTAGTTAGTGGAAAGGTACTGCTGTGAGGCGGAAATTATAGGAAGGGAGCCTTTCCTGAATAAGGGATAGAATGAAGTTGTGCCCTCACTCTGAGAGATGAAGTTATGCCTTCAGTAAGAGAGAGTTCAAGATATGTCATCAATAAAGAGGTAGCAGTTACAGATCCTGAAAGAACCCCGTTGTCCGTGCGGTCTTTACGCCACAAATCGCCCCCCAACAGGGACATGAAAACGAACAGGGACGAGAAGAAAACAAACAGGGGAATGAAGAACAGGAACAGAGACAGGCAAACAGAACAAGGACAAAAACAAAAAAGGAATGAATAGGGACAGGCAAACGGAACAGGGACAAAAACAGAAAAGGAATGAATAGGTACAGGCTAACAGAACAGGGACGAACAAAAAGAGGGTATGGGAGGGTCACGCTGGCTTACGCAGGACCCACAAACAAGGACTCCAGGAGTTGGAGGGGCAGCCAGAGCCCCCCAGCTGGGCAGCACTCAGTGCCTGCCTCTCCCAGGGACAGGGTTACAAAGTTTGTTAAAGATGGAATTAGTATGCCTGGCAGTTTTTCTCTGTGTTTTAGTTTGTGTTAATAGTGCCTTCTTAATTTGTGTTACTCTTGCTTTCTTAATTTCTGTTAATCGCGCCTTCTTAATTTGTGTTAAACCTGCTTTCTTAATTTGTGTTAATCGAGCTCTTTTATGTTAATAAAGGAGGGGGAGATGTGGGAGCCTGGCCATGGGGTTAGACAAGCCCCATGGTTGGTGATAAGATCTGACTAATAAAGTAGAGACCATCAGGAAAGTAAAGCCTTGAGAGGGAACAAAGAAGGGTGATTCAGGAGACACCTTAAACAGGGACATGAAGAACAGGAACAGGGATAGTCTAACAGAACAGGGACAAAAACAAAAAAGGAATGAATAGGGACAGGCTATCAGAACAGGGACAAACAAAAAACAGCCTATGGGAGGGTCTCGTTGGCATAGGCAGGACCCACAAACAAGGACTCCAGGAGTTGGAGGGGCAGCCAGAGCCCCCCAGCTGGGAAGCACTCAGTGCCTGCCTCTCCCACGGATGGGGTTACAAAGTTTGTTAAAGATGGAATTAGTATGCCTGGCAGTTTTTCTCTGTGTTTTAGTTTGTGTTGATCCTGCCTTCTTAATTTGTGTTAATCGCGCTTTCTTATGTTAATAAAGAAGGGGAAGATGTGGGAGTGTGGCCATAGGGGTCGACAAGCCCCATGGTTGGTGGTAACATCAGACTCTTAATGATGAGACCATCAGGAAAGTAAAGAGTTGAGAGAGAACAAAGAAGGGTGATTCAGGAGACACCTTAAAAAGGAACATGAAGAACAGGAACAGGGACAGGCTAACAGAGCAGGGAGAAACACAAAACAGCATATGGGAGGGTCCCACTGGCATATGCTGGACCCAAAAACAAGGACTCCAGGAGTTGGAGGGGCAGCCAGAGCCCCCCGGCTGGGCAGCACTCAGTGCCTGCCTCTCCCAGGGATGGGGTTACAAAGTTTGTTAAAGATGGAATTAGTATGCCTGGCAGTTTTTCTCTGTATTTTAGTTTGTGTTAATAGTTCTTTCTTAATTTGTGTTACTCTTCCTTTCTTAATTTCTGTTAATCGCGCCTTCTTAATTTGTGTTAAACCTGCTTTCTTAATTTGTGTTAATCAAGCTCTTTTATGTTAATAAAGAAGGGGGAGATGTGGGAGCATGACCATGGGGGTGGACAAGTCCCATGGTTGGTGATAACATCCGACTATTAAAGCAGAGACATTCAGGAAAGTAAAGAGTTGAAAGGGAACAAAGAAGGGTGATTCAGGAGACACCTTAAACAGGGACATGAAGAACAGGAACAGGGATAGTCTAACAGAACAGGGAGGAAAACAAAAAAGGAATGAATAGGGACAGGCTATCAGAACAGGGACAAACAAAAAACAGCGTATGGGAGGGTCTCGTTGGCATACGCAGGACCCACAAACAAGGACTCCAGGAGTTGGAGGGGCAGCCAGAGCCCCCCGGCTGGGCAGTACTCAGTGCCTGCCTCTCCCAGGGATGGTTTTACAAAGGTTGTTAAAGATAGACTTAGTATGCCTGGCAGTTTTTCTCTGTGTTTTAGTTTGTGTTGATCCTGCCTTCTTAATTTGTGTTAATCGCGCTTTCTTAAGTTAATAAAGAAGGGGGAGATGTGGGAGTGTGGCCATGGGGGTCGACAGGCCCCATGGTTGGTGATAACATCGGACTCTTAAGGATGAGACCATCAGGAATTTAAAGAGTTGAGAGGGAACAAAGAAGGGTGATTCAGGTGACACCTTGTTGTCTGGGGTGGCTAGTTCTCCAGCCATTAATGCATGGAAGTGGCTGGGTGTTTGGTGTTGCCGGGCAAAGTTGTTGACCAATGACTAGTTAGTGGAAAGGTACTGCTGTGAGGCGGAAATTATAGGAAGGGAGCCTTTCCTGAATAAGGGATAGAATGAAGTTGTGCCCTCACTCTGAGAGATGAACTTATGCCCTCAGTAAGAGAGAGTTCAAGTTATGTCATCAATAAAGAGGTAGCAGTTACAGATCCTGAAAGAACCCCGTTGTCCGTGCGGTCTTTACGCCACAAATCGCCCACCAACAGGGACATGAAACGAACAGGGACGAGAAGAAAACAAACAGGGGAATGAAGAACAGGAACAGGGACAGGCTAACAGAACAGGGACAAAAACAAAAAAGGAATGAATAGGGACAGGCTAACAGAACAGGGACGAACAAAAAGAGCTTATGGGAGGGTCACGCTGGCTTACGCAGGACCCACAAACAAGGACTCCAGGAGTTGGAGGGGCAGCCAGAGCCCCCCGGCTGGGCAGCACTCAGTGCCTGCCACTCCCAGGGATGGGGTTGCAAAGTTTATTAAAGATAGTCTTAGTATGCCTGGCAGCTTTTCTCTGTGTTTTAGTTTGTGTTGATCCTGCCTTCTTAATTTGTGTTAATCGCGCTTTCTTATGTTAATAAAGAAGGGGAAGTTGTGGGAGTGTGGCCATGGGGGTCGACAAGCCCCATGGTTGGTGGTAACATCAGACTCTTAATGATGAGACCATCAGGAAAGTAAAGAGTTGAGAGAGAACAAAGAAGGGTGATTCAGGAGACACCTTAAAAAGGGACATGAAGAACAGGAACAGGGACAGGCTAACAGAGCAGGGAGAAACACAAAAGAGCATATGGGAGGGTCCCACTGGCATATGCTGGACCCACAAACAAGGACTCCAGGAGTTGGAGGGGCAGCCAGAGCCCCCCGGCTGGGCAGCACTCAGTGCCTGCCTCTCCCAGGGACGGGGTTACAAAGATTGTAAAAGATGGAATTAGTATGCCTGGCAGTTTTTCTCTGTGTTTTAGTTTGTGTTAATAGTGCTTTCTTAATTTGTGTTACTCTTGCTTTCTTAATTTCTGTTAATCGCGCCTTCTTAATTTGTGTTAAACCTGCTTTCTTAATTTGTGTTAATCGAGCTCTTTTATGTTAATAAAGAAGGGGGAGATGTGGGAGCCTGGCCATGGGGGTCGACAAGTCCCATGGTTGGTGATCACATCCGACTCTTAAAGATGAGACCATCAGGAAAGTAAAGAGTTGAGAGGGAACAAAGAAGGGTGATTCAGGAGACACCTTAAACAGGGACATGAAGAACAGGAACAGGGACAGGCTAACAGAGCAGGGAGAAACAAAAAAAGCATAGGGGAGGGTCCCACTGGCATATGCTGGACCCACAAACAAGGACTCCAGGAGTTGGAGGGGCAGCCAGAGCCCCCCGGCTGGGCAGCACTCAGTGCCTGCCTCTCCCAGGGATGGTTTTACAAAGATTGTTAAAGATAGACTTAGTATGCCTGGCAGTTTTTCTCTGTGTTTTAGTTTGTGTTGATCCTGCCTTCTTAATTTGTGTTAATCGCGCTTTCTTATGTTAATAAAGAAGGGGAAGATGTGGGAGTGTGGCAATGGGGGTCGACAGGCCCCATGGTTGGTGATAACATCCGACTCTTAAGGATGAGACCATCAGGAATTTAAAGAGTTGAGAGGGAACAAAGAAGGGTGATTCAGGTGACACCTTGTTGTCTGGGGTGGCTAGTTCTCCAGCCATTAATGCATGGAAGTGGCTGGGTGTTTGGTGTTGCCGGGCAAAGTTGTTGACCAATGACTAGTTAGTGGAAAGGTACTGCTGTGAGGCGGAAATTATAGGAAGGGAGCCTTTCCTGAATAAGGGATAGAATGAAGTTGTGCCCTCACTCTGAGAGATGAACTTTTGCCCTCAGTAAGAGAGAGTTCAAGTTATGTCATCAATAAAGAGGTAGCAGTTACAGATCCTGAAAGAACCCCGTTGTCCGTGCGGTCTTTACGCCACAAATCGCCCCCCAACAGGGACAAGAAAACGAACAGGGACGAGAAGAAAACAAACAGGGACATGAAGAACAGGAACAGGGACAGGCTAACAGAACAGGGACAAAAACAGAAAAGGAATGAATAGGGACAGGCTAACAGAACAGGGACGAACAAAAAGAGCTTATGGGAGGGTCACGCTGGCTTACGCAGGACCCACAAACAAGGACTCCAGGAGTTGGAGGGGCAGCCAGAGCCCCCCGGCTGGGCAGCACTCAGTGCCTGCCTCTCCCAGGGACGGGGTTACAAAGTTTGTTAAAGATGGAATTAGTATGCCTGGCAGTTTTTCTCTGTGTTTTAGTTTGTGTTGATCCTGCCTTCTTAATTTGTGTTAATCGCGTTTTCTTATGTTAATAAAGAAGGGGAAGATGTGGGAGTGTGGCAATGGGGGTCGACAGGCCCCATGGTTGGTGATAACATCCGACTCTTAAGGATGAGACCATCAGGAATTTAAAGAGTGTAGAGGGAACAAAGAAGGGTGATTCAGGTGACACCTTGTTGTCTGGGGTGGCTAGTTCTCCAGCCATTAATGCATGGAAGTGGCTGGGTGTTTGGTGTTGCCGGGCAAAGTTGTTGACCAATGACTAGTTAGTGGAAAGGTACTGCTGTGAGGCGGAAATTATAGGAAGGGAGCCTTTCCTGAATAAGGGATAGAATGAAGTTGTGCCCTCACTCTGAGAGATGAACTTATGCCCTCAGTAAGAGAGAGTTCAAGTTATGTCATCAATAAAGAGGTAGCAGTTACAGATCCTGAAAGAACCCCGTTGTCCGTGCGGTCTTTACGCCACAAATCGCCCCCCAACAGGGACATGAAAACGAACAGGGACGAGAAGAAAACAAACAGGGGAATGAAGAACAGGAACAGGGACAGGCTAACAGCACAGGGACAAAAACAAAAAAGGAATGAATAGGGACAGGCAAACGGAACAGGGACAAAAACAGAAAAGGAATGAATAGGTACAGGCTAACAGAACAGGGACGAACAAAAAGAGCTTATGGGAGGGTCACGCTGGCTTACGCAGGACCCACAAACAAGGACTCCAGGAGTTGGAGGGGCAGCCAGAGCCCCCCGGCTGGGCAGCACTCAGTGCCTGCCTCTCCCAGGGATGGGGTTGCAAAGTTTGTTAAAGATAGACTTAGTATGCCTGGCAGTTTTTCTCTGTGTTTTAGTTTGTGTTGATCCTGCCTTCTTAATTTGTGTTAATCGCGTTTTCTTATGTTAATAAAGAAGGGGAAGATGTGGGAGTGTGGCTATGGGGGTCCACAAGCCCCATGGTTGGTGATAACATCCGACTACTAAAGTAGAGACCATCAGGAAAGTAAAGCCTTGAGAGGGAACAAAGAAGGGTGATTCAGGAGACACCTTAAGCAGGGAATTGAAGAACAGGAACAGGGATAGTCTAACAGAACAGGGACAAAAACAAAAAAGGAATGAAAAGTGACAGGCTATCAGAACAGCGACAAACAAAAAACAGCGTATGGGAGGGTCTCGCTGGCATAGGCAGGACCCCCAAACAAGGACTCAAGGAGTTGGAGGGTCAGCCAGAGCCCCCCGGCTAGGCAGTACTCAGTGCCTGCCTCTCCCAGGGATGGGGTTACAAAGTTTGTTAAAGATGGAATTAGTATGCCTGGCAGTTTTTCTCTGTATTTTAGTTTGTGTTAATAGTGCTTTCTTAATTTGTGTTACTCTTGCTTTCTTATTTTCTGTTAATCGCGCCTTCATAATTTGTGTTAAACCTGCTTTCTTAATTTGTGTTAATCAAGCTCTTTTATGTTAATAAAGAAGGGGGAGATGTGGGAGCATGGCCATGGGGGTCGACAAGTCCCATGGTTGGTGATAACATCCAACTCTTAAAGGTGAGGCCATCAGGAAAGTAAAGAGTTGAGAGGGAACAAAGAAGGGTGATTCAGGAGACACCTTAAACAGGGACATGAAGAACAGGAACAGGGATAGTCTAACAGAACAGGGACGAAAACAAAAAAAGGAATGAATAGGGACAGGCTGTCAGAACAGGGACAAACAAAAAACAGCGTATGGGAGGGTCTCGCTGGCATAGGCAGGACCCCCAAACAAGGACTCCAGGAGTTGGAGGGGCAGCCAGAGCCCCCCGGCTGGGCAGCACTCAGTGCCTGCCTCTCCCAGGGATGGTTTTACAAAGGTTGTTAAAGATAGACTTAGTATGCCTGGCAGTTTTTCTCTGTGTTTTAGTTTGTGTTGATCCTGCCTTCTTAATTTGTGTTAATCGCGCTTTCTTAAGTTAATAAAGAAGGGGGAGATGTGGGAGTGTGGCCATGGGGGTCGCCAGGCCCCATGGTTGGTGATCACATCCGACTCTTAAGGATGAGACCATCAGGAATTTAAAGAGTTGAGAGGGAACAAAGAAGGGTGATTCAGGTGACACCTTGTTGTCTGGGGTGGCTTGTTCTCCAGCCATTAAAGCATGGAAGTTGCTGGGTGTTTGCTGCTGCCGGGCAACGTTGTTGACCAATGACTAGTTAGTGGAAAGGTACTGCTGTGAGGCGGAAGTTATAGGAAGGGAGCCTTTCCTGAATAAGGGATAGAATGAAGTTGTGCCCTCACTCTGAGAGATGAAGTTATGCCTTCAGTAAGAGAGAGTTCAAGTTATGCCATCAATAAAGAGGTAGCAGTTACAGATCCTGAAAGAACCCCGTTGTCCGTGCGGTCTTTACGCCACAAATCGCCCCCCAAAAGGGACATGAAAACGAACAGGGACAAGAAGAAAACAAACAGGGACATGAAGAACAGGAACAGGGACAGCCTAACAGCACAGGGACAAAAACAAAAAAGGAATGAATAGGGACAGGCTAACAGAACAGGGACGAACAAAAAGAGCTTATGGGAGGGTCACGCTGGCTTACGCAGGACCCCCAAACAAGGCCTCCAGGAGTTGGAGGGGCAGCCAGAGCCCCCCGGCTGGGCAGCACTCAGTGCCTGCCACTCCCAGGGATGGGGTTTCAAAGTTTGTTAAAGATAGTCTTAGTATGCCTGGCAGCTTTTCTCTGTGTTTTAGTTTGTGTTGATCCTGCCTTCTTAATTTGTGTTAATCGAGCTCTTTTATGTTAATAAAGAAGGGGGAGATGTGGGAGCATGGCCATGGGGGTCGACAAGTCCCATTGTTGGTGATAACATCCAACTCTTAAAGATGAGGCCATCAGGAAAGTAAAGAGTTGACAGGGAACAAAGAAGGGTGATTCAGGAGACACCTTAAACAGGGACATGAAGAACAGGAACAGGGATAGTCTAACAGAACAGGGACAAAAACAAAAAAGGAATTAATAGGGACAGGCTATCAGAACAGGGACAAACAAAAAACAGCGTATGGGAGGGTCTCGCTGGCATAGGCAGGACCCAAAAACAAGGACTCCAGGAGTTGGAGGGGCAGCCAGAGCCCCCCGGCTGGGCAGCACTCAGTGCCTGCCTCTCCCAGGGACGGGGTTACAAAGTTTGTTAAAGATGGAATTAGTATGCCTGGCAGCTTTTCTCTGTGTTTTAGTTTGTGTTGATCCTGCCTTCTTAATTTGTGTTAATCGCGCTTTCTTATGTTAATAAAGAAGGGGAAGATGTGGGAGTGTGGCCATGGGGGTCGACAAGCCCCATGGTTGGTGGTAACATCAGACTCTTAATGATGAGACCATCAGGAAAGTAAAGAGCTGAGAGAGAACAAAGAAGGGTGATTCAGGAGACACCTTAAAAAGGGACATGAAGAACAGGAACAGGGACAGGCTAACAGAGCAGGGAGAAACACAAAACAGCATATGGGAGGGTCCCACTGGCATATGCTGGACCCAAAAACAAGGACTCCAGGAGTTGGAGGGGCAGCCAGAGCCCCCCGGCTGGGCAGCACTCAGTGCCTGCCTCTCCAGGGGATGGGGTTACAAAGTTTGTTAAAGATGGAATTAGTATGCCTGGCAGTTTTTCTCTGTATTTTAGTTTGTGTTAATAGTGCTTTCTTAATTTGTGTTACTCTTGCTTTCTTAATTTCTGTTAATCGCGCCTTCATAATTTGTGTTAAACCTGCTTTCTTAATTTGTGTTAATCAAGCTCTTTTATGTTAATAAAGAAGGGGGAGATGTGGGAGCATGACCATGGGGGTCGACAAGTCCCATGGTTGGTGATAACATCCGACTCTTAAAGATGAGGCCATCAGGAAAGTAAAGAGTTGAGAGGGAACAAAGAAGGGTGATTCAGGAGACACCTTAAACAGGGACATGAAGAACAGGAACAGGGATAGTCTAACAGAACAGGGACAAAAACAAAAAAGGAATGAATAGGGACAGGCTATCAGAACAGGGACAAACAAAAAACAGCGTATGGGAGGGTCCCACTGGCATATGCTGGACCCAGAAACAAGGACTCCAGGAGTTGGAGAGGCAGCTAGAGCCCCCCGGCTGGGCAGCACTCAGTGCCTGCCTCTCCCAGGGATGGTTTTACAAAGATTGTTAAAGATAGACTTAGTATGCCTGGCAGTTTTTCTCTGTGTTTTAGTTTGTGTTGATCCTGCCTTCTTAATTTGTGTTAATCGCGCTTTCTTATGTTAATAAAGAAGGGGAAGATGTGGGAGTGTGGCAATGGGGGTCGACAGGCCCCATGGTTGGTGATAACATCCGACTCTTAAGGATGAGACCATCAGGAATTTAAAGAGTTGAGAGGGAACAAAGAAGGGTGATTCAGGTGACACCTTCTTGTCTGGGGTGGCTAGTTCTCCAGCCATTAATGCATGGAAGTGGCTGGGTGTTTGCTGTTGCCGGGCAAAGTTGTTGACCAATGACTAGTTAGTGGAAAGTTACTGCTGTGAGGCGGAAGTTATAGGAAGGGAGCCTTTCCTGAATAAGGAATAGAATGAAGTTGTGCCCTCACTCTGAGAGATGAAGTTATGCCCTCAGTAAGAGAGAGTTCAAGTTATGTCATCAATAAAGAGGTAGCAGTTACCGATCCTGAAAGAACCCTGTTGTCCGTGCGGTCTTTACTCCACAAATCGCCCCCCAACAGGGACATGAAAACGAACAGGGACAAGAAGAAAACAAACAGGGACATGAAGAACAGGAACAGGGACAGGCTAACAGCACAGGGACAAAAACAAAAAAGGAATGAATAGGGACAGGCAAAGGGAACAGGGAAAAAAAAAAAAAGGAATGAATAGGTACAGGCTAACAGAACAGGGACGAACAAAAAGTGCTTATGGGAGGGTCACCCTGGCTTACGCAGGACCCACAAACAAGGACTCCAGGAGTTGGAGGGGCAGCCGGAGCCCCCCGGCTGGGCAGCACTCAGTGCCTGCCTCTCCCAGGGATGGGGTTGCAAAGTTTGTTAAAGATAGTCTTAGTATGCCTGGCAGCTTTTCTCTGTGTTTTAGTTTGTGTTGATCCTGCCTTCTTAATTTGTGTTAATTGCGCTTTCTTATGTTAATAAAGAAGGAGGAGTTGTGGGAGTGTGGCCATGGGGGTCGACAAGCCCCATGGTTGGTGATCACATCCGACTCTTAAAGATGAGGCCATGAGGAAAGTAAAGCCTTGCGAGGGAACAAAGAAGGGTGATTCAGGAGACACCTTAAACAGGGACATGAAGAACAGGAACAGGGATAGTCTAACAGAACAGGGACAAAAACAAAAAAGGAATGAATAGGGACAGGCTATCAGAACAGGGACAAACAAAAAACAGCATATGGGAGGGTCTCGCTGGCAAAGGCAGGACCCACAAACAAGGACTCCAGGAGTTGGAGAGGCAGCTAGAGCCCCCCGGCTGGGCAGCACTCAGTGCCTGCCACTCCCAGGGATGGGGTTGCAAAGTTTGTTAAAGATAGTCTTAGTATGCCTGGCAGTTTTTCTCGGTGTTTTAGTTTGTGTTGATCCTGCCTCCTTAATTTGTGTTAATTGTGCTTTCTTATGTTAATAAAGAAGGAGGAGATGTGGGAGTGTGGCCATGGGGGTCGACAAGCCCCATGGTTGGTGATCACATCCGACTCTTAAAGATGAGACCATCAGGAAAGTAAAGCCTTGAGAGGGAACAAAGAAGGGTGATTCAGGAGACACCTTAAGCAGGGACAGTAAGAACAGGAACAGGGACAGGCTAACAGAACAGGGACAAAAACAAAAAAGGAATGAATAGGGACATGCTTTCAGAACAGCGACAAACAAAAAACAGCGTATGGGATGGTCTCGCTGGCATAGGCAGGACCCACAAACAAGGACTCCAGGAGTTGGAGGGGCAGCCAGAGCCCCCCGGCTGGGCAGCACTCAGTGCCTGCCTCTCCCAGGGATGGGGTTACAAAGTTTGTTTAAGATGGAATTAGTATGCCTGGCAGTTTTTCTCTGTATTTTAGTTTGTGTTAATAGTGCTTTCTTAATTTGTGTTACTCTTTCTTTCTTAATTTCTGTTAATCACGCCTTCATAATTTGTGTTAAACCTGCTTTCTTAATTTGTGTTAATCGAGCTCTTTTATGTTAATAAAGAAGGGGGAGTTGTGGGAGCATGGCCATGGGGGTCGACAAGTCCCATGGTTGGTGATAACATCCGACTCTTAAGGATGAGACCATCAGGAAAGGAAAGCCTTGAGAGGGAACAAAGAAGGGTGATTCAGGAGACACCTTAACCAGGGACATGAAGAACAGGAACAGGGATAGTCTAACAGAACAGGGACAAAAACAAAAAAGGAATGAATAGGGACAGGCTATCAGAAGAGCGACAAACAAAAAGCAGCGTATGGGAGGGTCTCGCTGGCATAGGCAGGACCCACAAACAAGGACTCCAGGAGTTGGAGGGGCAGCCAGAGCCCCCCAGCTGGGAAGCACTCAGTGCCTGCCTCTCCCAGGGATGGTTTTACAAAGGTTGTTAAAGATAGACTTAGTATGCCTGGCAGTTTTTCTCTGTATTTTAGTTTGTGTTGATCCTGCCTTCTTAATTTGTGGTACTCTTGCTTTCTTAATTTCTGTTAATCGCGCCTTCTTAATTTGTGTTAAACCTGCTTTCTTAATTTGTGTTAATCGAGCTCTTTTATGTTAATAAAGAAGGGGGAGATGTGGGAGCCTGGCCATGGGGGTCGACAAGTCCCATGGTTGGTGATAACATCCGACTCTTAAAGATGAGGCCATCAGGAAAGTAAAGAGTTGAGAGGGAACAAAGAAGGGTGATTCAGGAGACACCTTAACCAGGGACATGAAGAACAGGAACAGGGACAGGCTAACAGAGCAGGGAGAAACAAAAAAGAGCATATGGGAGAGTCCCACTGGCATAGGCAGGACCCACAAACAAGGACTCCAGGAGTTGGAGGGGCAGCCAGAGCCCCCCGGCTGGGCAGCACTCAGTGCCTGCCTCTCCCAGGGATGGTTTTACAAAGGTTGTTAAAGATAGACTTAGTATGCCTGGCAGTTTTTCTCTGTGTTTTAGTTTGTGTTGATCCTGCCTTCTTAATTTGTGTTAATCGCGCTTTCGTATGTTAATAAAGAAGGAGGAGATGTGGGAGTGTGGCCATGGGGGTCGACAAGCCCCATGGTTGGTGATAACATAGGACTCTTAAGGATGAGACCATCAGGAATTTAAAGAGTTGAGAGGGATCAAAGAAGGGTGATTCAGGTGACACCTTCTTGTCTGGGGTGGCTAGTTCTCCAGCCATTAATGCATGGAAGTGGCTGGGTGTTTGCTGTTGCCGGGCAAAGTTGTTGACCAATGACTAGTTAGTGGAAAGGTACTGCTGTGAGGCGGAAGTTATAGGAAGGGAGCCTTTCCTGAATAAGGGATAGAATGAAGTTGTGCCCTCACTCTGAGAGATGAAGTTATGCCCTCAGTAAGAGAGAGTTCAAGTTATGTCATCAATAAAGAGGTAGCAGTTACAGATCCTGAAAGAACCCCGTTGTCCGTGCGGTCTTTACGCCACAAATCGCCCCCCAACAGGGACATGAAAACGAACAGGGACGAGAAGAAAACAAACAGGGACATGAAGAACAGGAACAGGGACAGGCTAACAGAACAGGGACAAAAAAAAAAAAGGAATGAATAGGGACAGGCAAAGGGAACAGGGAAAAAAAAAAAAAAGGAATGAATAGGTACAGGCTAACAGAACAGGGACGAACAAAAAGAGCTTATGGGAGGGTCACGCTGGCTTATGCAGGACCCACAAACAAGGACTCCAGGAGTTGGAGGGGCAGCCAGAGCCCCCCGGCTGGGCAGCACTCAGTGCCTGCCTCTCCCAGGGATGGGGTTGCAAAGTTTGTTAAAGATAGTCTTAGTATGCCTGGCAGCTTTTCTCTGTGTTTTAGTTTGTGTTGATCCTGCCTTCTTAATTTGTGTTAATTGCGCTTTCTTATGTTAATAAAGAAGGAGGAGTTGTGGGAGTGTGGCCATGGGGGTCGACAAGCCCCATGGTTGGTGATCATATCCGACTCTTAAAGATGAGGCCATGAGGAAAGTAAAGCCTTGCGAGGGAACAAAGAAGGGTGATTCAGGAGACACCTTAAACAGGGACATGAAGAACAGGAACAGGGATAGTCTAACAGAACAGGGACAAAAACAAAAAAGGAATGAATAGGGACAGGCTATCAGAACAGGGACAAACAAAAAACAGCATATGGGAGGGTCTCGCTGGCATAGGCAGGACCCACAAACAAGGACTCCAGGAGTTGGAGAGGCAGCTAGAGCCCCCCGGCTGGGCAGCACTCAGTGCCTGCCACTCCCAGGGATGGGGTTGCAAAGTTTGTTAAAGATAGTCTTAGTATGCCTGGCAGTTTTTCTCTGTGTTTTAGTTTGTGTTGATCCTGCCTTCTTAATTTGTGTTAATTGTGCTTTCTTATGTTAATAAAGAAGGAGGAGATGTGGGAGTGTGGCCATGGGGGTCGACAAGCCCCATGGTTGGTGATCACATCCGACTCTTAAAGATGAGACCATCAGGAAAGTAAAGCCTTGAGAGGGAACAAAGAAGGGTGATTCAGGAGACACCTTAAGCAGGGACATGAAGAACAGGAACAGGGACAGGCAAACAGAACAGGGACAAAAACAAAAAAGGAATGAATAGGGACATGCTTTCACAACAGCGACAAACAAAAAACAGCGTATGGGATGGTCTCGCTGGCATAGGCAGGACCCACAAACAAGGACTCCAGGAGTTGGAGGGGCAGCCAGAGCCCCCCGGCTGGGCAGCACTCAGTGCCTGCCTCTCCCAGGGATGGGGTTACAAAGTTTGTTAAAGATGGAATTAGTATGCCTGGCAGTTTTTCTCTGTATTTTAGTTTGTGTTAATAGTGCTTTCTTATTTTGTGTTACTCTTGCTTTCTTAATTTCTGTTAATCACGCCTTCATAATTTGTGTTAAACCTGCTTTCTTAATTTGTGTTAATCGAGCTCTTTTATGTTAATAAAGAAGGGGGAGTTGTGGGAGCATGGCCATGGGGGTCGACAAGTCCCATGGTTGGTGATAACATCAGACTCTTAATGATGAGACCATCAGGAAAGTAAAGCCTTGAGAGGGAACAAAGAAGGGTGATTCAGGAGACACCATAAACAGGGACATGAAGAACAGGAACAGGGATAGTCTAACAGAACAGGGACAAAAACAAAAAAGGAATGAATAGGGACAGGCTATCAGAACAGGGACAAACAAAAAACAGCGTATGGGAGGGTCTCGCTGGCATAGGCAGGACCCACAAACAAGGACTCCAGGAGTTGGAGGGGCAGCCAGAGCTCCCCGGCTGGGCAGCACTCAGTGCCTGCCTCTCCCAGGGATGGGGTTACAAAGTTTGTTAAAGACGGAATTAGTATGCCTGGCAGTTTTTCTCTGTATTTTAGTTTGTGTTAATAGTGCTTTCTTAATTTGTGTTACTCTTGCTTTCTTAATTTCTGTTAATCGCGCCTTCATAATTTGTGTTAAACCTGCTTTCTTAATTTGTGTTAATCGAGCTCTTTTATGTTAATAAAGAAGGGGGAGTTGTAAGAGTGTGGCCATGGGGGTCGACAAGCCCCATGGTTGGTGATAACATCCGACTCTTAAAGATGAGGCCATCAGGAAAGTAAAGAGTTGAGAGGGAACAAAGAAGGGTGATTCAGGAGACACCTTAAACAGGGACATGAAGAACAGGAACAGGGATAGTCTAACAGAACAGGGAGAAACAAAAAACAGCATATGGGAGGGTCCCACTGGCATATGCTGGACCCACAAACAAGGACTCCAGGAGTTGGAGGGGCAGCCAGAGCCCCCTGGCTGGGCAGTACTCAGTGCCTGCCTCTCCCAGGGATGGTTTTACAAAGGTTGTTAAAGATAGACTTAGTATGCCTGGCAGTTTTTCTCTGTGTTTTAGTTTGTGTTGATCCTGCCTTCTTAATTTGTGTTAATCGCGCTTTCTTAAGTTAATAATGAAGGGGAAGATGTGGGAGAGTGGCCATGGGGGTCGACAGGCCCCATGGTTGGTAATAACATCCGACTCTTAAGGATGAGACCATCAGGCATTTAAAGAGTTGAGAGGGAACAAAGAAGGGTGATTCAGGTGACACCTTGTTGTCTGGGGTGGCTTGTTCTCCAGCCATTAAAGCATGGAAGTTGCTGGGTGTTTGCTGTTGCCGGGCAAAGTTGTTGACCAATGACTAGTTAGTGGAAAGGTACTGCTGTGAGGCGGAAATTATAGGAAGGGAGCCTTTCCTAAATAAGGGATAAAATGAAGTTGTGCCCTCACTCTGAGACATGAAGTTATGCCCTCAGTAAGAGAGAGTTCAAGTTATGTCATCAATAAAGAGGTAGCAGTTACAGATCCTGAAAGAACCCCGTTGTCCGTGCGGTCTTTACGCCACAAATCGCCCCCCAACAGGGACATGAAAACGAACAGGGACGAGAAGAAAACAAACAGGGACATGAAGAACAGGAACAGGGACAGGCTAACAGAACAGGGACAAAAACAAAAAAGGAATGAATAGGGACAGGCAAACAGAACAGGGACGAACAAAAAGAGGGTATGGGAGGGTCACGCTGGCTTACGCAGGACCCCCAAACAAGGACTCCAGGAGTTGGAGGGGCAGCCAGAGCCCCCCGGCTGGGCAGCACTCAGTGCCTGCCTCTCCCAGGGATGGTTTTACAAAGATTGTTAAAGATAGACTTAGTATTCCTGGCAGTTTTTCTCTGTGTTTTAGTTTGTGTTGATCCTGCCTTCTTAATTTGTGTTAATCGCGCTTTCTTAAGTTAATGAAGAAGGGGAAGATGTGGGAGTGTGGCCATGGGGGTCGACAAGCCCCATGGTTGGTGATAACATCCGACTATTAAAGTAGAGACCATCAGGAAAGTAAAGAGTTGAGAGGGAACAAAGAAGGGTGATTCAGGAGACACCATAAACAGGGACATGAAGAACAGGAACAGGGATAGTCTAACAGAACAGGGACAAAAACAAAAAAGGAATGAATAGGGACAGGCTATCAGAACAGGGACAAACAAAAAAAAGCGTATGGGAGGGTCTCGCTGGCATAGGCAGGACCCACAAACAAGGACTCCAGGAGTTGGAGGGGCAGCCAGAGCTCCCCGGCTGGGCAGCACTCAGTGCCTGCCTCTCCCAGGGATGGGGTTACAAAGTTTGTTAAAGATGGAATTAGTATGCCTGGCAGTTTTTCTCTGTATTTTAGTTTGTGTTAATAGTGCTTTCTTAATTTGTGTTACTCTTGCTTTCTTAATTTCTGTTAATCGCGCCTTCTTAATTTGTGTTAAACCTGCTTTCTTAATTTGTGTTAATCGAGCTCTTTTATGTTAATAAAGAAGGGGGAGTTGTAGGAGCATGGCCATGGGGGTCCACAAGTCCCATGGTTGGTGATAACATCCGACTCTATAAGATGAGGCCATCAGGAAAGTAAAGCCTTGAGAGGGAACAAAGAAGGGTGATTCAGGAGACACCTTAAACAGGGACATGAATAACAGGAACAGGGACAGGCTAACAGAGCAGGGAGAAACAAAAAACAGCATATGGGAGGGTCCCACTGGCATATGCTGGACCCACAAACAAGGACTCCAGGAGTTGGAGGGGCAGCCAGAGCCCCCCGGCTGGGCAGCACTCAGTGCCTGCCTCTCCCAGGGACGGTTTTACAAAGATTGTTAAAGATAGACTTAGTATGCCTAGCAGTTTTTCTCTGTGTTTTAGTTTGTGTTGATCCTGCCTTCTTAATTTGTGTTAATCGCGCTTTCTTAAGTTAATAAAGAAGGGGGAGATGTGGGAGTGTGGCCATGGGGGTCGACAGGCCCCATGGTTGGTAATTACATCCGACTCTTAAGGATGAGACCATCAGGAATTTAAAGAGTTGAGAGGGAACAAAGAAGGGTGATTCAGGTGACACCTTGTTGTCTGGGGTGGCTTGTTCTCCAGCCATTAAAGCATGGAAGTTGCTGGGTGTTTGGTGTTGCCGGGCAAAGTTGTTGACCAATGACTAGTTAGTGGAAAGGTACTGCTGTGAGGCGGAAATTATAGGAAGGGAGCCTTTCCTGAATAAGGGATAGAATGAAGTTGTGCCCTCAATCTGAGAGATGAAGTTATGCCTTCAGTAAGAGAGAGTTCAAGATATGTCATCAATAAAGAGGTAGCAGTTACAGATCCTGAAAGAACCCCGTTGTCCGTGCGGTCTTTACGCCACAAATCGCCCCCCAACAGGGACATGAAAACGAACAGGGACGAGAAGAAAACAAACAGGGGAATGAAGAACAGGAACAGAGACAGGCAAACAGAACAAGGACAAAAACAAAAAAGGAATGAATAGGGACAGGCAAACGGAACAGGGACAAAAACAGAAAAGGAATGAATAGGTACAGGCTAACAGAACAGGGACGAACAAAAAGAGGGTATGGGAGGGTCACGCTGGCTTACGCAGGACCCCCAAACAAGGACTCCAGGAGTTGGAGGGGCAGCCAGAGCCCCCCGGCTGGGCAGCACTCAGTGCCTGCCTCTCCCAGGGATGGGGTTACAAAGTTTGTAAAAGATGGAATTAGTATGCCTGGCAGTTTTTCTCTGTGTTTTAGTTTGTGTTAATAGTGCTTTCTTAATTTGTGTTACTCTTGCTTTCATAATTTCTGTTAATTGCGCCTTCTTAATTTGTGTTAAACCTGCTTTCTTAATTTGTGTTAATCGAGCTCTTTTATGTTAATAAAGCAGGGGGAGATGTGGGAGCATGGCCATGGGGGTCCGCAAGTCCCATGGTTGGTGATAACATCCAACTCTTAAAGATGAGGCCATCAGGAAAGTAAAGAGTTGAGAGAGAACAAAGAAGGGTGATTCAGGAGACACCTTAACCAGGGACATGAAGAACAGGAACAGGGACAGGCTAACAGAGCAGGGAGAAACAAAAAACAGCATATGGGAGAGTCCCACTGGCATATGCTGGACCCACAAACAAGGACTCCAGGAGTTGGAGGGGCAGCCAGAGCCCCCCGGCTGGGCAGCACTCGGTGCCTGCCTCTCCCAGGGATGGTTTTACAAAGGTTGTTAAAGATAGACTTAGTATGCCTGGCCGTTTTTCTCTGTGTTTTAGTTTGTGTTGATCCTGCCTTCTTAATATGTGTTAATCGCGCTTTCTTAAGTTAATAAAGAAGGGGGAGATGTAGGAGTGTGGCCATGGGGGTCGACAAGCCCCATGGTTGGTGATAACATCAGACTCTTAATGATGAGACCATCAGGAAAGTAAAGCCTTGAGAGGGAACAAAGAAGGGTGATTCAGGAGACAGCTTAAACAGGGACATGAAGAACAGGAACAGGGATAGTCTAACAGAACAGGGACAAAAACAAAAAAGGAATGAATAGGGACAGGCTATCAGAACAGGGACAAACAAAAAGCAGCGTATGGGAGGGTCTCGCTGGCATAGGCAGGACCCACAAACAAGGACTCCAGGAGTTGGAGGGGCAGCCAGAGCCCCCCAGCTGGGCAGCACTCAGTGCCTGCCTCTCCCAGGGACAGGGTTACAAAGTTTGTTAAAGATGGAATTAGTATGCCTGGCAGTTTTTCTCTGTGTTTTAGTTTGTGTTAATAGTGCTTTCTTAATTTGTGTTACTCTTGCTTTCTTAATTTCTGTTAATCGCGCCTTCTTAATTTGTGTTAAACCTGCTTTCTTAATTTGTGTTAATCGAGCTCTTTTATGTTAATAAAGGAGGGGGAGATGTGGGAGCCTGGCCATGGGGTTAGACAAGCCCCATGGTTGGTGATAAGATCTGACTAATAAAGTAGAGACCATCAGGAAAGTAAAGCCTTGAGAGGGAACAAAGAAGGGTGATTCAGGAGACACCTTAAACAGGGACATGAAGAACAGGAACAGGGATAGTCTAACAGAACAGGGACAAAAACAAAAAAGGAATGAATAGGGACAGGCTATCAGAACAGGGACAAACAAAAAACAGCGTATGGGAGGGTCTCGCTGGCATAGGCAGGACCCACAAACAAGGACTCCAGGAGTTGGAGGGGCAGCCAGAGCCCCCCAGCTGGGAAGCACTCAGTGCCTGCCTCTCCCACGGATGGGGTTACAAAGTTTGTTAAAGATGGAATTAGTATGCCTGGCAGTTTTTCTCTGTGTTTTAGTTTGTGTTGATCCTGCCTTCTTAATTTGTGTTAATCGCGCTTTCTTATGTTAATAAAGAAGGGGAAGATGTGGGAGTGTGGCCATAGGGGTCGACAAGCCCCATGGTTGGTGGTAACATCAGACTCTTAATGATGAGACCATCAGGAAAGTAAAGAGTTGAGAGAGAACAAAGAAGGGTGATTCAGGAGACACCTTAAAAAGGGACATGAAGAACAGGAACAGGGACAGGCTAACAGAACAGGGACAAACAAAAAACAGCATATGGGAGGGTCCCACTGGCATATGCTGGACCCAAAAACAAGGACTCCAGGAGTTGGAGGGGCAGCCAGAGCCCCCCGGCTGGGCAGCACTCAGTGCCTGCCTCTCCCAGGGATGGGGTTACAAAGTTTGATAAAGATGGAATTAGTATGCCTGGCAGTTTTTCTCTGTATTTTAGCTTGTGTTAATAGTTCTTTCTTAATTTGTTTTACTCTTCCTTTCTTAATTTCTGTTAATCGCGCCTTCTTAATTTGTGTTAAACCTGCTTTCTTAATTTGTGTTAATCAAGCTCTTTTATGTTAATAAAGAAGGGGGAGATGTGGGAGCATGACCATGGGGGTCAACAAGTCCCATGGTTGGTGATAACATAGGACTCTTAAAGATGAGGCCATCAGGAAAGTAAAGAGTTGAAAGGGAACAAAGAAGGGTGATTCAGGAGACACCTTAAACAGGGACATGAAGAACAGGAACAGGGATAGTCTAACAGAACAGGGACGAAAACAAAAAAGGAATGAATAGGGACAGGCTGTCAGAACAGGGACAAACAAAAAACAGCGTATGGGAGGGTCTCGCTGGCATAGGCAGGACCCACAAACAAGGACTCCAGGAGTTGGAGGGGCAGCCAGAGCCCCCCGGCTGGGCAGCACTCAGTGCCTGCCTCTCCCAGGGTTGGTTTTACAAAAGTTGTTAAAGATAGACTTAGTATGCCTGGCAGTTTTTCTCTGTGTTTTAGTTTGTGTTGATCCTGCCTTCTTAATTTGTGATAATCGCGCTTTCTTATGTTAATAAAGAAGGAGGAGATGTGGGAATGTGGCCATGGGGGTCGACAAGCCCCATGGTTGGTAATAACATCCGACTCTTAAGGATGAGACCATCAGGAATTTAAAGAGTTGAGAGGGAACAAAGTAGGGTGATTCAGGTGACACCTTCTTGTCTGGGGTGGCTAGTTCTCCAGCCATTAAAGCATGGAAGTTGCTGGGTGTTTGCTGTTGCCGGGCAAATTGTTGACCAATGACTAGTTAGTGGAAAGGTACTGCTGTGAGGCGGAAATTATAGGAAGGGAGCCTTTCCAGAATAAGGGATAGAATGAAGTTGTGCCCTCACTCTTAGAGATGAAGTTATGCATTCAGTAAGAGAGAGTTCAAGTTATGTCGTCAATAAAGAGGTAGCAGTTACAGATCCTGAAAGAACCCCGTTGTCCGTGCGGTCTTTACGCCACAAATCGCCCCCCAACAGGGACATGAAAACGAACAGGGACGAGAAGAAAACAAACAGGGGAATGAAGAACAGGAACAGGGACAGGCTAACAGAACAGGGACAAAAACAAAAAAGGAATGAATAGGGACAGGCAAACGGAACAGGGACAAAAACAGAAAAGGAATGAATAGGTACAGGCTAACAGAACAGGGACGAACAAAAAGAGCTTATGAGAGGGTCACGCTGGCTTACGCAGGACCCACAAACAAGGACTCCAGGAGTTGGAGGGGCAGCCAGAGCCCCCCGGCTGGGAAGCACTCAGTGCCTGCCTCTCCCAGGGATGGGGTTACAAAGTTTGTTAAAGATGGAATTAGTATGCCTGGCAGTTTTTCTCTGTATTTTAGTTTGTGTTAATAGTGCTTTCTTAATTTGTGTTACTCTTGCTTTCTTAATTTCTCTTAATCGCGCCTTCATAATTTGTGTTAAACCTGCTTTCTTAATTTGTGTTAATCGAGCTCTTTTATGTTAATAAAGAAGGGGGAGTTGTGGGAGCATGGCCATGGGGGTCGACAAGTCCCATGGTTGGTGATAACATCTGACTCTTAAAGATGAGGCCATCAGGAAAGTAAAGCCTTGAGAGGGAACAAAGAAGGGTGATTCAGGAGACACCTTAAACAGGGACATGAAGAACAGGAACAGGGGCAGGCAAACAGAGCAGGGAGAAACAAAAAACAGCATATGGGAGGGTCCCACTGGCATATGCTGGACCCACAAACAAGGACTCCAGGAGTTGGAGGGGCAGCCAGAGCCCCCCGGCTGGGCAGCACTCGGTGCCTGCCTCTCCCAGGGACGGTTTTACAAAGATTGTTAAAGATAGACTTAGTATGCCTGGCAGTTTTTCTCTGTGTTTTAGTTTGTGTTGATCCTGCCTTCTTAATTTGTGTTAATCGCGCTGTCTTATGTTAATAAAGAAGGGGAAGATGTGGGAGTGTGGCCATGGGGGTCGACAAGCCCCATGGTTGGTGATAACATCGGACTCTTAAAGTAGAGACCATCAGGAAAGTAAAGCCTTGAGAGGGAACAAAGAAGGGTGATTCAGGAGACACCTTAAGCAGGGACATGAAGAACAGGAACAGGGACAGGCTAACAGAACAGGGACAAAACAAAAAAGGAATGAATAGGGACATGCTATCAGAACAGCGACAAACAAAAAACAGCGTATGGGAGGGTCTCGCTGGCATAGGCAGGACCCACAAACAAGGACTCCAGGAGTTGGAGGGGCAGCCAGAGCCCCCCGGCTGGGCAGCACTCAGTGCCTGCCTCTCCCAGGGATGGTTTTACAAAGATTGTTAAAGATAGACTTAGTATGCCTGGCAGTTTTTCTCTGTGTTTTAGTTTGTGTTGATCCTGCCTTCTTAATTTGTGTTAATCGCGCTTTCTAAAGTTAATAAAGAAGGGGGAGATATGGGAGTGTGGCCATGGGGGTCGACAGGCCCCATGGTTGGTGATAACATCCGACTATTAAAGTAGAGACCATCAGGAAAGTAAAGCCTTGAGAGGGAACAAAGAAGGGTGATTCAGGAGACACCTTAACCAGGGACATGAAGAACAGGAACAGGGACAGGCTAACAGAACAGGGACAAAACAAAAAAGGAATGAATAGGGACATGCTATCAGTACAGGGACAAACAAAAAACAGCGTATGGGAGGGTCTCGCTGGCATAGGCAGGACCCACAAAGAAAGACTCCAGGAGTTAGAGGGGCAGCCAGAGCCCCCCTGCTGGGCAGCACTCAGTGCCTGCCTCTCCCAGGGATGGTTTTACAAAGATTGTTAAAGATGGAACTAGTATGCCTGGCAGTTTTTCTCTGTGTTTTAGTTTGTGTTGATCCTGCCTTCTTAATTTGTGTTAATCGCGCTTTCTTAAGTTAATGAAGAAGGGGAAGATGTGGGAGTGTGGCCATGGGGGTCGACAAGCCCCATGGTTGGTGATAACATCCGACTATTAAAGTAGAGACCATCAGGAAAGTAAAGAGTTGAGAGGGAACAAAGAAGGGTGATTCAGGAGACACCATAAACAGGGACATGAAGAACAGGAACAGGGATAGTCTAACAGAACAGGGACAAAAACAAAAAAGGAATGAATAGGGACAGGCTATCAGAACAGGGACAAACAAAAAAAAGCGTATGGGAGGGTCTCGCTGGCATAGGCAGGACCCACAAACAAGGACTCCAGGAGTTGGAGGGGCAGCCAGAGCTCCCCGGCTGGGCAGCACTCAGTGCCTGCCTCTCCCAGGGATGGGGTTACAAAGTTTGTTAAAGATGGAATTAGTATGCCTGGCAGTTTTTCTCTGTATTTTAGTTTGTGTTAATAGTGCTTTCTTAATTTGTGTTACTCTTGCTTTCTTAATTTCTGTTAATCGCGCCTTCTTAATTTGTGTTAATCGAGCTCTTTTATGTTAATAAAGAAGGGGGAGTTGTAGGAGTGTGGCCATGGGGGTCGACAAGTCCCATGGTTGGTGATAACATCCCACTCTTAAAGATGAGGCCATCAGGAAAGTAAAGAGTTGAGAGGGAACAACGAAGGGTGATTCAGGAGACACCTTAAACAGGGACATGAAGAACAGGGACAGGCTAACAGAGCAGGGAGAAACAAAAAACAGCATATGGGAGGGTCCCACTGGCATATGCTAGACCCACAAACCAGGACTCCAGGAGTTGGAGGGGCAGCCAGAGCCCCCCGGCTGGGCAGCACTCAGTGCCTGCCTCTCCCAGGGATGGGTTTACAAAGTTTGTTAAAGATAGACTTAGTATGCCTGGCAGTTTTTCTCTGTGTTTTAGTTTGTGTTGATCCTGCCTTCTTAATTTGTGTTAATTGTGCTTTCTTATGTTAATAAAGAAGGGGAAGATGTGGGAGTGTGGCCATGGGGGTCGACAAGCCCCATGGTTGGTGATAACATCTGACTATTAAAGTAGAGACCATCAGGAAAGTAAACCCTTGAGAGGGAACAAAGAAGGGTTATTCAAAAGACACCATAACCAGGGACATGAAGAACAGGAACAGGGATAGTCTAACAGAACAGGGACAAAAACAAAAAAGGAATGAATAGGGACAGGCAATCAGAACAGGGACAAACAAAAAACAGCATATGGGAGGGTCTCGCTGGCAAAGGCAGGACCCACAAAGAAAGACTCCAGGAGTTAGAGGGGCAGCCAGAGCCCCCCTGCTGGGCAGCACTCAGTGCCTGCCTCTCCCAGGGATGGTTTTACAAAGATTGTTAAAGATGGAATTAGTATGCCTGGCAGTTTTTCTCTGTGTTTTAGTTTGTGTTGATCCTGCCTTCTTAATTTGTGTTAATCGCGCTTTCTTAAGTTAATGAAGAAGGGGAAGATGTGGGAGTGTGGCCATGGGGGTCGACAAGCCCCATGGTTGGTGATAACATCGGACTCTTAAAGTAGAGACCATCAGGAAAGTAAAGAGTTGAGAGGGAACAAAGAAGGGTGATTCAGGAGACACCTTAAGCAGGGACATGAAGAACAGGAACAGGGACAGGCTAACAGAACAGGGACAAAACAAAAAAGGAATGAATAGGGACATGCTATCAGAACAGGGACAAACAAAAAACAGCGTATGGGAGGGTCTCGCTGGCATAGGCAGGACCCACAAACAAGGACTCCAGGAGTTGGAGGGGCAGCCAGAGCCCCCCGGCTGGGCAGCACTCAGTGCCTGCCTCTCCCAGGGATGGTTTTACAAAGATTGTTAAAGATAGACTTAGTATTCCTGGCAGTTTTTCTCTGTGTTTTAGTTTGTGTTGATCCTGCCTTCTTAATTTGTGTTAATCGCGCTTTCTTATGTTAATAAAGAAGGGGAAGATGTGGGAGTGTGGCCATGGGGGTCGACAAGCCCCATGGTTGGTGATAACATCCGACTATTAAAGTAGAGACCATCAGGAAAGTAAAGAGTTGAGAGGGAACAAAGAAGGGTGATTCAGGAGACACCATAAACAGGGACATGAAGAACAGGAACAGGGATAGTCTAACAGAACAGGGACAAAAACAAAAAAGGAATGAATAGGGACAGGCTATCAGAACAGGGACAAACAAAAAAAAGCGTATGGGAGGGTCTCGCTGGCATAGGCAGGACCCACAAATAAGGACTCCAGGAGTTGGAGGGGCAGCCAGAGCACCCCGGCTGGGCAGCACTCAGTGCCTGCCTCTCCCAGGGATGGGGTTACAAAGTTTGATAAAGATGGAATTAGTATGCCTGGCAGTTTTTCTCTGTGTTTTAGTTTGTGTTGATCCTGCCTTCTTAATTTGTGTTAATCGCGCTTTCTTATGTTAATAAAGAAGGGGAAGATGTGGGAGTGTGGCCATAGGGGTCGACAAGCCCCATGGTTGGTGGTAACATCAGACTCTTAATGATGAGACCATCAGGAAAGTAAAGCCTTGAGAGGGAACAAAGAAGGGTGATTCAGGAGACAGCTTAAACAGGGACATGAAGAACAGGAACAGGGATAGTCTAACAGAACAGGGACAAAAACAAAAAAGGAATGAATAGGGACAGGCTATCAGAACAGGGACAAACAAAAAAAAGCGTATGGGAGGGTCTCGCTGGCATAGGCAGGACCCACAAACAAGGACTCCAGGAGTTGGAGGGGCAGCCAGAGCTCCCCGGCTGGGCAGCACTCAGTGCCTGCCTCTCCCAGGGATGGGGTTACAAAGTTTGTTAAAGATAGTCTTAGTATGCCTGGCAGCTTTTCTCTGTGTTTTAGTTTGTGTTAATAGTGCTTTCTTAATTTGTGTTACTCTTGCTTTCTTAATTTCTGTTAATCGCGCCTTCTTAATTTGTGTTAAACCTGCTTTCTTAATTTGTGTTAATCGAGCTCTTTTATGTTAATAAAGAAGGGGGAGTTGTAGGAGTGTGGCCATGGGGGTCGACAAGTCCCATGGTTGGTGATAACATCCGACTCTTAAAGATGAGGCCATCAGGAAAGTAAAGAGTTGAGAGGGAACAAAGAAGGGTGATTCAGGAGACACCTTAAACAGGGACATGAAGAACAGGGACAGGCTAACAGAGCAGGGAGAAACAAAAAACAGCATATGGGAGGGTCCCACTGGCATATGCTAGACCCACAAACAAGGACTCCAGGAGTTGGAGGGGCAGCCAGAGCCCCCCGGCTTGGCAGCACTCAGTGCCTGCCTCTCCCAGGGATGGGTTTACAAAGTTTGTTAAAGATAGACTTAGTATGCCTGGCAGTTTTTCTCTGTGTTTTAGTTTGTGTTGATCCTGCCTTCTTAATTTGTGTTAATTGTGCTTTCTTATGTTAATAAAGAAGGGGAAGATGTGGGAGTGTGGCCATGGGGGTCGACAAGCCCCATGGTTGGTGATAACATCTGACTATTAAAGTAGAGACCATCAGGAAAGTAAACCCTTGAGAGGGAACAAAGAAGGGTTATTCAAAAGACACCATAACCAGGGACATGAAGAACAGGAACAGGGATAGTCTAACAGAACAGGGACAAAAACAAAAAAGGAATGAATAGGGACAGGCAATCAGAACAGGGACAAACAAAAAACAGCATATGGGAGGGTCTCGCTGGCAAAGGCAGGACCCACAAAGAAAGACTCCAGGAGTTAGAGGGGCAGCCAGAGCCCCCCTGCTGGGCAGCACTCAGTGCCTGCCTCTCCCAGGGATGGTTTTACAAAGATTGTTAAAGATGGAATTAGTATGCCTGGCAGTTTTTCTCTGTGTTTTAGTTTGTGTTGATCCTGCCTTCTTAATTTGTGTTAATCGCGCTTTCTTAAGTTAATGAAGATGGGGAAGATGTGGGAGTGTGGCCATGGGGGTCGACAAGCCCCATGGTTGGTGATAACATCGGACTCTTAAAGTAGAGACCATCAGGAAAGTAAAGAGTTGAGAGGGAACAAAGAAGGGTGATTCAGGAGACACCTTAAGCAGGGACATGAAGAACAGGAACAGGGACAGGCTAACAGAACAGGGACAAAACAAAAAAGGAATGAATAGGGACATGCTATCAGAACAGGGACAAACAAAAAACAGCGTATGGGAGGGTCTCGCTGGCATAGGCAGGACCCCCAAACAAGGACTCCAGGAGTTGAAGGGGCAGCCAGAGCCCCCCGGCTGGGCAGCACTCAGTGCCTGCCTCTCCCAGGGATGGTTTTACAAAGATTGTTAAAGATAGACTTAGTATGCCTGGCAGTTTTTCTCTGTGTTTTAGTTTGTGTTGATCCTGCCTTCTTAATTTGTGTTAATCGCGCTTTCTTATGTTAATAAAGAAGGGGAAGATGTGGGAGTGTGGCCATGGGGGTCGACAAGCCCCATGGTTGGTGATAACATCCGACTATTAAAGTAGAGACCATCAGGAAAGTAAAGAGTTGAGAGGGAACAAAGAAGGGTGATTCAGGAGACACCATAAACAGGGACATGAAGAACAGGAACAGGGATAGTCTAACAGAACAGGGACAAAAACAAAAAAGGAATGAATAGGGACAGGCTATCAGAACAGGGACAAACAAAAAAAAGCGTATGGGAGGGTCTCGCTGGCATAGGCAGGACCCACAAACAAGGACTCCAGGAGTTGGAGGGGCAGCCAGAGCACCCCGGCTGGGCAGCACTCAGTGCCTGCCTCTCCCAGGGACGGGGTTACAAAGTTTGATAAAGATGGAATTAGTATGCCTGGCAGTTTTTCTCTGTGTTTTAGTTTGTGTTGATCCTGCCTTCTTAATTTGTGTTAATCGCGCTTTCTTATGTTAATAAAGAAGGGGAAGATGTGGGAGTGTGGCCATAGGGGTCGACAAGCCCCACGGTTGCTGGTAACATCAGACTCTTAATGATGAGACCATCAGGAAAGTAAAGAGTTGAGAGAGAATTAAGAAGGGTGATTCAGGAGACACCTTAAAAAGGGACATGAAGAACAGGAACAGGGACAGGCTAACAGAGCAGGGAGAAACACAAAACAGCATATGGGAGGGTCCCACTGGCATATGCTGGACCCAAAAACAAGGACTCCAGGAGTTGGAGGGGCAGCCAGAGCCCCCCGGCTGGGCAGCACTCAGTGCCTGCCTCTCCCAGGGATGGGGTTACAAAGTTTGATAAAGATGGAATTAGTATGCCTGGCAGTTTTTCTCTGTATTTTAGTTTGTGTTAATAGTTCTTTCTTAATTTGTGTTACTCTTCCTTTCTTAATTTCTGTTAATCGCGCCTTCTTAATTTGTGTTAAACCTGCTTTCTTAATTTGTGTTAATCAAGCTCTTTTATGTTAATAAAGAAGGGGGAGATGTGGGAGCGTGGCCATGGGGGTGGACAAGTCCCATGGTTGGTGATAACATCCGACTATTAAAGTAGAGACCATCAGGAAAGTAAAGAGTTGAAAGGGAACAAAGAAGGGTGATTCAGGAGACACCTTAAACAGGGACATGAAGAACAGGAACAGGGATAGTCTAACAGAACAGGGACGAAAACAAAAAAGGAATGAATAGGGACAGGCTATCAGAACAGGGACAAACAAAAAACAGCGTATGGGAGGGTCTCGCTGGCATACGCAGGACCCACAAACAAGGACTCCAGGAGTTGGAGGGGCAGCCAGAGCCCCCTGGCTGGGCAGTACTCAGTGCCTGCCTCTCCCAGGGATGGTTTTACAAAGGTTGTTAAAGATAGACTTAGTATGCCTGCAGTTTTTCTCTGTGTTTTAGTTTGTGTTGATCCTGCCTTCTTAATTTGTGTTAATCGCGCTTTCTTAAGTTAATAAAGAAGGGGGAGATGTGGGAGTGTGGCCATGGGGGTCGACAGGCCCCATGGTTGGTGATAACATCCGACTCTTAAGGATGAGACCATCAGGAATTTAAAGAGTTGAGAGGGAACAAAGAAGGGTGATTCAGGTGACACCTTGTTGTCTGGGGTGGCTATTTCTCCAGCCATTAATGCATGGAAGTGGCTGGGTGTTTGGTGTTGCCGGGCAAAGTTGTTGACCAATGACTAGTTAGTGGAAAGGTACTGCTGTGAGGCGGAAATTATAGGAAGGGAGCCTTTCCTGAATAAGGGATAGAATGAAGTTGTGCCCTCACTCTGAGAGATGAACTTATGCCCTCAGTAAGAGAGAGTTCAAGTTATGTCATCAATAAAGAGGTAGCAGTTACAGATCCTGAAAGAACCCCGTTGTCCGTGCGGTCTTTACGCCACAAATCGCCCCCCAACAGGGACAAGAAACGAACAGGGACAAGAAGAAAACAAACAGGGGAATGAAGAACAGGAACAGGGACAGGCTAACAGAACAGGGACAAAAACAAAAAAGGAATGAATAGGGACAGGCTAACAGAACAGGGACGAACAAAAAGAGCTTATGGGAGGGTCACGCTGGCTTACGCAGGACCCACAAACAAGGACTCCAGGAGTTGGAGGGGCAGCCAGAGCCCCCCGGCTGGGCAGCACTCAGTGCCTGCCACTCCCAGGGATGGGGTTGCAAAGTTTGTTAAAGATAGTCTTAGTATGCCTGGCAGCTTTTCTCTGTGTTTTAGTTTGTGTTGATCCTGCCTTCTTAATTTGTGTTAATCGCACTTTCTTATGTTAATAAAGAAGGGGAAGATGTGGGAGTGTGACCATGGGGGTCGACAAGCCCCATGGTTGGTGATAACATCTGACTCTTAAGGATGAGACCATCAGGAATTTAAAGAGTTGAGAGGGAACAAAGAAGGGTGATTCAGGTGACACCTTGTTGTCTGGGGTGGCTTGTTCTCCAGCCATTAAAGCATGGAAGTAGCTGGGTGTTTGCTGTTGCCGGGCAAAGTTGTTGACCAATGACTAGTTAGTGGAAAGGTACTGCTGTGAGGCGGAAATTATAGGAAGGGAGCCTTTCCTGAATAAGGGATAGAATGAAGTTGTGCCCTCACTCTGAGAGATGAACTTATGCCCTCAGTAAGAGAGAGTTCAAGTTATGTCATCAATAAAGAGGTAGCAGTTACAGATCCTGAAAGAACCCCGTTGTCCGTGCGGTCTTTACGCCACAAATCGCCCCCCAACAGGGACATGAAAACGAACAGGGACGAGAAGAAAACAAACAGGGACATGAAGAATAGGAACAGGGACAGGCTAACAGCACAGAGACAAAAACAAAAAAGGAATGAATAGGGACAGGCAAACGGAACAGGGACAAAAACAGAAAAGGAATGATCAGGTACAGGCTAACAGAACAGGGACGAACAAAAAGAGCTTATGGGAGGGTCACGCTGGCTTACGCAGGACCCACAAACAAGGACTCCAGGAGTTGGAGGGCAAGCCAGAGCCCCCGGCTGGGCAGCACTCAGTGCCTGCCTCTCCCAGGGATGGGGTTGCAAAGTTTGTTAAAGATAGACTTAGTATTCCTGGCAGTTTTTCTCTGTGTTTTAGTTTGTGTTGATCCTGCCTTCTTAATTTGTGTTAATCGCGTTTTCTTATGTTAATAAAGAAGGGGGAGATGTGGGAGTGTGGCTATGGGGGTCCACAAGCCCCATGGTTGGTGATAACATCCGACTACTAAAGTAGAGACCATCAGGAAAGTAAAGCCTTGAGAGGGAACAAAGAAGGGTGATTCAGGAGACACCTTAAGCAGGGACATGAAGAACAGGAACAGGGATAGTCTAACAGAACAGGGACAAAAACAAAAAAGGAATGAAAAGGGACAGGCTATCAGAACAGCGACAAACAAAAAACAGCGTATGGGAGGGTCTCGCTGGCATAGGCAGGACCCCCAAACAAGGACTCCAGGAGTTGGAGGGGCAGCCAGAGCCCCCCGGCTAGGCAGTACTCAGTGCCTGCCTCTCCCAGGGATGGGGTTACAAAGTTTGTTAAAGATGGAATTAGTATGCCTGGCAGTTTTTCTCTGTATTTTAGTTTGTGTTAATAGTGCTTTCTTAATTTGTGTTACTCTTGCTTTCTTATTTTCTGTTAATCGCGCCTTCATAATTTGTGTTAAACCTGCTTTCTTAATTTGTGTTAATCAAGCTCTTTTATGTTAATAAAGAAGGGGGAGTTGTGGGAGCATGGCCATGGGGGTCGACAAGTCCCATGGTTGGTGATAACATCCGACTCTTAAAGATGAGGCCATCAGGAAAGTAAAGAGTTGAGAGGGAAAAAAGAAGGGTGATTCAGGAGACACCTTAAACAGGGACATGAAGAACAGGAACAGGGATAGTCTAACAGAACAGGGACGAAAAGAAAAAAAGGAATGAATAGGGACAGGCTGTCAGAACAGGGACAAACAAAAAACAGCGTATGGGAGGGTCTCGCTGGCATAGGCAGGACCCCCAAACAAGGACTCCAGGAGTTGGAGGGGCAGCCAGAGCCCCCCGGCTGGGCAGCACTCAGTGCCTGCCTCTCCCAGGGATGGTTTTACAAAGATTGTTAAAGATAGACTTAGTATGCCTGGCAGTTTTTCTCTGTGTTTTAGTTTGTGTTGTTCCTGCCTTCTTAATTTGTGTTAATCGCGCTTTCTTATGTTAATAAAGAAGGGGAAGATGTGGGAGTGTGGCCATGGGGGTCGACAAGCCCCATGGTTGGTGATAACATCCGACTATTAAAGTAGAGACCATCAGGAAAGTAAAGAGTTGAGAGGGAACAAAGAAGGGTGATTCAGGAGACACCATAAACAGGGACATGAAGAACAGGAACAGGGATAGTCTAACAGAACAGGGACAAAAACAAAAAAGGAATGAATAGGGACAGGCTATCAGAACAGGGACAAACAAAAAAAAGCGTATGGGAGGGTCTCGCTGGCATAGGCAGGACCCACAAACAAGGACTCCAGGAGTTGGAGGGGCAGCCAGAGCACCCCGGCTGGGCAGCACTCAGTGCCTGCCTCTCCCAGGGATGGGGTTACAAAGTTTGATAAAGATGGAATTAGTATGCCTGGCAGTTTTTCTCTGTGTTTTAGTTTGTGTTGATCCTGCCTTCTTAATTTGTGTTAATCGCGCTTTCTTATGTTAATAAAGAAGGGGAAGATGTGGGAGTGTGGCCATAGGGGTCGACAAGCCCCATGGTTGGTGGTAACATCAGACTCTTAATGATGAGACCATCAGGAAAGTAAAGAGTTGAGAGAGAACAAAGAAGGGTGATTCAGGAGACACCTTAAAAAGGGACATGAAGAACAGGAACAGGGACAGGCTAACAGAGCAGGGAGAAACACAAAACAGCATATGGGAGGGTCCCACTGGCATATGCTGGACCCAAAAACAAGGACTCCAGGAGTTGGAGGGGCAGCCAGAGCCCCCCGGCTGGGCAGCACTCAGTGCCTGCCTCTCCCAGGGATGGGGTTACAAAGTTTGATAAAGATGGAATTAGTATGCCTGGCAGTTTTTCTCTGTATTTTAGTTTGTGTTAATAGTTCTTTCTTAATTTGTGTTACTCTTCCTTTCTTAATTTCTGTTAATCGCGCCTTCTTAATTTGTGTTAAACCTGCTTTCTTAATTTGTGTTAATCAAGCTCTTTTATGTTAATAAAGAAGGGGGAGATGTGGGAGCGTGGCCATGGGGGTGGACAAGTCCCATGGTTGGTGATAACATCCGACTATTAAAGTAGAGACCATCAGGAAAGTAAAGAGTTGAAAGGGAACAAAGAAGGGTGATTCAGGAGACACCTTAAACAGGGACATGAAGAACAGGAACAGGGATAGTCTAACAGAACAGGGACGAAAACAAAAAAGGAATGAATAGGGACAGGCTATCAGAACAGGGACAAACAAAAAACAGCGTATGGGAGGGTCTCGCTGGCATACGCAGGACCCACAAACAAGGACTCCAGGAGTTGGAGGGGCAGCCAGAGCCCCCTGGCTGGGCAGTACTCAGTGCCTGCCTCTCCCAGGGATGGTTTTACAAAGGTTGTTAAAGATAGACTTAGTATGCCTGGCAGTTTTTCTCTGTGTTTTAGTTTGTGTTGATCCTGCCTTCTTAATTTGTGTTAATCGCGCTTTCTTAAGTTAATAAAGAAGGGGGAGATGTGGGAGTGTGGCCATGGGGGTCGACAGGCCCCATGGTTGGTGATAACATCCGACTCTTAAGGATGAGACCATCAGGAATTTAAAGAGTTGAGAGGGAACAAAGAAGGGTGATTCAGGTGACACCTTGTTGTCTGGGGTGGCTAGTTCTCCAGCCATTAATGCATGGAAGTGGCTGGGTGTTTGGTGTTGCCGGGCAAAGTTGTTGACCAATGACTAGTTAGTGGAAAGGTACTGCTGTGAGGCGGAAATTATAGGAAGGGAGCCTTTCCTGAATAAGGGATAGAATGAAGTTGTGCCCTCACTCTGAGAGATGAACTTATGCCCTCAGTAAGAGAGAGTTCAAGTTATGTCATCAATAAAGAGGTAGCAGTTACAGATCCTGAAAGAACCCCGTTGTCCGTGCGGTCTTTACGCCACAAATCGCCCCCCAACAGGGACAAGAAACGAACAGGGACGAGAAGAAAACAAAGAAGGGGAATGAAGAACAGGAACAGGGACAGGCTAACAGAACAGGGACAAAAACAAAAAAGGAATGAATAGGGACAGGCTAACAGAACAGGGACGAACAAAAAGAGCTTATGGGAGGGTCACGCTGGCTTACGCAGGACCCACAAACAAGGACTCCAGGAGTTGGAGGGCAAGCCAGAGCCCCCCGGCTGGGCAGCACTCAGTGCCTGCCTCTCCCAGGGATGGGGTTGCAAAGTTTGTTAAAGATAGACTTAGTATGCCTGGCAGTTTTTCTCTGTGTTTTAGTTTGTGTTGATCCTGCCTTCTTAATTTGTGTTAATCGCGTTTTCTTATGTTAATAAAGAAGGGGGAGATGTGGGAGTGTGGCTATGGGGGTCCACAAGCCCCATGGTTGGTGATAACATCCGACTACTAAAGTAGAGACCATCAGGAAAGTAAAGCCTTGAGAGGGAACAAAGAAGTGTGATTCAGGAGACACCTTAAGCAGGGACATGAAGAACAGGAACAGGGATAGTCTAACAGAACAGGGACAAAAACAAAAAAGGAATGAAAAGGGACAGGCTATCAGAACAGCGACAAACAAAAAACAGCGTATGGGAGGGTCTCGCTGGCATAGGCAGGACCCCCAAACAAGGACTCCAGGAGTTGGAGGGGCAGCCAGAGCCCCCCGGCTAGGCAGTACTCAGTGCCTGCCTCTCCCAGGGATGGGGTTACAAAGTTTGTTAAAGATGGAATTAGTATGCCTGGCAGTTTTTCTCTGTATTTTAGTTTGTGTTAATAGTGCTTTCTTAATTTGTGTTACTCTTGCTTTCTTATTTTCTGTTAATCGCGCCTTCATAATTTGTGTTAAACCTGCTTTCTTAATTTGTGTTAATCAAGCTCTTTTATGTTAATAAAGAAGGGGGTGTTGTGGGAGCATGGCCATGGGGGTCGACAAGTCCCATGGTTGGTGATAACATCCGACTCTTAAAGATGAGGCCATCAGGAAAGTAAAGAGTTGAGAGGGAACAAAGAAGGGTGATTCAGGAGACACCTTAAACAGGGACATGAAGAACAGGAACAGGGATAGTCTAACAGAACAGGGACGAAAAGAAAAAAAGGAATGAATAGGGACAGGCTGTCAGAACAGGGACAAACAAAAAACAGCGTATGGGAGGGTCTCGCTGGCATAGGCAGGACCCACAAACAAGGACTCCAGGAGTTGGAGGGGCAGCCAGAGCCCCCCGGCTGGGCAGCACTCAGTGCCTGCCTCTCCCAGGGATGGTTTTACAAAGATTGTTAAAGATAGACTTAGTATGCCTGGCAGTTTTTCTCTGTGTTTTAGTTTGTGTTGATCCTGCCTTCTTAATTTGTGTTAATCGCGCTTTCTTAAGTTAATAAAGAAGGGGGAGATGTGGGAGTGTGGCCATGGGGGTCGACAAGCCCCATGGTTGGTGATAACATCGGACTCTTAAGGATGAGACCATCATGAATTTAAAGAGTTGAGAGGGAACAAAGAAGGGTGATTCAGGTGACACCTTGTTGTCTGGGGTGGCTTGTTCTCCAGCCATTAAAGCATGGAAGTTTCTGGGTGTTTGCTGCTGCCGGGCAACGTTGTTGACCAATGACTAGTTAGTGGAAAGGTACTACTGTGAGGCGGAAGTTAAAGGAAGGGAGCCTTTCCTGAATAAGGGATAGAATGAAGTTGTGCCCTAACTCTGAGAGATGAAGTTATGCCTTCAGTAAGAGAGAGTTCAAGTTATGCCATCAATAAAGAGGTAGCAGTTACAGATCCTGAAAGAACCCCGTTGTCCGTGCGGTCTTTACGCCACAAATCGCCCCCCAAAAGGGACATGAAAACGAACAGGGACAAGAAGAAAACAAACAGGGACATGAAGAACAGGAACAGGGACAGCCTAACCGCACAGGGACAAAAACAAAAAAGGAATGAATAGGGACAGGCTAACAGAACAGGGACGAACAAAAAGAGCTTATGGGAGGGTCACGCTGGCTTACGCAGGACCCCCAAACAAGGACTCCAGGAGTTGGAGGGGCAGCCAGAGCCCCCCGGCTGGGCAGCACTCAGTGCCTGCCACTCCCAGGGATGGGGTTGCAAAGTTTGTTAAAGATAGTCTTAGTATGCCTGGCAGCTTTTCTCTGTGTTTTAGTTTGTGTTGATCCTGCCTTCGTAATTTGTGTTAATCGAGCTCTTTTATGTTAATAAAGAAGGGGGAGATGTGGGAGCATGGCCATGGGGGTCGACAAGTCCCATGGTTGGTGATAACATCCGACTATTAAAGTAGAGACCATCAGGAAAGTAAAGAGTTGAAAGGGAACAAAGAAGGGTGATTCAGGAGACACCTTAAACAGGGACATGAAGAACAGGAACAGGGATAGTCTAACAGAACAGGGAGGAAAACAAAAAAGGAATGAATAGGGACAGGCTATCAGAACAGGGACAAACAAAAAACAGCGTATGGGAGGGTCTCGCTGGCATAGGCAGGACCCACAGACAAGGACTCCAGGAGTTGGAGGGGCAGCCAGAGCCCCCCAGCTGGGCAGCACTCAGTGCCTGCCTCTCCCAGGGATGGGGTTACAAAGTTTGTTAAAGATGGAATTAGTATGCCTGGCAGTTTTTCTCTGTATTTTAGTTTGTGTTAATAGTGCTTTCTTAATTTGTGTTACTCTTGCTTTCTTATGTTAATAAAGAAGGGGAAGATGTGGGAGTGTGGCCATGGGGGTCGACAAGCCCCATGGTTGGTGGTAACATCAGACTCTTAATGATGAGACCATCAGGAAAGTAAAGAGTTGAGAGAGAACAAAGAAGGGTGATTCAGGAGACACCTTAAAAAGGGACATGAAGAACAGGAACAGGGACAGGCTAACAGAGCAGGGAGAAACACAAAACAGCATATGGGAGGGTACAACTGGCATATGCTGGACCCAAAAACAAGGACTCCAGGAGTTGGAGGGGCAGCCAGAGCCCCCCGGCTGGGCAGCACTCAGTGCCTGCCTCTCCAGGGGATGGGGTTACAAAGTTTGTTAAAGATGGAATTAGTATGCCTGGCAGTTTTTCTCTGTATTTTAGTTTGTGTTAACAGTTCTTTCTTAATTTGTGTTACTCTTCCTTTCTTCATTTCTGTTAATCGCGCCTTCTTAATTTGTGTTAAACCTGCTTTCTTAATTTGTGTTAATCAAGCTCTTTTATGTTAATAAAGAAGGGGGAGATGTGGGAGCATGACCATGGGGGTGGAAAAGTCCCATGGTTGGTGATAACATCAGACTATTAAAGTAGAGACATTCAGGAAAGTAAAGAGTCGAAAGGGAACAAAGAAGGGTGATTCAGGAGACACCTTAAACAGGGACATGAAGAACAGGAACAGGGATAGTCTAACAGAAGAGGGACGAAAACAAAAAAGGAATGAATAGGGACAGGCTATCAGAACAGGGACAAACAAAAAACAGCATATGGGAGGGTCTCGCTGGCATAGGCAGGACCCACAAACAAGGACTCCAGGAGTTGGAGAGGCAGCTAGAGCCCCCCGGCTGGGCAGCACTCAGTGCCTGCCACTCCCAGGGATGGGGTTGCAAAGTTTGTTAAAGATAGTCTTAGTATGCCTGGCAGTTTTTCTCTGTGTTTTAGTTTGTGTTGATCCTGCCTTCTTAATTTGTGTTAATTGTGCTTTCTTATGTTAATAAAGAAGGAGGAGATGTGGGAGCATGGCCATGGGGGTCGACAAGTCCCATGGTTGGTGATCACATCCGACTCTTAAGGATGAGACCATCAGGAAAGGAAAGCCTTGAGAGGGAACAAAGAAGGGTGATTCAGGAGACACCTTAACCAGGGACATGAAGAACAGGAACAGGGATAGTCTAACAGAACAGGGACAAAAACAAAAAAGGAATGAATAGGGACAGGCTATCAGAACAGCGACAAACAAAAAGCAGCATATGGGAGGGTCTCGCTGGCATAGGCAGGACCCACAAACAAGGACTCCAGGAGTTGGAGGGGCAGCCAGAGCCCCCCGGCTGGGCAGCACTCAGTGCCTGCCTCTCCCAGGGATGGTTTTACAAAGGTTGTTAAAGATAGACTTAGTATGCCTGGCAGTTTTTCTCTGTGTTTTAGTTTGTGTTGATCCTGCCTTCTTAATTTGTGTTACTCTTGCTTTCTTAATTTCTGTTAATCGCGCCTTCTTAATTTGTGTTAAACCTGCTTTCTTAATTTGTGTTAATCGAGCTCTTTTATGTTAATAAAGAAGGGGGAGATGTGGGAGCCTGGCCATGGGGGTCGACAAGTCCCATGGTTGGTGATAACATCCGACTCTTAAAGATGAGGCCATCAGGAAAGTAAAGAGTTGAGAGGGAACAAAGAAGGGTGATTCAGGAGACACCTTAACCAGGGACATGAAGAACAGGAACAGGGACAGGCTAACAGAGCAGGGAGAAACAAAAAAGAGCATATGGGAGAGTCCCACTGGCATAGGCAGGACCCACAAACAAGGACTCCAGGAGTTGGAGGGGCAGCCAGAGCCCCCCGGCTGGGCAGCACTCAGTGCCTGCCTCTCCCAGGGATGGTTTTACAAAGGTTGTTAAAGATAGACTTAGTATGCCTGGCAGTTTTTCTCTGTGTTTTAGTTTGTGTTGATCCTGCCTTCTTAATTTGTGTTAATCGCGCTTTCGTATGTTAATAAAGAAGGAGGAGATGTGGGAGTGTGGCCATGGGGGTCGACAAGCCCCATGGTTGGTGATAACATAGGACTGTTAAGGATGAGACCATCAGGAATTTAAAGAGTTGAGAGGGAACAAAGAAGGGTGATTCAGGTGACACCTTCTTGTCTGGGGTGGCTAGTTCTCCAGCCATTAATGCATGGAAGTGGCTGGGTGTTTGCTGTTGCCGGGCAAAGTTGTTGACCAATGACTAGTTAGTGGAAAGGTACTGCTGTGAGGCGGAAGTTATAGGAAGGGAGCCTTTCCTGAATAAGGGATAGAATGAAGTTGTGCCCTCACTCTGAGAGATGAAGTTATGCCCTCAGTAAGAGAGAGTTCAAGTTATGTCATCAATAAAGAGGTAGCAGTTACAGATCCTGAAAGAACCCCGTTGTCCGTGCGGTCTTTACGCCACAAATCGCCCCCCAACAGGGACATGAAAACGAACAGGGACGAGAAGAAAACAAACAGGGACATGAAGAACAGGAACAGGGACAGGCTAACAGAACAGGGACAAAAACAAAAAAGGAATGAATAGGGACAGGCAAAGGGAACAGGGAAAAAAAAAAAAAAGGAATGAATAGGTACAGGCTAACAGAACAGGGACGAACAAAAAGAGCTTATGGGAGGGTCACGCTGGCTTACGCAGGACCCACAAACAAGGACTCCAGGAGTTGGAGGGGCAGCCAGAGCCCCCCAGCTTGGCAGCACTCAGTGCCTGCCTCTCCCAGGGACAGGGTTACAAAGTTTGTTAAAGATGGAATTAGTATGCCTGGCAGTTTTTCTCTGTGTTTTAGTTTGTGTTGATCCTGCTTTCTTAATTTGTGTTAATTGCGCTTTCTTATGTTAATAAAGAAGGAGGAGATGTGGGAGTGTGGCCATGGGGGTCGACAAGCCCCATGGTTGGTGATCACATCCGACTCTTAAAGATGAGACCATCAGGAAAGGAAAGCCTTGCGAGGGAACAAAGAAGGGTGATTCAGGAGACACCTTAAACAGGGACATGAAGAACAGGAACAGGGACAGGCTAACGGAGCAGGGAGAAACAAAAAACAGCATATGGGAGGGTCCCACTGGCATATGCTGGACCCACAAACAAGGACTCCAGGAGTTGGAGAGGCAGCTAGAGCCCCCCGGCTGGGCAGCACTCAGTGCCTGCCACTCCCAGGGATGGGGTTGCAAAGTTTGTTAAAGATAGTCTTAGTATGCCTGGCAGTTTTTCTCTGTGTTTTAGTTTGTGTTGATCCTGCCTTCTTAATTTGTGTTAATTGTGCTTTCTTATGTTAATAAAGAAGGAGGAGATGTGGGAGTGTGGCCATGGGGGTCGACAAGCCCCATGGTTGGTGATCACATCCGACTCTTAAAGATGAGACCATCAGGAAAGTAAAGCCTTGAGTGGGAACAAAGAAGGGTGATTCAAGAGACACCTTAAGCAGGGACATGAAGAACAGGAACAGGGACAGGCTAACAGAACAGGGACAAAAACAAAAAAGGAATGAATGGGGACAGGCTATCAGAACAGCGACAAACAAAAAACAGCGTATGGGAGGGTCTCGTTGGCATAGGCAGGACCCACAAACAAGGACTTCAGGAATTGGAGGGGCAGCAAGAGCCCCCCAGCTGGGCAGCACTCAGTGCCTGCCTCTCCCAGGGATGGGGTTACAAAGTTTGTTAAAGATGGAATTAGTATGCCTGGCAGTTTTTCTCTGTATTTTAGTTTGTGTTAATAGTGCTTTCTTAATTTGTGTTACTCTTGCTTTCTAAATTTCTGTTAATCACGCCTTCATAATTTGTGTTAAACCTGCTTTCTTAATTTGTGTTAATCGAGCTCTTTTATGTTAATAAAGAAGGGGGAGATGTGGGAGTGTGGCCATGGGGGTCGACAAGTCCCATGGTTGGTGATAACATTGGACTCTTAAAGATGAGTCCATCAGGAAAGTAAAGAGTTGAGAGGGAACAAAGAAGGGTGATTCAGGAGACACCTTAACCAGGAACTTGAAGAACAGGAACAGGGACAGGCAAACAGAGCAGGGAGAAACAAAAAAGAGCATATGGGAGGGTCCCACTGGCATAGGCAGGACCCACAAACAAGGACTCCAGGAGTTGGAGGGGCAGCCAGAGCCCCCCGGCTGGGCAGCACTCAGTGCCTGCCTCTCCCAGGGATGGTTTTACAAAGGTTGTTGAAGATAGACTTAGTATGCCTGGCAGTTTTTCTCTGTGTTTTAGTTTGTGTTGATCCTGCCTTCTTAATTTGTGTTAATTGTGCTTTCTTATGTTTATAAAGAAGGGGAAGATGAGGGAGTGTGGCCATGGGGGTCGACAAGCCCCATGTTTGGTGATAACATCGGACTCTTAAAGTAGAGACCATCAGGAAAGTAAAGCCTTGAGAGGGAACAAAGAAGGGTGATTCAGGAGACACCTTAAGCAGGGACATGAAGAACAGGAACAGGGACAGGCTAACAGAACAGGGACAAAACAAAAAAGGAATGAATAGGGACATGCTATCAGAACAGGGACAAACAAAAAACAGCGTATGGGAGGGTCTCGCTGGCATAGGCAGGACCCACAAACAAGGACTCCATTAGTTGGAGGGGCAGCCAGAGCCCCCCAGCTGGGCAGCACTCAGTGCCTGCCTCTCCCAGGGATGGGGTTACAAAGTTTGTTAAAGATGGAATTAGTATGCCTGGCAGTTTTTCTCTGTATTTTAGTTTGTGTTAATAGTGCTTTCTTAATTTGTGTTACTCTTGCTTTCTTAATTTCTGTTAATCGCGCCTTCATAATTTGTGTTAAACCTGCTTTCTTAATTTGTGTTAATCGAGCTCTTTTATGTTAATAAAGAAGGGGGAGTTGTGGGAGCATGGCCATGGGGGTCGACAAGTCCCATGGTTGGTGATAACATCCGACTATTAAAGTAGAGACCATCAGGAAAGTAAAGCCTTGAGAGGGAACAAAGAAGGGTTATTCAAAAGACACCTTAAGCAGGGACATGAAGAACAGGAACAGGGATAGTCTAACAGAACCGGGACAAAAACAAAAAAGGAATGAATAGGGACAGGCTATCAGAACAGGGACAAACATAAAACAGCATATGGGAGGGTCTCGCTGGCACAGGCAGGACCCACAAAGAAAGACTCCAGGAGTTAGAGGGGCAGCCAGAGCCCCCCTGCTGGGCAGCACTCAGTGCCTGCCTCTCCCAGGGATGGGGTTACAAAGTTTGTAAAAGATGGAATTAGTATGCCTGGCAGTTTTTCTCTGTGTTTTAGTTTGTGTTGATCCTGCCTTCTTAATTTGTGTTAATCGCGCTTTCTTAAGTTAATGAAAAGGGGAAGATGTGGGAGTGTGGCCATGGGGGTCGACAAGCCCCATGGTTGGTGATAACATCCGACTATTAAAGTAGAGACCATCAGGAAAGTAAAGAGTTGAGAGGGAACAAAGTAAGGGTGATTCAGGAGACACCATAAACAGGGACATGAAGAACAGGAACAGGGATAGTCTAACAGAACAGGGACAAAAACAAAAAAGGAATGAATAGGGACAGGCTATCAGAACAGGGACAAACAAAAAAAAGCGTATGGGAGGGTCTCGCTGGCATAGAAAGGACCCACAAACAAGGACTCCAGGAGCTGGAGGGGCAGCCAGAGCTCCCCGGCTGGGCAGCACTCAGTGCCTGCCTCTCCCAGGGATGGGGTTACAAAGTTTGTTAAAGATGGAATTAGTATGCCTGGCAGTTTTTCTCTGTATTTTAGTTTGTGTTAATAGTGCTTTCTTAATTTGTGTTACTCTTGCTTTCTTAATTTCTGTTAATCGCGCCTTCATAATTTGTGTTAAACCTGCTTTCTTAATTTGTGTTAATTGAGCTCTTTTATGTTAATAAAGAAGGGGTAGTTGTAGGAGCATGGCCATGGGGGTCCACAAGTCCCATGGTTGGTGATAACATCCGACTCTATAAGATGAGGCCATCAGGAAAGTAAAGCCTTGAGAGGGAACAAAGAAGGGTGATTCAGGAGACACCTTAAACAGGGACATGAAGAACAGGAACAGGGAAAGGCTAACAGAGCAGGGAGAAACAAAAAACAGCATATTGGAGGGTCCCACTGGCGTATGCTGGACCCACAAACAAGGACTCCAGGAGTTGGAGGGGCAGCCAGAGCCCCCCGGCTGGGCAGCACTCAGTGCCTGCCTCTCCCAGGGACGGTTTTACAAAGATTGTTAAAGATAGACTTAGTATGCCTGGCAGTTTTTCTCTGTGTTTTAGTTTGTGTTGATCCTGCCTTCTTAATTTGTGTTAATCGCGCTTTCTTAAGTTAATAAAGAAGGGGGAGATGTGGGAGTGTGGCCATGGGGGTCGACAGGCCCCATGGTTGGTAATTACATCCGACTCTTAAGGATGAGACCATCAGGAATTTACAGAGTTGAGAGGGAACAAAGAAGGGTGATTCAGGTGACACCTTGTTGTCTGGGGTGGCTTGTTCTCCAGCCATTAAAGCATGGAAGTTGCTGGGTGTTTGGTGTTGCCGGGCAAAGTTGTTGACCAATGACTAGTTAGTGGAAAGGTACTGCTGTGAGGCGGAAATTATAGGAAGGGAGCCTTTCCTGAATAAGGGATAGAATGAAGTTGTGCCCTCACTCTGAGAGATGAAGTTATGCCTTCAGTAAGAGAGAGTTCAAGATATGTCATCAATAAAGAGGTAGCAGTTACAGATCCTGAAAGAACCCCGTTGTCCGTGCGGTCTTTACGCCACAAATCGCCCCCCAACAGGGACATGAAAACGAACAGGGACGAGAAGAAAACAAACAGGGGAATGAAGAACAGGAACAGAGACAGGCAAACAGCACAGGGACAAAAACAAAAAAGGAATGAATAGGGACAGGCAAACGGAACAGGGACAAAAACAGAAAAGGAATGAATAGGTACAGGCTAACAGAACAGGGACGAACAAAAAGAGGGTATGGGAGGGTCACGCTGGCTTAAGCAGGACCCCCAAACAAGGACTCCAGGAGTTGGAGGGGCAGCCAGAGCCCCCCAGCTGGGCAGCACTCAGTGCCTGCCTCTCCCAGGGATGGGGTTACAAAGTTTGTAAAAGATGGAATTAGTATGCCTGGCAGTTTTTCTCTGTGTTTTAGTTTGTGTTAATAGTGCTTTATTAATTTGTGTTACTCTTGCTTTCATAATTTCTGTTAATCGCGCCTTCTTAATTTGTGTTAAACCTGCTTTCTTAATTTGTGTTAATCGAGCTCTTTTATGTTAATAAAGAAGGGGGAGATGTGGGAGCATGGCCATGGGGGTCCACAAGTCCCATGGTTGGTGATAACATCCAACTCTTAAAGATGAGGCCATCAGGAAAGTAAAGAGTTGAGAGGGAACAAAGAAGGGTGATTCAGGAGACAACTTAAACAGGGACATGAAGAACAGGAACCGGGACAGGCTAACGGAGCAGGGAGAAACAAAAAACAGCATATGGGAGAGTCCCACTGGCATATGCTGGACCCACAAACAAGGACTCCAGGAGTTGGAGGGGCAGCCAGAGCCCCCCGGCTGGGCAGCACTCAGTGCCTGCCTCTCCCAGGGATGGGGTTACAAAGGTTGTTAAAGATGGAATTAGTATGCCTGGCAGTTTTTCTCTGTATTTTAGTTTGTGTTAATAGTTCTTTCTTAATTTGTGTTACTCTTCCTTTCTTAATTTCTGTTAATCGCGCCTTCTTAATTTGTGTTAAACCTGCTTTCTTAATTTGTGTTAATCAAGCTCTTTTATGTTAATAAAGAAGGGGGAGATGTGGGAGCGTGGCCATGGGGGTGGACAAGTCCCATGGTTGGTGATAACATCCGACTATTAAAGTAGAGACCATCAGGAAAGTAAAGAGTTGAAAGGGAACAAAGAAGGGTGATTCAGGAGACACCTTAAACAGGGACATGAAGAACAGGAACAGGGATAGTCTAACAGAACAGGGACAAAAACAAAAAAGTAATGAATAGGGACAGGCTATCAGAACAGGGACAAACAAAAAACAGCGTATGGGAGGGTCTCGTTGGCATACGCAGGACCCACAAACAAGGACTCCAGGAGTTGGAGGGGCAGCCAGAGCCCCCTGGCTGGGCAGTACTCAGTGCCTGCCTCTCCCAGGGATGGTTTTACAAAGGTTGTTAAAGATAGACTTAGTATGCCTGGCAGTTTTTCTCTGTGTTTTAGTTTGTGTTGATCCTGCCTTCTTAATTTGTGTTAATCGCGCTTTGTTATGTTAATAAAGAAGGGGAAGATGTGGGAGTGTGGCCATGGGGGTCGACAAGCCCCATGGTTGGTGATAACATCGGACTCTTAAAGTAGAGACCATCAGGAAAGTAAAGCCTTGAGAGGGAACAAAGAAGGGTGATTCAGGAGACACCTTAAGCAGGGACATGAAGAACAGGAACAGGGACAGCCTAACAGAACAGGGACAAAACAAAAAAGGAATGAATAGGGACAGGCAAACGGAACAGGGACAAAAACAGAAAAGGAATGAATAGGTACAGGCTAACAGAACAGGGACGAACAAAAAGAGGGTATGGGAGGGTCACGCTGGCTTACGCAGGACCCCCAAACAAGGACTCCAGGAGTTGGAGGGGCAGCCAGAGCCCCCCAGCTGGGCAGCACTCAGTGCCTGCCTCTCTCAGGGATGGGGTTACAAAGTTTGTAAAAGATGGAATTAGTATGCCTGGCAGTTTTTCTCTGTGTTTTAGTTTGTGTTAATAGTGCTTTCTTAATTTGTGTTACTCTTGCTTTCATAATTTCTGTTAATCGCGCCTTCTTAATTTGTGTTAAACCTGCTTTCTTAATTTGTGTTAATCGAGCTCTTTTATGTTAATAAAGAAGGGGGAGATGTGGGAGCATGGCCATGGGGGTCCACAAGTCCCATGGTTGGTGATAACATCCAACTCTTAAAGGTGAGGCCATCAGGAAAGTAAAGAGTTGAGAGGGAACAAAGAAGGGTGATTCAGGAGACACCTTAAACAGGGACATGAAGAACAGGAACAGGGATAGTCTAACAGAACAGGGAGGAAAAAAAAAAAGGAATGAATAGGGACAGGCTATCAGAACAGGGACAAACAAAAAACAGCGTATGGGAGGGTCTCGCTGGCATAGGCAGGACCCACAAACAAGGACTCCAGGAGTTGGAGGGGCAGCCAGAGCCCCCCAGCTGGGAAGCACTCAGTGCCTGCCTCTCCCAGGGATGGGGTTACAAAATTTGTAAAAGATGGAATTAGTATGCCTGGCAGTTTTTCTCTGTGTTTTAGTTTGTGTTAATAGTGCTTTCTTAATTTGTGTTACTCTTGCTTTCATAATTTCTGTTAATCGCGCCTTCTTAATTTGTGTTAAACCTGCTTTCTTAATTTGTGTTAATCGAGCACTTTTATGTTAATAAAGAAGGGGGAGATGTGGGAGCATGGCCATGGGGGTCCACAAGTCCCATGGTTGGTGATAACATCCAACTCTTAAAGATGAGGCCATCAGGAAAGTAAAGAGTTGAGAGGGAACAAAGAAGGGTGATTCAGGAGACACCTTAAACAGGGACATGAAGAACAGGAACCGGGACAGGCTAACGGAGCAGGGAGAAACAAAAAACAGCATATGGGAGAGTCCCACTGGCATATGCTGGACCCACAAACAAGGACTCCAGGAGTTGGAGGGGCAGCCAGAGCCCCCCGGCTGGGCAGCACTCAGTGCCTGCCTCTCCCAGGGATGGTTTTACAAAGGTTGTTAAAGATAGACTTAGTATGCCTGGCAGTTTTTCTCTGTGTTTTAGTTTGTGTTGATCCTGCCTTCTTAATATGTGTTAATCGTGCTTTCTTAAGTTAATAAAGAAGGTGGAGATGTAGGAGTGTGGCCATGGGGGTCGACAAGCCCCATGGTTGGTGATAACATCAGACTCTTAATGATGAGACCATCAGGAAAGGAAAGCCTTGAGAGGGAGCAAAGAAGGGTGATTCAGGAGACACCTTAAACAGGGACATGAAGAACAGGAACAGGGATAGTCTAACAGAACAGGGACAAAAACAAAAAAGGAATGAATAGGGACAGGCTATCAGAACAGGGACAAACACAAAACAGCATATGGGAGGGTCCCACTGGCATATGCTGGACCCAGAAACAAGGACTCCAGGAGTTGGAGGGGCAGCCAGAACCCCCCGGCTGGGCAGCACTCAGTGCCTGCCTCTCCCAGGGATGGGGTTACAAAGTTTGTTAAAGATGGAATTAGTATGCCTGGCAGTTTTTCTCTGTATTTTAGTTTGTGTTAATAGTTCTTTCTTAATTTGTGTTACTCTTCCTTTCTTAATTTCTGTTAATCGCGCCTTCTTAATTTGTGTTAAACCTGCTTTCTTAATTTGTGTTAATCAAGCTCTTTTATGTTAATAAAGAAGGGGGAGATGTGGGAGCATGACCATGGGGGTGGACAAGTCCCATGGTTGGTGATAACATCCGACTATTAAAGTAGAGACCATCAGGAAAGTAAAGAGTTGAAAGGGAACAAAGAAGGGTGATTCAGGAGACACCTTAAACAGGGACATGAAGAACAGGAACAGGGATAGTCTAACAGAACAGGGACGAAAACAAAAAAGGAATGAATAGGGACAGGCTATCAGAACAGGGACAAACAAAAAACAGCGTATGGGAGGGTCTCGTTGGCATACGCAGGACCCACAAACAAGGACTCCAGGAGTTGGAGGGGCAGCCAGAGCCCCCTGGCTGGGCAGTACTCAGTGCCTGCCTCTCCAGGGGATGGTTTTACAAAGGTTGTTAAAGATAGACTTAGTATGCCTGGCAGTTTTTCTCTGTGTTTTAGTTTGTGTTGATCCTGCCTTCTTAATTTGTGTTAATCGCGCTTTCTTAAGTTAATAAAGAAGGGGGAGATGTGGGAGTGTGGCCATGGGGGTCGACAGGCGCCATGGTTGGTGATAACATAGGACTCTTAAGGATGAGACCATCAGGAATTTAAAGAGTTGAGAGGGAACAAAGAAGGGTGATTCAGGTGACACCTTGTTGTCTGGGGTGGCTAGTTCTCCAGCCATTAATGCATGGAAGTGGCTGGGTGTTTGGTGTTGCCGGGCAAAGTTGTTGACCAATGACTAGTTAGTGGAAATGTACTGCTGTGAGGCGGAAATTATAGGAAGGGAGCCTTTCCTGAATAAGGGATAGAATGAAGTTGTGCCCTCACTCTGAGAGATGAACTTATGCCCTCAGTAAGAGAGAGTTCAAGTTATGTCATCAATAAAGAGGTAGCAGTTACAGATCCTGAAAGAACCCCGTTGTCCGTGCGGTCTTTACGCCACAAATCGCCCACCAACAGGGACATGAAACGAACAGGGACGAGAAGAAAACAAACAGGGGAATGAAGAACAGGAACAGGGACAGCCTAACAGAACAGGGACAAAAACAGAAAAGGAATGAATAGGGACAGGCTAACAGAACAGGGACGAACAAAAAGAGCTTATGGGAGGGTCACGCTGGCTTACGCAGGACCCACAAACAAGGACTCCAGGAGTTGGAGGGGCAGCCAGAGCCCCCCGGCTGGGCAGCACTCAGTGCCTGCCACTCCCAGGGATGGGGTTGTAAAGTTTGTTAAAGATAGTCTTAGTATGCCTGGCAGCTTTTCTCTGTGTTTTAGTTTGTGTTGATCCTGCCTTCTTAATTTGTGTTAATCGAGCTCTTTTATGTTAATAAAGAATGGGGAGATGTGGGAGCATGGCCATGGGGGTCGACAAGTCCCATGGTTGGTGATAACATCCAACTCTTAAAGATGAGGCTGTTAGCGTAGCAACCACATAACCACCAAGTGATTATATGAAGGTGCTTTATTCAGCGCTGGAAGCCGGGGCAGGTGCCCAAATCTGGCTTCAAGTCCCGTTACTTCCCAGCCGTTATTTATACATACAACATTGCGTCAGGTATACATATTCATTACAGGTTGCAACATCAGCCTCGCTTTTCATTCTAATTAGCTCCCCTCCCCTTTGCACATGCGTGGCGCACTCTGGTGGTCGTCCAGGTGGTCGTCCAGATGAAGTAAGGAGTCTTCCTCTCCGCTAAACTCTTTCACCTTTCTCACTCGACGCATGCTCCCTCCGCTCCTTGGTTCTGCTTCAACTCATTTCATCATCTCCAGGCCCTTATCCAAGGTCAGGTTGTACCTATTCCCTCCCGGGGTTCCCCTCCATCGATTCTTTTGATTGTTCAATGTACTCCCTAAGTTTCCAGTATACATAGATTACTTGATAATGTAAGTACATTTAATAATATTTAATTATACCGTATGATCCATCACCTGAGAAACATTAATAGAACATCCATTCGATTCTCCCCAACACTAACATTTTGAGAAACATTAATAGAACATCCATTCGATTCTCCCCAACACTAACATTTCCCCCCTTTGAAAATACTTCACTCATACCAAGAGCAAGTATTTTCATTACTATTAAAACATAATTATATACATCCTGTTTACCGGTAACATGCATATTCGGGTTCAGTTCAGGAGACTCATAAGGTTTTCCATACATGATTTCATAGGGACTTACTGACATCCCACTTCTTGGCTTTATTCTAATTCTTAGCAAAGCTATCGGTAAGGCCTGTGGCCACTGTATCTTAGCCTCCTGACAGATTTTGCTTAATTGTCCTTTTAAAGTTTGGTTCATCCTCTCTACCTGACCACTAGATTGAGGCCTCCATGGGGTATGTAAGTTCCAGGTAATTCCCACTAACCTACTAACCTCCTTAACCACATTGGCAATGAAATGTGGTCCCCTGTCTGAAGAAATACCCAACGGTACACCAAATCTAGGGATTATTTCCCGTAGTAACCATTTTACCGTTTCCTTTGCTTGGTTGGTGCGACAGGGAAGGGCCTCCGGCCATCCTGAAAAAGTATCAACCCCTACCAATAGGTATTTATAACCTCTTGCTTTAGGCAGTTCTACGAAGTCTATTTGCCAGTAATCTCCAGGCTCTATCCCAGCTCTAGTTCTTCCCATCTCAGCATGTTTCCTTGCTACCGGGTTATTCTTTAAGCAAAGCTCACATTTTGACATTACTGACTTTGCCATTGTTAACATGTGTACCGAGATGACACCTCGTTTCAAATAGGTCACCATTGCTCCTGCACCCCAGTGACATTCATTATGTTTTATTTGTAAGATTTCTCGCATTACTATAGGAGGCACTATAAGTTGTCCTGTCGCAGTCACATACCAGCCGTCAGGATTCTTCTGGGCCTTCATCAAATTTGCAAGTCTCTCATCTTCTGCTGAATACTTTGGGTTTTTAGGTAATTTGAAACAAGAGAGGCCTACCTTCGATGGAATTAGAGCCATTACTTTCCGTACTTCACGCGTGACCTTCCGGGCCGTCAAATCTGCCAATCTGTTACCTTCTGCAATCTCTGACATCCCTCCTTGATGAGCTTTACAATGCATTATGGCCACCTGTTGGGGTTTCTGTACAGCTGTTATTAATTTCAATATTTCTTCCTGATATTTTATATTAGTCCCTTATGAGGATAGCATTCCCCTTTCTTTCCATAATGCCCCATGTACGTGGACTACCCCGAATGCATATTTTGAATCTGTCCAAATATTCACATTCTTACCCTCGCTTAGTTCCAGGGCCCGCGTCAGGGCGACTATTTCTGCTCGTTGGGCTGAAGTCCCCGGAGGTAGGGAATTTGCCTCAATCACTACCTTTGATGTAGTTACCGTGTATCCTGCATAACGAGTCCCATTTTCCACAAAGCTGCTTCCATCCGTGAAAAGTTCCCAATCCGGTCTCCCCAGAGGCTGATCCTTTAAGTCTGTTCTGCTGGCATAGGTATATTCGATGATCTCCACGCAATCATGACTGAGGTCTCCTTCCTCCGTAGTTGTTCCTAGAAACACTGCTGGGTTCAATAGGTTAGTAGTTCTTAAGATTACATCATCTTGCTCAGTTAATATAGCTTGATATTTCATCATTCGGCTGGGCGATAGCCAATGGCCCCCCTTTTGCTCCAATACCGTAGTCACCATATGTGGCACGAACACTTCAATTTGTTTCCCTAATGTGAGCTTCCTGGCTTCCTGTATTAAAAGGACTGTGGCTGCCACGGCCCTTAAACACGAGGGCCATCCAGCGCTTACCGCATCCAATTGTTTAGAAAAATACCCCACAGGTCTTTTCCAGCTCCCAAGTCGCTGGGTCAGTACTCCTAATGCCAATCGTTGTCTCTCATGCACAAACAGCTGAAAGTCCTTTGATAAGTCCGGCAAGCCCAAGGCAGGCGCCTTTATCAGGGCTTCTTTTAATTTCTTAAAGGCCTCTTGTTGTGGCTTTCCCCAGGTAAATGTACAGGCCTTTTGGGTTTCATAGAGGGGCTTTGCTATGAGTCCATAGTCCATTACCCACAGTCTACACCACCCGGCCATACCTAGGAAAGCCCGTAGTTCGTGCAGATTTCGCGGCTCGGGGATTTCACAAATAGCTTGTATTCGGTTAACTCCCAATTTTCTTTGTCCTTGAGAAATTTCACATCCCAAATAAATTACTGTTGTGCACGCGATTTGTGCCTTTTGTTTAGAAACCTTGTACCCATTTAGTCCCAATTGATTCAAAATATCAACAGTTACCTGAATACATTCTGACTCTCCTTCGGTAGCTATTAATATATCGTCCACATATTGTAACAGCAGGTATCGATCCTTTGGTACCTGAATTTGTCCTTGGTTAATCCAATCTTCTATTTCTTTAGCTAGTTGACTGCCGAAGAGGGTCGGGCTATTCTTGAATCCTTGAGGCAATCTTGTCCAGGTCAGTTGCATCTTTCGTCCGTTCCGTGGACTTTCCCATTCAAAAGCAAAAGTTTTCTACTATCCTTGTCAATGGGTATGCAGAAGAAGGCATCTTTTAAATCAATTACAGTAAACCACTTATATTTCTCTTTTACAGATGTTAACAATGTATAAGGATTAGCCACCACTGGGTGAATATCTTTTGTTATTTCGTTTATTGCCCTAAGGTCCTGCACTAGCCTGTATTCCCCATTAGGTTTCTTTACTGGGAAAATTGGGGTATTATATTCAGATTTGCATTCCTCCAGAATGTGGTAGCTAAGAAATTTATCTATAATCTTTACTATTCCTAGCCTAGCTTCTAGCTTCAATGGGTACTGTTTAATCCGTACCGGTCGGGCCCCTTCCTTAAGTTCAATTTTTACTGGCTGGGCTACTTTTGATTTTCCAGGCACGTCCGTTTCCCAAATTGCAGGCATTACTGCATTTTCTACCTCTTTTGGGATATGAGGAACAGCCTTCTCTTTAATCATTAATATTTGTCCCACTTTTGATTCCGGGATTCTCATAATCAATTCTCCATCTTCAAACATTATAGTTTAGTTAGCAAATCCCGTCCCAAAAGAGGAATAGGGCATTCTGGTACATATAAAAATTCATGCGTAATTTCTTTACCTCCAAACTGTAAATCAAGGGGTTGTAAGAATGGCCGTATTTCCTCCTTCCCGGTGGCACCTACAATAGTAGTTTTCCTTTCCCCTATCTTACCACTTAATCTATTGAGTACTGAATATGTGGCCCCTGTATCAATTAAAAATTTTACTTCCTTATTTCCTATTTGAATTTTTTACCAAGGGCTCTTTAGTTTCTTTCAATCTCTCTAAAAAGGCGGAAGGTGATTCCGCTTTTTCTTGCCTGACATTATACAATTTTGACCAATTTATGGTCCGGGGCATGGCATTCTGTACCCCGATTTGTACCCAATCTTGATATCTCTTCAGCCTCCTTATTCCATCCCCTGTGTTATAATCCCATTGGGGATCCTCGGTGGGGAAGTTTTGATCTAGATTTCCAAGCACTAATCCATTACGTATATCTTCTCGGGCTCTCTCTCTGGCTGCCCGTAATACCATGTCCTTTTCTGTTGAATCCATCAAAGTATCCAGGATCACCTGGAGATCATCCCAATCGGGATTTTGGGTTTTAATTATCATTTTCATTATCCTAGCTACTTTATCTGGGTTTTCCCTGTAGGTGCCGGCTGCTTGCTTCCATATCATTAAGTCCCCAGCTGAAAAAGGCACCTTGACATATACCGGTCCTTCTGTCCCCACTCCTTGCCTGAGGGGAGCGATTATTTTCCCTCCCTCTTCATTTATAGTTTCCCCTGCCCTTCGCTGTTGCCGGGTCCTATGTGACACAGGGGAGGCTAAAGTCGGGGATTCTCCATTACTACTACTATCTTCCTTTTCTTTTTCTCTCTGTCCTGGCTCTTCCGGCGGAGCCGACGGCGCGACTTCCAAGTCAATATTTCCATTATTCATTTCCCCATAATACTTATTATTCTCTATTGCCTGATGCTGTATACAGCGTCTCTCCTTAGTACATGCACAACAACGTTCCTCAGTTGAAACCTCAAGCACCATTATTCCACAAGCATGCTGCCATTCAGGCTTTCGGCGTAAATAAAAGAATAATTCCACATACGGCAGTTCATCATATTTTCCTTCCCACTTACAAAATAGCATTAATTGTAAAATTGTATTATATTGCAATGTTCCATTCTCAGGCCAAGTTTCTTGGTCCTCTAGTTTATACTGTGGCCACCAAATATTACAATAATCAATTAGCTTTCCTTTCCGCATTTCTTGACCAAAACCTCCCTCCTTCCAGTGTGCTAGCAAACACCCCAGCGGGGATGTCCGCTGGATAGGTACATCTTTTCCCAGAATTTCTTTAATCTTTTTCATTTTGAGCTTATGATACGGACCCAAAAGCTGCCGGAGCAGCAACACACTCTCCCGGAAGCTGCCGGAGCAGCAACACACTCTCCCGAAAGCTGCCGGAGCAGCAACACACTCTCCCGAAAGCTGCCGGAGCAGCAACACACTCTCCCAAAAGCTGCCGGAGCAGCAACACACTCTCCCGAAAGCTTGCCGGAGCAGCAACACACTCTCCCGAAAGCTGCCGGAGCAGCAACACACTCTCCCGAAAGCTGCCGGAGCAGCAACACACTCTCCCGAAAGCTGCCGGAGCAGCAACAGCACACTTTCCAGAAGCTGCCGGAGCAGCAGCGTGCTTTCCCAAAAGCTGCCGGAGCAGCAGCGTGCTTTCCCAAAAATTGCCGGAGCAGCAGCAGCACGCTTTTTACATACCAATAATACCAGGTGCTGACCCTTCAGCACAAACCAATACAATTACCAATGCCGAACCTGCAGAGCTTTCGCTCTGTCTAACGGACGGCGCCTAGGCTTACCCCGGGAGCTCCCTGCCCAACCGAGCGTGGCTTTCGCCGCGTCTGACCGGCAGGCTTTCCCAACCAAATCGGTACCGAATACCCAAAGTTGAAAGCACCTTTGCTTACCACTCCAGTGGTACGTCGTGAGCAGCGGAGGTCGGTCGTGGTCGACTGCTCCCCGAGAATCCCTCGGTGCCGGCTGGAGCGAAACCGAGACACGATCCGCCTCAGCAGTGCCCACGCTGTCCCATCTGGGTCGCCAAAATGTTAGCGTAGCAACCACATAACCACCAAGTGATTATATGAAGGTGCTTTATTCAGCGCTGGAAGCCGGGGCAGGTGCCCAAATCTGGCTTCAAGTCCCGTTACTTCCCAGCCGTTATTTATACATACAACATTGCGTCAGGTATACATATTCATTACAGGTTGCAACATCAGCCTCGCTTTTCATTCTAATTAGCTCCCCTCCCCTTTGCACATGCGTGGCGCACTCTGGTGGTCGTCCAGGTGGTCGTCCAGATGAAGTAAGGAGTCTTCCTCTCCGCTAAACTCTTTCACCTTTCTCACTCGACGCATGCTCCCTCCGCTCCTTGGTTCTGCTTCAACTCATTTCATCATCTCCAGGCCCTTATCCAAGGTCAGGTTGTACCTATTCCCTCCCGGGGTTCCCCTCCATCGATTCTTTTGATTGTTCAATGTACTCCCTAAGTTTCCAGTATACATAGATTACTTGATAATGTAAGTACATTTAATAATATTTAATTATACCGTATGATCCATCACCTGAGAAACATTAATAGAACATCCATTCGATTCTCCCCAACACTAACATTTTGAGAAAAATTAATAGAACATCCATTCGATTCTCCCCAACACTAACAAGGCCATCAGGAAAGTAAAGAGTTGAGAGGGAACAAAGAAGGGTGATTCAGGAGACACCTTAAACAGGGACATGAAGAACAGGAACAGGGATAGTCTAACAGAACAGGGAGGAAAACAAAAAAGGAATGAATAGGGACAGGCTATCAGAACAGGGACAAACAAAAAACAGCGTATGGGAGGGTCTCGCTGGCATAGGCAGGACCCACAAACAAGGACTCCAGGAGTTGGAGGGGCAGCCAGAGCCCCCCAGCTGGGCAGCACTCAGTGCCTGCCTCTCCCAGGGACGGGGTTACAAAGTTTGTAAAAGATGGAATTAGTATGCCTGGCAGTTTTTCTCTGTGTTTTAATTTGTGTTAATAGTGCTTTCTTAATTTGTGTTACTCTTGCTTTCTTAATTTCTGTTAATCGCGCCTTCTTAATTTGTGTTAAACCTGCTTTCTTAATTTGTGTTAATCGAGCTCTTTTATGTTAATAAAGAAGGGGGAGATGTGGGAGCATGGCCATGGGGGTCGACAAGTCCCATGGTTGGTGATCACATCCGACTCTTAAAGATGAGACCATCAGGAAAGGAAAGCCTTGAGAGGGAACAAAGAAGGGTGATTCAGGAGACACCTTAAACAGGGACATGAAGAAAAGGAACAGGGACAGGCTAACGGAGCAGGGAGAAACAAAAAACAGCATATGGGAGGGTCCCACTGGCATATGCTGGACCCACAAACAAGGACTCCAGGAGTTGGAGGGGCAGCCAGAGCCCCCCGGCTGGGCAGCACTCAGTGCCTGCCTCTCCCAGGGATGGTTTTACAAAGGTTGTTAAAGATAGACTTAGTATGCCTGGCAGTTTTTCTCTGTGTTTTAGTTTGTGTTGATCCTGCCTTCTGAATTTGTGTTAATTGCGCTTTCTTATGTTAATAAAGAAGGAGGAGATGTGGGAGTGTGGCCATGGGGGTCGACAAGCCCCATGGTTGGTGATCACATCCGACTCTTAAAGATGAGACCATCAGGAAAGTAAAGCCTTGCGAGGGAACAAAGAAGGGTGATTCAGGAGACACCTTAAACAGGGACATGAAGAACAGGAACAGGGATAGTCTAACAGAACAGGGACAAAAACAAAAAAGGAATGAATAGGGACAGGCTATCAGAACAGGGACAAACAATAAACAGCCTATGGGAGGGTCTCGCTGGCATAGGCGGGACCCACAAACAAGGACTCCAGGAGTTGGAGGGGCAGCCAGAGCCCCCCAGCTGGGCAGCACTCAGTGCCTGCCTCTCCCAGGGATGGGGTTACAAAGTTTGTTAAAGATGGAATTAGTATGCCTGGCAGTTTTTCTCTGTATTTTAGTTTGTGTTAATAGTGCTTTCTTAATTTGTGTTACTCTTGCTTTCTTAATTTCTGTTAATCACGCCTTCATAATTTGTGTTAAACCTGCTTTCTTAATTTGTGTTAATCGAGCTCTTTTATGTTAATAAAGAAGGGGGAGTTGTGGGAGCATGGCCATGGGGGTCGACAAGTCCCATGGTTGGTGATAACATCCGACTCTTAAAGATGAGGCCATCAGGAAAGGAAAGAGTTGAGAGGGAACAAAGAAGGGTGATTCAGGAGACACCTTAACCAGGGACATGAAGAACAGGAACAGGGACAGGCTCACAGAGCAGGGAGAAACAAAAAACAGCATATGGGAGGGTCCCACTGGCATATGCTGGACCCACACACAAGGACTCCAGTAGTCGGAGGGGCAGCCAGAGCCCCCCAGCTGGGCAGTACTCAGTGCCTGCCTCTCCCAGGGATGGTTTTACAAAGGTTGTTAAAGATAGACTTAGTATGCCTGGCAGTTTTTCTCTGTGTTTTAGTTTGTGTTGATCCTGCCTTCTTAATTTGTGTTAATTGTGCTTTCTCATGTTAATAATGAAGGGGAAGATGTGGGAGTGTGGCCATGGGGGTCGACAAGCCCCATGGTTGGTGATAACGTCCGACTCTTAAGGATGAGACCATCAGGAAAGGAAAGCCTTGAGAGGGAACAAAGAAGGGTGATTCAGGAGACACCTTAACCAGGGACATGAAGAACAGGAACAGGGATAGTCTAACAGAACAGGGACAAAAACAAAAATGGAATGAATAGGGACAGGCTATCAGAACAGCGACAAACAAAAAGCAGCGTATGGGAGGGTCTCGCTGGCATAGGCAGGACCCACAAACAAGGACTCCAGGAGTTGGAGGGGCAGCCAGAGCCCCCCAGCTGGGCAGCACTCAGTGCCTGCCTCTCCCAGGGATGGGGTTACAAAGGTAGTTAAAGATAGACTTAGTATGCCTGGCAGTTTTCCTCTGTGTTCTAGTTTGTGTTGATCCTGCCTTCTTAATTTGTGTTAATCGCGCTTTCTTATGTTAATAAAGAAGGAGGAGATGTGGGAGTGTGGCCATGGGGGTCGACAAGCCCCATGGTTGGTGATAACATAGGACTCTTAAGGATGAGACCATCAGGAATTTAAAGAGTTGAGAGGGAACAAAGAAGGGTGATTCAGGTGACACCTTCTTGTCTGGGGTGGCTAGTTCTCCAGCCATTAATGCATGGAAGTGGCTGGGTGTTTGCTGTTGCCGGGCAAAGTTGTTGACCAATGACTAGTTAGTGGAAAGGTACTGCTGTCAGGCGGAAGTTATAGGAAGGGAGCCTTTCCTGAATAAGGGATAGAATGAAGTTGTGCCCTCACTCTGAGAGATGAAGTTATGCCCTCAGTAAGAGAGAGTTCAAGTTATGTCATCAATAAAGAGGTAGCAGTTACAGATCCTGAAAGAACCCCGTTGTCCGTGCGGTCTTTACGCCACAAATCGGCCCCCAACAGGGACATGAAAACGAACAGGGACGAGAAGAAAACAAACAGGGACATGAAGAACAGGAACAGGGACAGGCTAACAGAACAGGGACAAAAACAAAAAAGGAATGAATAGGGACAGGCAAAGGGAACAGGGAAAAAAAAAAAAAGAAATGAATAGGTACAGGCTAACAGAACAGGGACGAACAAAAAGAGCTTATGGGAGGGTCACGCTGGCTTACGCAGGACCCACAAACAAGGACTCCAGGAGTTGGAGGGGCAGCCAGAGCCCCCCGGCTGGGCAGCACTCAGTGCCTGCCTCTCCCAGGGATGGGGTTGCAAAGTTTGTTAAAGATAGTCTTAGTATGCCTGGCAGTTTTTCTCTGTGTTTTAGTTTGTGTTGATCCTGCTTTCTTAATTTGTGTTAATTGCGCTTTCTTATGTTAATAAAGAAGGAGGAGATGTGGGAGTGTGGCCATGGGGGTCGACAAGTCCCATGGTTGGTGATCACATCCGACTCTTAAAGATGAGACCATCAGGAAAGGAAAGCCTTGAGAGGGAACAAAGAATGGTGATTCAGGAGACACCTTAAACACGGACATGAAGAACAGGAACAGGGACAGGCTAACGGAGCAGGGAGAAACAAAAAACAGCATATGGGAGGGTCCCACTGGCATATGCTGGACCCACAAATAAGGACTCCAGGAGTTGGAGGGGCAGCCAGAGCCCCCCGGCTGGGCAGCACTCAGTGCCTGCCTCTCCCATGGATGGTTTTACAAAGTTTGTTAAAGATGGAATTAGTATGCCTGGCAGTTTTTCTCTGTGTTTTAGTTTGTGTTGATCCTGCCTTCTGAATTTGTGTTAATTGCGCTTTCTTATGTTAATAAAGAAGGAGGAGATGTGGGAGTGTGGCCATGGGGGTCGACAAGCCCCATGGTTGGTGATCACATCCGACTATTAAAGATGAGACCATGAGGAAAGTAAAGCCTTGCGAGGGAACAAAGAAGGGTGATTCAGGAGACACCTTAAACAGGGACATGAAGAACAGGAACAGGGATAGTCTAACAGAACAGGGACAAAAACAAAAAACAGCGTATGGGAGGGTCTCGCTGGCATAGGCAGGACCCACAAACAAGGACTCCAGGAGTTGGAGGGGCAGCCAGAGCCCCCCAGCTGGGAAGCACTCAGTGCCTGCCTCTCCCAGGGATGGGGTTACAAAGTTTGTTAAAGATGGAATTAGTATGCCTGGCAGTTTTTCTCTGTATTTTAGTTTGTGTTAATAGTGCTTTTTTAATTTGTGTTACTCTTGCTATCTTAATTTCTGTTAATCGCGCCTTCTTAATTTGTGTTAAACCTGCTTTCTTAATTTGTGTTAATCGAGCTCTTTTATGTTAATAAAGAAGGGGGAGATGTGGGAGCCTGGCCATGGGGGTCGACAAGTCCCATGGTTGTTGATAACAACCCACTCTTAAAGATGAGGCCATCAGGAAAGGAAAGAGTTGAGAGGGAACAAAGAAGGGTGATTCAGGAGACACCTTAAACAGGGACATGAAGAACAGGAACAGGGACAGGCTAACAGAGCAGGGAGAAACAAAAAAAAGCATATGGGAGGGTCCCACTGGCATATGCTGGACCCACAAACAAGGACTCCAGGAGTTGGAGGGGCAGCCAGAGCCCCCCGGCTGGGCAGCACTCAGTGCCTGCCTCTCCCAGGGATGGTTTTACAAAGATTGTTAAAGATAGACTTAGTATGCCTGGCAGTTTTTCTCTGTGTTTTAGTTTGTGTTGATCCTGCCTTCTTAATTTGTGTTAATCGCGCTTTCTTATGTTAATAAAGAAGGGGAAGATGTGGGAGTGTGGCAATGGGGGTCCACAAGCCCCATGGTTGGTGATAACATCCGACTCTTAAGGATGAGACCATCAGGAATTTAAAGAGTTGAGAGGGAACAAAGAAGGGTGATTCAGGTGACACCTTCTTGTCTGGGGTGGCTAGTTCTCCAGCCATTAATGCATGGAAGTGGCTGGGTGTTTGCTGTTGCCGGGCAAAGTTGTTGACCAATGACTAGTTAGTGGAAAGTTACTGCTGTCAGGCGGAAGTTATAGGAAGGGAGCCTTTCCTGAATAAGGGATAGAATGAAGTTGTGCCCTCACTCTGAGAGATGAAGTTATGCCCTCAGTAAGAGAGAGTTCAAGTTATGTCATCAATAAAGGGGTAGCAGTTACAGATCCTGAAAGAACCCCGTTGTCCGTGCGGTCTTTACGCCACAAATCGCCCCCCAACAGGGACATGAAAACTAACAGGGACCAGAAGAAAACAAACAGGGACATGAAGAACAGGAACAGGGACAGGCTAACAGAACAGGGACAAAAACAAAAAAGGAATGAATAGGTACAGGCTAACAGAACAGGGACGAACAAAAAGAGCTTATGGGAGGGTCACGCTGGCTTACGCAGGACCCACAAACAAGGACTCCAGGAGTTGGAGGGGCAGCCAGAGCACCCCGTCTGGGCAGCACTCAGTGCCTGCCTCTCCCAGGGATGGGGTTGCAAAGTTTGTTAAAGATAGTCTTAGTATGCCTGGCAGTTTTTCTCTGTGTTTTAGTTTGTGTTGATCCTGCCTTCTTAATTTGTGTTAATTGCGCTTTCTTATGTTAATAAAGAAGGAGGAGATGTGGGAGTGTGGCCATGGGGGTCGACAAGCCCCATGGTTGGTTATTACATCCGACTCTTAAAGATGAGGCCATGAGGAAAGTAAAGCCTTGAGAGGGAACAAAGAAGAGTCATTCAGGAGACACCTTAAACAGGGACATGAAGAACAGGAACAGGGATAGTCTAACAGAACAGGGACAAATACAAAAAAGGAATGAATAGGGACAGGCTATCAGAACAGGGACAAACAAAAAACAGCATATGGGAGGGTCTCGCTGGCATAGGCAGGACCCACAAACAAGGACTCCAGGAGTTGGAGAGGCAGCTAGAGCCCCCCGGCTGGGCAGCACTCAGTGCCTGCCACTCCCAGGGATGGGGTTGCAAAGTTTGTTAAAGACAGTCTTAGTATGCCTGGCAGTTTTTCTCTGTGTTTTAGTTTGTGTTGATCCTGCCTTCTTAATTTGTGTTAATTCTGCTTTCTTATGTTAATAAAGAAGGAGGAGATGTGGGAGTGTGGCCATGGGGGTCGACAAGCCCCATGGTTGGTGATCACATCTGACTCTTAAAGATGAGACCATGAGGAAAGTAAAGCCTTGCGAGGGAACAAAGAAGGGTGATTCAGGAGACACCTTAAACAGGGACATGAAGAACAGGAACAGGGATAGTCTAACAGAACAGGGACAAAAACAAAAAAGGAATGAATAGGGAAAGGATATCAGAACAGCGACAAACAAAAAACAGCGTATGGGAGGGTCTCGCTGGCATAGGCAGGACCCACAAACAAGGACTCCAGGAATTGGAGGGGCAGCCAGAGCCCCCCAGCTGGGCAGCACTCAGTGCCTGCCACTCCCAGGGATGGGGTTGCAAAGTTTGTTAAAGATAGTCTTAGTATGCCTGGCAGTTTTTCTCTGTGTTTTAGTTTGTGTTGATCCTGCCTTCTTAATTTGTGTTAATTGTGCTTTCTTATGTTAATAAAGAAGGAGGAGATGTGGGAGTGTGGCCATGGGGGTCGACAAGCCCCATGGTTGATGATCACATCCGACTCTTAAAGATGAGACCATCAGGAAAGTAAAGCCTTGAGTGGGAACAAAGAAGGGTGATTCAGGAGACACCTTAAGCAGGGACATGAAGAACAGGAACAGGGACAGGCTAACAGAACAGGGAGGAAAACAAAAAAGGAATGAATAGGAACATGCTATCAGTACAGGGACAAACAAAAAACAGCGTATGGGAGGGTCTCGCTGGCATAGGCAGGACCCACAAACAAGGACTCCAGGAGTTGGAGGGGCAGCCAGAGCCCCCCAGCTGGGCAGCACTCAGTGCCTGCCTCTCCCAGGGATGGTTTTACAAAGGTTGTTAAAGATAGACTTAGTATGCCTGGCAGTTTTTCTCTGTGTTTTAGTTTGTGTTGATCCTGCCTTCTTAATATGTGTTAATCGTGCTTTCTTAAGTTAATAAAGAAGGGGGAGATGTAGGAGTGTGGCCATGGGGGTCGACAAGCCCCATGGTTGGTGATAACATCAGACTCTTAATGATGAGGCCATCAGGAAAGTAAAGCCTTGAGAGGGAACAAAGAAGGGTGATTCAGGAGACACCTTAAACAGAGACATGAAGAACAGGAACAGGGATAGTCTAACAGAACAGGGACAAAAACAAAAAAGGAATGAATAGGGACAGGCTATCAGAACAGGGACAAACACAAAACAGCATATGGGAGGGTCCCACTGGCATATGCTGGACCCAGAAACAAGGACTCCAGGAGTTGGAGGGGCAGCCAGAGCCCCCCGGCTGGGCAGCACTCAGTGCCTGCCTCTCCCAGGGATGGGGTTACAAAGTTTGTTAAAGATGGAATTAGTATGCCTGGCAGTTTTTCTCTGTATTTTAGTTTGTGTTAATAGTTCTTTCTTAATTTGTGTTACTCTTGCTTTCTTAATTTCTGTTAATCGCGCCTTCTTAATTTGTGTTAAACCTGCTTTCTTAATTTGTGTTAATCAAGCTCTTTTATGTTAATAAAGAAGGGGGAGATGTGGGAGCGTGGCCATGGGGGTGGACAAGTCCCATGGTTGGTGATAACATCCGACTATTAAAGTAGAGACCATCAGGAAAGTAAAGAGTTGAAAGGGAACAAAGAAGGGTGATTCAGGAGACACCTTAAACAGGGACATGAAGAACAGGAACAGGGATAGTCTAACAGAACAGGGACGAAAACAAAAAAGGAATGAATAGGGACAGGCTATCAGAACAGGGACAAACAAAAAACAGCGTATGGGAGGGTCTCGTTGGCATACGCAGGACCCACAAACAAGGACTCCAGGAGTTGGAGGGGCAGCCAGAGCCCCCTGGCTGGGCAGTACTCAGTGCCTGCCTCTCCCAGGGATGGTTTTACAAAGGTTGTTAAAGATAGACTTAGTATGCCTGGCAGTTTTTCTCTGTGTTTTAGTTTGTGTTGATCCTGCCTTCTTAATTTGTGTTAATCGCCCTTTCTTAAGTTAATAAAGAAGGGGGAGATGTGGGAGTGTGGCCATGGGGGTCGACAGGCCCCATGGTTGGTGATAACATAGGACTCTTAAGGTTGAGACCATCAGGAATTTAAAGAGTTGAGAGGGAACAAAGAAGGGTGATTCAGGTGACACCTTCTTGTCTGGGGTGGCTAGTTCTCCAGCCATTAATGCATGGAAGTGGCTGGGTGTTTGGTGTTGCCGGGCAAAGTTGTTGACCAATGACTAGTTAGTGGAAAGGTACTGCTGTGAGGCGGAAGTTATAGGAAGGGAGCCTTTCCTGAATAAGGGATAGAATGAAGTTGTGCCCTCACTCTGAGAGATGAAGTTATGCCCTCAGTAAGAGAGAGTTCAAGTTATGTCATCAATAAAGAGGTAGCAGTTACAGATCCTGAAAGAACCCCGTTGTCCGTGCGGACTTTACACCACAAATCGCCCCCCAAAAGGGACATGAAACGAACAGGGACGAGAAGAAAACAAACAGGGACATGAAGAACAGGAACAGGGACAGGCTAACAGCACAGGGACAAAAACAAAAAAGGAATGAATAGGGACAGGCTAACAGAACAGGGACGAACAAAAAGAGCTTATGGGAGGGTCACGCTGGCTTACGCAGGACCCACAAACAAGGACTCCAGGAGTTGGAGGGGCAGCCAGAGCCCCCCAGCTGGGCAGCACTCAGTGTCTGCCTCTCCCAGGGATGGGGTTACAAAGTTTGTAAAAGATGGAATTAGTATGCCTGGCAGTTTTTCTCTGTGTTTTAGTTTGTGTTAATAGTGCTTTCTTAATTTGTGTTACTCGTTCTTTCTTAATTTCTGTTAATCGCGCCTTCTTAATTTGTGTTAAACCTGCTTTCTTAATTTGTGTTAATCGAGCTCTTTTATGTTAATAAAGAAGGGGGAGATGTGGGAGCATGGCCATGGGGGTCCACAAGTCCCATGGTTGGTGATAACATTGGACTCTTAAAGATGAGGCCATCAGGAAAGTAAAGAGTTGAGAGGGAACAAAGAAGGGTGATTCAGGAGACACCTTAAACAGGGACATGAAGAACAGGAACAGGGATAGTCTAACAGAACAGGGACGAAAACAAAAAAGGAATGAATAGGGACAGGCTATCAGAACAGGGACAAACAAAAAACAGCGTATGGGAGGGTCTCGTTGGCATACACAGGACCCACAAACAAGGACTCCAGGAGTTGGAGGGGCAGCCAGAGCCCCCTGGCTGGGCAGTACTCAGTGCCTGCCTCTCCCAGGGATGGTTTTACAAAGGTTGTTAAAGATAGACTTAGTATGCCTGGCAGTTTTTCTCTGTGTTTTAGTTTGTGTTGATCCTGCCTTCTTAATTTGTGTTAATCGCCCTTTCTTAAGTTAATAAAGAAGGGGGAGATGTGGGAGTGTGGCCATGGGGGTCGACAGGCCCCATGGTTGGTGATAACATAGGACTCTTAAGGTTGAGACCATCAGGAATTTAAAGAGTTGAGAGGGAACAAAGAAGGGTGATTCAGGTGACACCTTCTTGTCTGGGGTGGCTAGTTCTCCAGCCATTAATGCATGGAAGTGGCTGGGTGTTTGGTGTTGCCGGGCAAAGTTGTTGACCAATGACTAGTTAGTGGAAAGGTACTGCTGTGAGGCGGAAAATATAGGAAGGGAGCCTTTCCTGAATAAGGGATAGAATGAAGTTGTGCCCTCACTCTGAGAGATGAAGTTATGCCCTCAGTAAGAGAGAGTTAAAGTTATGTCATCAATAAAGAGGTAGCAGTTACAGATCCTGAAAGAACCCCGTTGTCCGTGCGGACTTTACACCACAAATCGCCCCCCAACAGGGACATGAAACGAACAGGGACGAGAAGAAAACAAACAGGGACATGAAGAACAGGAACAGGGACAGGCTAACAGCACAGGGACAAAAACAAAAAAGGAATGAATAGGGACAGGCTAACAGAACAGGGACGAACAAAAAGAGCTTATGGGAGGGTCACGCTGGCTTACGCAGGACCCACAAACAAGGACTCCAGGAGTTGGAGGGGCAGCCAGAGCCCCCCAGCTGGGCAGCACTCAGTGTCTGCCTCTCCCAGGGATGGGGTTACAAAGTTTGATAAAGATGGAATTAGTATGCCTGGCAGTTTTTCTCTGTGTTTTAGTTTGTGTTAATAGTGCTTTCTTAATTTGTGTTACTCGTTCTTTCTTAATTTCTGTTAATCGCGCCTTCTTAATTTGTGTTAAACCTGCTTTCTTAATTTGTGTTAATCGAGCTCTTTTATGTTAATAAAGAAGGGGGAGATGTGGGAGCATGGCCATGGGGGTCCACAAGTCCCATGGTTGGTGATAACATTGGACTCTTAAAGATGAGGCCATCAGGAAAGTAAAGAGTTGAGAGGGAACAAAGAAGGGTGATTCAGGAGACACCTTAAACAGGGACATGAAGAACAGGAACAGGGATAGTCTAACAGAACAGGGACGAAAACAAAAAAGGAATGAATAGGGACAGGCTATCAGAACAGGGACAAACAAAAAACAGCGTATGGTAGGGTCTCGTTGGCATACGCAGGACCCACAAACAAGGACTCCAGGAGTTGGAGGGGCAGCCAGAGCCCCCCGGCTGGGCAGCACTCAGTGCCTGCCTCTCCCAGGGTTGGTTTTACAAAGGTTGTTAAAGATAGACTTAGTATGCCTGGCAGTTTTTCTCTGTGTTTTAGTTTGTGTTGATCCTGCCTTCTTAATTTGTGATAATCGCGCTTTCTTATGTTAATAAAGAAGGAGGAGATGTGGGAATGTGGCCATGGGGGTCGACAAGCCCCATGGTTGGTAATAACATCCGACTCTTAAGGATGAGACCATCAGGAATTTAAAGAGTTGAGAGGGAACAAAGAAGGGTGATTCAGGTGACACCTTCTTGTCTGGGGTGGCTAGTTCTCCAGCCATTAAAGCATGGAAGTTGCTGGGTGTTTGCTGTTGCCCGGCAAATTGTTGACCAATGACTAGTTACTGGAAAGGTACTGCTGTGAGGCGGAAATTATAGGAAGGGAGCCTTTCCAGAATAAGGGATAGAATGAAGTTGTGCCCTCACTCTTAGAGATGAAGTTATGCCTTCAGTAAGAGAGAGTTCAAGTTATGTCGTCAATAAATAGGTAACAGTTACAGATCCTGAAAGAACCCCGTTGTCCGTGCGGTCTTTACGCCACAAATCGCCCCCCAACAGGGACATGAAAACGAACAGGGACGAGAAGAAAACAAACAGGGGAATGAAGAACAGGAACAGGGACAGGCTAACAGAACAGGGACAAAAACAAAAAAGGAATGAATAGGGACAGGCAAACGGAACAGGGACAAAAACAGAAAAGGAATGAATCGGTACAGGCTAACAGAATAGGGACGAACAAAAAGAGCTTATGGGAGGGTCACGCTGGCTTACGCAGGACCCACAAACAAGGACTCCAGGAGTTGGAGGGGCAGCCAGAGCCCCCCGGCTGGGCAGCACTCAGTGCCTGCCACTCCCAGGGATGGGGTTGCAAAGTTTGTTAAAGATAGTCTTTGTATGCCTGGCAGCTTTTCTCTGTGTTTTAGTTTGTGTTGATCCTGCCTTCTTAATTTGTGTTAATTGCGCTTTCTTATGTTTATAAAGAAGGGGAAGATGAGGGAGTGTGGCCATGGGGGTCGACAAGCCCCATGTTTGGTGATAACATTGGACTCTTAAAGTAGAGACCATCAGGAAAGTAAAGCCTTGAGAGGGAACAAAGAAGGGTGATTCAGGAGACACCTTAAGCAGGGACATGAAGAACAGGAACAGGGACAGGCTAACAGAACAGGGACAAAACAAAAAAGGAATGAATAGGGACATGCTATCAGTACAGGGACAAACAAAAAACAGCGTATGGGACGGGTCTCGCTGGCATAGGCAGGACCCACAAACAAGGACTCCAGGAGTTAGAGGGGCAGCCAGAGCCCCCCAGCTGGGAAGCACTCAGTGCCTGCCTCTCCCAGGGATGGGGTTACAAAGTTTGTTAAAGATGGAATTAGTATGCCTGGCAGTTTTTCTCTGTTTGTTAGTTTGTGTTAATAGTGCTTTCTTAATTTGTCTTACTCTTGCTTTCTTAATTTCTGTTAATCGCGCCTTCATAATTTGTGTTAAACCTGCTTTCTTAATTTGTGTTAATCGAGCTCTTTTATGTTAATAAAGAAGGGGGAGTTGTGGGAGCATGGCCATGGGGGTCGACAAGTCCCATGGTTGGTGATAACATCTGACTCTTAAAGATGAGGCCATCAGAAAGTAAAGCCTTGAGAGGGAACAAAGAAGGGTGATTCAGGAGACACCTTAAACAGGGACATGAAGAACAGGAACAGGGGCAGGCAAACAGAGCAGGGAGAAACAAAAAACAGCATATGGGAGGGTCCCACTGGCATATGCTGGACCCACAAACAAGGACTCCAGGAGTTGGAGGGGCAGCCAGAGCCCCCCGGCTGGGCAGCACTCAGTGCCTGCCTCTCCCAGGGATGGTTTTACAAAGATTGTTAAAGATGGAACTAGTATGCCTGGCAGTTTTTCTCTGTGTTTTAGTTTGTGTTGATCCTGCCTTCTTAATTTGTGTTAATCGCGCTTTCTTAAGTTAATGAAGAAGGGGAAGATGTGGGAGTGTGGCCATGGGGGTCGACAAACCCCATGGTTGGTGATAACATCGGACTCTTAAAGTAGAGACCATCAGGAAAGTAAACCCTTGAGAGGGAACAAAGAAGGGTGATTCAGGAGACACCTTAAGCAGGGACATGAAGAACAGGAACAGGGACAGGCTAACAGAACAGGGACAAAAACAAAAAAGGAATGAATAGGGACAGGCTATCAGAACAGGGACAAACAAAAAACAGCGTATGGGAGGGTCTCGCTGGCATAGGCAGGACCCACAAACAAGGACTCCAGGAGTTGGAGGGGCAGCCAGAGCTCCCCGGCTGGGCAGCACTCAGTGCCTGCCTCTCCCAGGGATGGGGTTACAAAGTTTGTTAAAGATGGAATTAGTATGCCTGGCAGTTTTTCTCTGTATTTTAGTTTGTGTTAATAGTGCTTTCTTAATTTGTGTTACTCTTGCTTTCTTAATTTCTGTTAATCGCGCCTTCTTAATTTGTGTTAAACCTGCTTTCTTAATTTGTGTTAATCGAGCTCTTTTATGTTAATAAAGAAGGGGGAGTTGTAGGAGCATGGCCATGGGGGTCCACAAGTCCCATGGTTGGTGATAACATCCGACTCTTAAAGATGAGGCCATCAGGAAAGTAAAGAGTTGAGAGGGAACAAAGAAGGGTGATTCAGGAGACACCTTAAACAGGGACATGAAGAACAGGAACAGGGATAGTCTAACAGAACAGGGAGAAACAAAAAACAGCATATGGGAGGGTCCCACTGGCATATGCTGGACCCACAAACAAGGACTCCAGGAGTTGGAGGGGCAGCCAGAGCCCCCTGGCTGGGCAGTACTCAGTGCCTGCCTCTCCCAGGGATGGTTTTACAAAGGTTGTTAAAGATAGACTTAGTATGCCTGGCAGTTTTTCTCTGTGTTTTAGTTTGTGTTGATCCTGCCTTCTTAATTTGTGTTAATCGCGCTTTCTTAAGTTAATAAAGAAGGGGAAGATGTGGGAGTGTGGCCATGGGGGTCGACAGGCCCCATGGTTGGTAATAACATCCGACTCTTAAGGATGAGACCATCAGGAATTTAAAGAGTTGAGAGGGAACAAAGAAGGGTGATTCAGGTGACACCTTGTTGTCTGGGGTGGCTTGTTCTCCAGCCATTAAAGCATGGAAGTTGCTGGGTGTTTGCTGTTGCCGGGCAAAGTTGTTGACCAATGACTAGTTAGTGGAAAGGGACTGCTGTGAGGCGGAAATTATAGGAAGGGAGCCTTTCCTGAATAAGGGATAGAATGAAGTTGTGCCCTCACTCTGAGAGATGAACTTATGCCCTCAGTAAGAGAGAGTTCAAGTTATGTCGTCAAAAAAGAGGTAGCAGTTACAGATCCTGGAAGAACCCCGTTGTCCGTGCGGTCTTTACGCCACAAATTGCCCCCCAACAGGGACATGAAAACGAACAGGGACAAGAAGAAAACAAACAGGGACATGAAGAACAGGAACAGGGACAGGCTAACAGAACAGGGACAAAAACAAAAAAGGAATGAATAGGGACAGGCAAACGGAACAGGGACAAAAACAGAAAAGGAATGAATAGGTACAGGCTAACAGAACAGGGATGAACAAAAAGAGCTTATGGGAGGGTCACGCTGGCTTACGCAGGACACACAAACAAGGTCTCCAGGAGTTGGAGGGGCAGCCAGAGCCCCCCGGCTGGGCAGCACTCAGTGCCTTCCACTCCCAGGGATGGGGTTGCAAAGTTTGTTAAAGATAGTCTTAGAATGCCTGGCAGCTTTTCTCTGTGTTTTAGTTTGTGTTGATCCTGCCTTCTTAATTTGTGTTAATTGCGCTTTCTTATGTTAATAAAGAAGGGGAAGATGAGGGAGTGTGGCCATGGGGGTCGACAAGCCCCATGGTTGGTGATAACATCGGACTCTTAAAGATGAGGCCATCAGGAAAGTAAAGAGTTGAGAGGGAACAAAGAAGGGTGATTCAGGAGACACCTTAAGCAGGGACATGAAGAACAGGAACAGGGACAGGCTAACAGAACAGGGACAAAACAAAAAAGGAATGAATAGGGACAGGCTATCAGAACAGGGACAAACAAAAAACAGCGTATGGGAGGGTCTCGCTGGCATAGGCAGGACCCTCACACAAGGACTCCAGGAGTTGGAGGGGCAGCCAGAGCCCCCCAGCTGGGCAGCACTCAGTGCCTGCCTCTCCCAGGGATGGGGTTACAAAGTTTGTTAAAGATGGAATTAGTATGCCTGGCAGTTTTTCTCTGTATTTTAGTTTGTGTTAATAGTTCTTTCTTAATTTGTGTTACTCTTCCTTTCTTATTTTCTGTTAATCGCGCCTTCTTAATTTGTGTTAAACCTGCTTTCTTAATTTGTGATAATCAAGCTCTTTTATGTTAATAAAGAAGGGGGAGATGTGGGAGCATGGCCATTGGGGTCGACAAGTCCCATGGTTGGTGATAACATCCGACTATTAAAGTAGAGACCATCAGGAAAGTAAAGAGTTGAGAGGGAACAAAGAAGGGTGATTCAGGAGACACCTTAAACAGGGACATGAAGAACAGGAACAGGGACAGGCTAACAGAGCAGGGAGAAACAAAAAACAGCATATGGGAGGGTCCCGCTGGCATATGCTGGACCCACAAACAAGGACTCCAGGAGTTGGAGGGGCAGCCAGAGCCCCCCGGCTGGGCAGCACTCAGTGCCTGCCTCTCCCAGGGTTGGTTTTACAAAGGTTGTTAAAGATAGACTTAGTATGCCTGGCAGTTTTTCTCTGTGTTTTAGTTTGTGTTGATCCTGCCTTCTTAATTTGTGATAATCGCGCTTTCTTATGTTAATAAAGAAGGAGGAGATGTGGGAATGTGGCCATGGGGTCGACAAGCCCCATGGTTGGTAATAACATCCGACTCTTAAGGATGAGACCATCAGGAATTTAAAGAGTTGAGAGGGAACAAAGAAGGGTGATTCAGGTGACACCTTGTTGTCTGGGGTGGCTAGTTCTCCAGCCATTAAAGCATGGAAGTTGCTGGGTGTTTGCTGTTGCCGGGCAAAGTTGTTGACCAATGACTAGTTAGTGGAAAGGTACTGCTGTGAGGCGGAAATTATAGGAAGGGAGCCTTTCCAGAATAAGGGATAGAATGAAGTTGTGCCCTCACTCTGAGAGATGAAGTTATGCCCTCAGTAAGAGAGAGTTCAAGTTATGTCGTCAATAAATAGGTAGCAGTTACAGATCCTGAAAGAACCCCGTTGTCCGTGCGGTCTTTACGCCACAAATCGCCCCCCAACAGGGACATGAAAACGAACAGGGACGAGATGAAAACAAACAGGGGAATGAAGAACAGGAACAGGGACAGGCTAACAGAACAGGGACAAAAACAAAAAAGGAATGAATAGGGACAGGCAAACGGAACAGGGACAAAAACAGAAAAGGAATGAATCGGTACAGGCTAACAGAACAGGGACGAACAAAAAGAGCTTATGGGAGGGTCACGCTGGCTTACGCAGGACCCACAAACAAGGACTCCAGGAGTTGGAGGGGCAGCCAGAGCCCCCCGGCTGGGCAGCACTCAGTGCCTGCCACTCCCAGGGATGGGGTTGCAAAGTTTGTTAAAGATAGTCTTAGAATGCCTGGCAGCTTTTCTCTGTGTTTTAGTTTGTGTTGATCCTGCCTTCTTAATTTGTGTTAATTGCGCTTTCTTATGTTAATAAAGAAGGGGAAGATGAGGGAGTGTGGCCATGGGGGTCGACAAGCCCCATGGTTGGTGATAACATCGGACTCTTAAAGTAGAGACCATCAGGAAAGTAAAGCCTTGAGAGGGAACAAAGAAGGGTGATTCAGGAGACACCTTAAGCAGGGACATGAAGAACAGGAACAGGGACAGGCTAACAGAACAGGGACAAAACAAAAAAGGAATGAATAGGGACAGGCTATCAGAACAGGGACAAACAAAAAACAGCGTATGGGAGGGTCTCGCTGGCATAGGCAGGACCCACAAACAAGGACTCCAGGAGTTGGAGGGGCAGCCAGAGCCCCCCAGCTGGGAAGCACTCAGTGCCTGCCTCTCCCAGGGATGGGGTTACAAAGTTTGTTAAAGATGGAATTAGTATGCCTGGCAGTTGTTCTCTGTATTTTAGTTTGTGTTAATAGTGCTTTCTTAATTTGTGTTACTCTTGCTTTCTTAATTTCTGTTAATCGCGCCTTCATAATTTGTGTTAAACCTGCTTTCTTAAATTGTGTTAATCGAGCTCTTTTATGTTAATAAAGAAGGGGGAGTTGTGGGAGCATGGCCATGGGGGTCGACAAGTCCCATGGTTGGTGATAACATAGGACTCTTAAAGATGAGTCCATCAGGAAAGTAAAGCCTTGAGAGGGAACAAAGAAGGGTGATTCAGGAGACACCTTAAACAGGGACATGAAGAACAGGAACAGGGGCAGGCAAACAGAGCAGGGAGAAACAAAAAACAGCATATGGGAGGGTCCCACTGGCATTTGCTGGACCCACAAACAAGGACTCCAGGAGTTGGAGGGGCAGCCAGAGCCCCCCGGCTGGGCAGCACTCGGTGCCTGCCTCTCCCAGGGACGGTTTTACAAAGATTGTTAAAGATAGACTTAGTATGCCTGGCAGTTTTTCTCTGTGTTTTAGTTTGTGTTGATCCTGCCTTCTTAATTTGTGTTAATCGCGCTGTCTTATGTTAATAAAGAAGGGGAAGATGTGGGAGTGTGGCCATGGGGGTCGACAAGCCCCATGGTTGGTGATAACATCCGACTATTAAAGTAGAGACCATCAGGAAAGTAAAGCCTTGAGAGGGAACAAAGAAGGGTGATTCAGGAGACACCATAAACAGGGACATGAAGAACAGGAACAGGGATAGTCTAACAGAACAGGGACAAAAACCAAAAAGGAATGAATAGGGACAGGCTATCAGAACAGGGACAAACAAAAAAAAGCGTATGGGAGGGTCTCGCTGGCATAGGCAGGACCCACAAACAAGGACTCCAGGAGTTGGAGGGGCAGCCAGAGCTCCCCGGCTGGGCAGCACTCAGTGCCTGCCTCTCCCAGGGATGGGGTTACAAAGTTTGTTAAAGATGGAATTAGTATGCCTGGCAGTTTTTCTCTGTATTTTAGTTTGTGTTAATAGTGCTTTCTTAATTTGTGTTACTCTTGCTTTCTTAATTTCTGTTAATCGCGCCTTCATAATTTGTGTTAAACCTGCTTTCTTAATTTGTGTTAATCGAGCTCTTTTATGTTAATAAAGAAGGGGGAGTTGTAGGAGTGTGGCCATGGGGGTCGACAAGTCCCATGGTTGGTGATAACATCCGACTCTTAAAGATGAGGCCATCAGGAAAGTGAAGAGTTGAGAGGGAACAAAGAAGGGTGATTCAGGAGACACCTTAAACAGGGACATGAAGAACAGGGACAGGCTAACAGAGCAGGGAGAAACAAAAAACAGCATATGGGAGGGTCACACTGGCATATGCTGGACCCACAAACAAGGACTCCAGGAGTTGGAGGGGCAGCCAGAGCCCCCCGGCTGGGCAGCACTCAGTGCCTGCCTCTCCCAGGGATGGGGTTACAAAGTTTGTTAAAGATGGAATTAGTATGCCTGGCAGTTTTTCTCTGTGTTTTAGTTTGTGTTAATAGTGCTTTCTTAATTTGTGTTACTCTTGCTTTCATAATTTCTGTTAATTGCGCCTTCTTAATTTGTGTTAAACCTGCTTTCTTAATTTGTGTTAATCGAGCTCTTTTATGTTAATAAAGAAGGGGGAGTTGTAGGAGTGTGGCCATGGGGGTCGACAAGTCCCATGGTTGGTGATAACATCCGACTCTTAAAGATGAGGCCATCAGGAAAGTAAAGAGTTGAGAGGGAACAAAGAAGGGTGATTCAGGAGACACCTTAAACAGGGACATGAAGAACAGGGACAGGCTAACAGAGCAGGGAGAAACAAAAAACAGCATATGGGAGGGTCCCACTGGCATATGCTAGACCCACAAACAAGGACTCCAGGAGTTGGAGGGGCAGCCAGAGCCCCCCGGCTGGGCAGCACTCGGTGCCTGCCTCTCCCAGGGATGGGTTTACAAAGTTTGTTAAAGATGGAATTAGTATGCCTGGCAGTTTTTCTCTGTGTTTTAGTTTGTGTTGATCCTGCCTTCTTAATTTGTGTTAATTGTGCTTTCTTATGGTAATAAAGAAGGGGAAGATGTGGGAGTGTGGCCATGGGGGTCGACAAGCCCCATGGTTGCTGATAACATCCAACTCTTAAAGTAGAGACCATCAGGAAAGTAAACCCTTGAGAGGGAACAAAGAAGGGTTATTCAAAAGACACCTTAACCAGGGACATGAAGAACAGGAACAGGGATAGTCTAACAGAACAGGGACAAAAACAAAAAAGGAATGAATAGGGACAGGCAATCAGAACAGGGACAAACAAAAAACAGCATATGGGAGGGTCTCGCTGGCAAAGGCAGGACCCACAAAGAAAGACTCCAGGAGTTAGAGGGGCAGCCAGAGCCCCCCTGCTGGGCAGCACTCAGTGCCTGCCTCTCCCAGGGATGGTTTTACAAAGATTGTTAAAGATGGAATTAGTATGCCTGGCAGTTTTTCTCTGTGTTTTAGTTTGTGTTGATCCTGCCTTCTTAATTTGTGTTAATCGCGCTTTCTTAAGTTAATGAAGAAGGGGAAGATGTGGGAGTGTGGCCATGGGGGTCGACAAGCCCCATGGTTGGTGATAGCATCGGACTCTTAATGATGAGACCATCAGGAAAGTAAAGAGTTGAGAGAGAACAAAGAAGGGTGATTCAGGAGACACCTTAAAAAGGGACATGAAGAACAGGAACAGGGACAGGCTAACAGAGCAGGGAGAAACACAAAACAGCATATGGGAGGGTCCCACTGGCATATGCTGGACCCAAAAACAAGGACTCCAGGAGTTGGAGGGGCAGCCAGAGCCCCCCGGCTGGGCAGCACTCAGTGCCTGCCTCTCCCAGGGATGGGGTTACAAAGTTTGTTAAAGATGGAATTAGTATGCCTGGCAGTTTTTCTCTGTATTTTAGTTTGTGTTAATAGTTCTTTCTTAATTTGTGTTACTCTTCCTTTCTTAATTTCTGTTAATCGCGCCTTCTTAATTTGTGTTAAACCTGCTTTCTTAATTTGTGTTAATCAAGCTCTTTTATGTTAATAAAGAAGGGGGAGATGTGGGAGCATGACCATGGGGGTGGACAAGTCCCATGGTTGGTGATAACATCCGACTATTAAAGTAGAGACCATCAGGAAAGTAAAGAGTTGAGAGGGAACAAAGAAGGGTGATTCAGGAGACACCTTAAACAGGGACATGAAGAACAGGAACAGGGATAGTCTAACAGAACAGGGACGAAAACAAAAAAGGAATGAATAGGGACAGGCTATCAGAACAGGGACAAACAAAAAACAGCGTATGGGAGGGTCTCGTTGGCATACGCAGGACCCACAAACAAGGACTCCAGGAGTTGGAGGGGCAGCCAGAGCCCCCTGGCTGGGCAGTACTCAGTGCCTGCCTCTCCCAGGGATGGTTTTACAAAGGTTGTTAAAGATAGACTTAGTATGCCTGGCAGTTTTTCTCTGTGTTTTAGTTTGTGTTGATCCTGCCTTCTTAATTTGTGTTAATCGCGCTTTCTTAAGTTAATAAAGAAGGGGGAGATGTGGGAGTGTGGCCATGGGGGTCGACAGGCCCCATGGTTGGTGATAACATCGGACTCTTAAGGATGAGACCATCAGGAATTTAAAGAGTTGAGAGGGAACAAAGAAGGGTGATTCAGGTGACACCTTGTTGTCTGGGGTGGCTAGTTCTCCAGCCATTAATGCATGGAAGTGGCTGGGTGTTTGGTGTTGCCGAGCAACGTTGTTGGCCAATGACTAGTTAGTGGAAAGGTACTGCTGTGAGGCGGAAATTATAGGAAGGGAGCCTTTCCTGAATAAGGGATAGAATGAAGTTGTGCCCTCACTCTGAGAGATGAACTTATGCCCTCAGTAAGAGAGAGTTCAAGTTATGTCATCAATAAAAAGGTAGCAGTTACAGATCCTGAAAGAACCCCGTTGTCCGTGCGGTCTTTACGCCACAAATCGCCCACCAACAGGGACATGAAACGAACAGGGACGAGAAGAAAACAAACAGGGGAATGAAGAACAGGAACAGGGACAGGCTAACAGAACAGGGACAAAAACAAAAAAGGAATGAATAGGGACAGGCTAACAGAACAGGGACGAACAAAAAGAGCTTATGGGAGGGTCACGCTGGCTTACGCAGGACCCACAAACAAGGACTCCAGGAGTTGGAGGGGCAGCCAGAGCCCCCCGGCTGGGCAGCACTCAGTGCCTGCCACTCCCAGGGATGGGGTTGCAAAGTTTGTTAAAGATAGTCTTAGTATGCCTGGCAGCTTTTCTCTGTGTTTTAGTTTGTGTTGATCCTGCCTTCTTAATTTGTGTTAATCGCGCTTTCTTATGTTAATAAAGAAGGGGAAGATGTGGGAGTGTGGCCATAGGGGTCGACAAGCCCCATGGTTGGTGATAACATCCAACTCTTAAAGATGAGGCCATCAGGAAAGTAAAGAGTTGAGAGAGAACAAAGAAGGGTGATTCAGGAGACACCTTAAAAAGGGACATGAAGAACAGGAACAGGGACAGGCTAACAGAGCAGGGAGAAACACAAAACAGCATATGGGAGGGTCCCACTGGCATATGCTGGACCCAAAAACAAGGACTCCAGGAGTTGGAGGGGCAGCCAGAGCCCCCCGGCTGGGCAGCACTCAGTGCCTGCCTCTCCCAGGGATGGGGTTACAAAGTTTGTTAAAGATGGAATTAGTATGCCTGGCAGTTTTTCTCTGTATTTTAGTTTGTGTTAATAGTTCTTTCTTAATTTGTGTTACTCTTCCTTTCTTAATTTCTGTTAATCGCGCCTTCTTAATTTGTGTTAAACCTGCTTTCTTAATTTGTGTTAATCAAGCTCTTTTATGTTAATAAAGAAGGGGGAGATGTGGGAGCATGACCATGGGGGTGGACAAGTCCCATGGTTGGTGATAACATCCGACTATTAAAGTAGAGACCATCAGGAAAGTAAAGAGTTGAAAGGGAAAAAAGAAGGGTGATTCAGGAGACACCTTAAACAGGGACATGAAGAACAGGAACAGGGATAGTCTAACAGAACAGGGACGAAAACAAAAAAGTAATGAATAGGGACAGGCTATCAGAACAGGGACAAACAAAAAACAGCGTATGGGAGGGTCTCGCTGGCATACGCAGGACCCACAAACAAGGACTCCAGGAGTTGGAGGGGCAGCCAGAGCCCCCTGGCTGGGCAGTACTCAGTGCCTGCCTCTCCCAGGGATGGTTTTACAAAGGTTGTTAAAGATAGACTTAGTATGCCTGGCAGTTTTTCTCTGTGTTTTAGTTTGTGTTGATCCTGCCTTCTTAATTTGTGTTAATCGCGCTTTCTTAAGTTAATAAAGAAGGGGGAGATGTGGGAGTGTGGCCATGGGGGTCGACAGGCCCCATGGTTGGTGATAACATCGGACTCTTAAGGATGAGACCATCAGGAATTTAAAGAGTTGAGAGGGAACAAAGAAGGGTGATTCAGGTGACACCTTGTTGTCTGGGGTGGCTAGTTCTCCAGCCATTAATGCATGGAAGTGGCTGGGTGTTTGGTGTTGCCGGGCAAAGTTGTTGACCAATGACTAGTTAGTGGAAAGGTACTGCTGTGAGGCGGAAATTATAGGAAGGGAGCCTTTCCTGAATAAGGGATAGAATGAAGTTGTGCCCTCACTCTGAGAGATGAACTTATGCCCTCAGTAAGAGAGAGTTCAAGTTATGTCATCAATAAAGAGGTAGCAGTTACAGATCCTGAAAGAACCCCGTTGTCCGTGCGGTCTTTACGCCACAAATCGCCCCCCAACAGGGACATGAAACGAACAGGGACGAGAAGAAAACAAACAGGGGAATGAAGAACAGGAACAGGGACAGGCTAACAGAACAGGGACAAAAACAAAAAAGGAATGAATAGGGACAGGCTAACAGAACAGGGACGAACAAAAAGAGCTTATGGGAGGGTCACGCTGGCTTACGCAGGACCCACAAAAAAGGACTCCAGGAGTTGGAGGGGCAGCCAGAGCCCCCCGGCTGGGCAGCACTCAGTGCCTGCATCTCCCAGGGATGGGGTTGCAAAGTTTGTTAAAGATAGTCTTAGTATGCCTGGCAGCTTTTCTCTGTGTTTTAGTTTGTGTTGATCCTGCCTTCTTAATTTGTGTTAATCGCACTTTCTTATGTTAATAAAGAAGGGGGAGATGTGGGAGTGTGGCCATGGGGGTCGACAAGCCCCATAGTTGGTGATAACATCTGACTCTTAAGGATGAGACCATCAGGAATTTAAAGAGTTGAGAGGGAACAAAGAAGGGTGATTCAGGTGACACCTTGTTGTCTGGGGTGGCTTGTTCTCCAGCCATTAAAGCATGGAAGTTGCTGGGTGTTTGCTGTTGCCGGGCAAAGTTGCTGACCAATGACTAGTTAGTGGAAAGGTACTGCTGTGAGGCGGAAGTTATAGGAAGGGAGCCTTTCCTGAATAAGGGATAGAATGAAGTTGTGCCCTCACTCTGAGAGATGAAGTTATGCCTTCAGTAAGAGAGAGTTCAAGTTATGCCATCAATAAAGAGGTAGCAGTTACAGATCCTGAAAGAACCCCGTTGTCCGTGCGGTCTTTACGCCACAAATCGCCCCCCAACAGGGACATGAAAACGAACAGGGACGAGAAGAAAACAAACAGGGACATGAAGAACAGGAACAGGGACAGCCTAACAGCACAGGGACAAAAACAAAAAAGGAATGAATAGGGACAGGCAAACGGAACAGGGACAAAAACAGAAAAAGGAATGATCAGGTACAGGCTAACAGAACAGGGACGAACAAAAAGAGCTTATGGGAGGGTCACGCTGGCTTACGCAGGACCCACAAACAAGGACTCCAGGAGTTGGAGGGCCAGCCAGAGCCCCCCGGCTGGGCAGCACTCAGTGCCTGCCTCTCCCAGGGATGGGGTTGTAAAGTTTGTTAAAGATAGACTTAGTATGCCTGGCAGTTTTTCTCTGTGTTTTAGTTTGTGTTGATCCTGCCTTCTTAATTTGTGTTAATCGCGTTTTCTTATGTTAATAAAGAAGGGGAAGATGTGGGAGTGTGGCCATGGGGGTCGACAAGCCCCATGGTTGGTGATAACATTGGACTCTTAAAGTAGAGACCATCAGGAAAGTAAAGCCTTGAGAGGGAACAAAGAAGGGTGATTCAGGAGACACCTTAAGCAGGGACATGAAGAACAGGAACAGGGATAGTCTAACAGAACAGGGACAAAAACAAAAAAGGAATGAAAAGGGACAGGCTATCAGAACAGCGACAAACAAAAAACAGCGTATGGGAGGGTCTCGCTGGCATAGGCAGGACCCCCAAACAAGGACTCCAGGAGTTGGAGGGGCAGCCAGAGCCCCCCGGCTAGGCAGTACTCAGTGCCTGCCTCTCCCAGGGATGGGGTTACAAAGTTTGTTAAAGATGGAATTAGTATGCCTGGCAGTTTTTCTCTGTATTTTAGTTTGTGTTAATAGTGCTTTCTTAATTTGTGTTACTCTTGCTTTCTTATTTTCTGTTAATCGCGCCTTCATAATTTGTGTTAAACCTGCTTTCTTAATTTGTGTTAATCAAGCTCTTTTATGTTAATAAAGAAGGGGGAGATGTGGGAGCATGGCCATGGGGGTCGACAAGTCCCATGGTTGGTGATAACATCCGACTCTTAAAGATGAGGCCATCAGGAAAGTAAAGAGTTGAGAGGGAACAAAGAAGGGTGATTCAGGAGACACCTTAAACAGGGACATGAAGAACAGGAACAGGGATAGTCTAACAGAACAGGGACGAAAACAAAAAAAGGAATGAATAGGGACAGGCTGTCAGAACAGGGACAAACAAAAAACAGCGTATGGGAGGGTCTCGCTGGCATAGGCAGGACCCCCAAAAAAGGACTCCAGGAGTTGGAGGGGCAGCCAGAGCCCCCCGGCTGGGCAGCACTCAGTGCCTGCCTCTCCCAGGGATGGTTTTAAAAAGATTGTTAAAGATAGACTTAGTATGCCTGGCAGTTTTTCTCTGTGTTTTAGTTTGTGTTGATCCTGCCTTCTTAGTATGTGTTAATCGCGCTTTCTTAAGTTAATAAAGAAGGGGGAGATGTGGGAGTGTGCCATGGGGGTCGACAAGCCCCATGGTTGGTGATAACATCGGACTCTTAAGGATGAGACCATCAGGAATTTAAAGAGTTGAGAGGGAACAAAGAAGGGTGATTCAGGTGACACCTTGTTGTCTGGGGTGGCTTGTTCTCCAGCCATTAAAGCATGGAAGTTGCTGGGTGTTTGCTGCTGCCGGGCAACGTTGTTGACCAATGACTAGTTAGTGGAAAGGTACTGCTGTGAGGCGGAAGTTATAGGAAGGGAGCCTTTCCTGAATAAGGGATAGAATGAAGTTGTGCCCTCACTCTGAGAGATGAAGTTATGCCTTCAGTAAGAGAGAGTTCAAGTTATGCCATCAATAAAGAGGTAGCAGTTACAGATCCTGAAAGAACCCCGTTGTCCGTGCGGTCTTTACGCCACAAATTGCCCCCCAAAAGGGACATGAAAACGAACAGGGACAAGAAGAAAACAAACAGGGACATGAAGAACAGGAACAGGGACAGCCTAACAGCACAGGGACAAAAACAAAAAAGGAATGAATAGGGACAGGCTAACAGAACAGGGACGAAAAAAAAGAGCTTATGGGAGGGTCACGCTGGCTTACGCAGGACCCACAAACAAGGCCTCCAGGAGTTGGAGGGGCAGCCAGAGCCCCCCGGCTGGGCAGCACTCAGTGCATGCCACTCCCAGGGATGGGGTTGCAAAGTTTGTTAAAGATAGTCTTAGTATGCCTGGCAGCTTTTCTCTGTGTTTTAGTTTGTGTTGATTCTGCCTTCGTAATTTGTGTTAATTGAGCTCTTTTATGTTAATAAAGAAGGGGGAGATGTGGGAGCATGGCCATGGGGGTCGACAAGTCCCATTGTTGGTGATAACATCCAACTCTTAAAGATGAGGCCATCAGGAAAGTAAAGAGTTGACAGGGAACAAAGAAGGGTGATTCAGGAGACACCTTAAAAAGGGACATGAAGAACAGGAACAGGGACAGGCTAACAGAGCAGGGAGAAACACAAAAAAAAGCGTATGGGAGGTTCCCACTGGCATATGCTGGACCCAAAAACAAGGACTCCAGGAGTTGGAGGGGCAGCCAGAGCCCCCCGGCTGGGCAGCACTCAGTGCCTGCCTCTCCCAGGGATGGGGTTACAAAGTTTGTTAAAGATGGAATTAGTATGCCTGGCAGTTTTTCTCTGTATTTTAGTTTGTGTTAATAGTTCTTTCTTAATTTGTGTTACTCTTCCTTTCTTAATTTCTGTTAATCGCGCCTTCTTAATTTGTGTTAAACCTGCTTTCTTAATTTGTGTTAATCAAGCTCTTTTATGTTAATAAAGAAGGGGGAGATGTGGGAGCATGACCATGGGGGTGGACAAGTCCCATGGTTGGTGATAACATCCGACTATTAAAGTAGAGACCATCAGGAAAGTAAAGAGTTGAAAGGGAACAAAGAAGGGTGATTCAGGAGACACCTTAAACAGGGACATGAAGAACAGGAACAGGGATAGTCTAACAGAACAGGGACGAAAACAAAAAAGTAATGAATAGGGACAGGCTATCAGAACAGGGACAAACAAAAAACAGCGTATGGGAGGGTCTCGCTGGCATACGCAGGACCCACAAACAAGGACTCCAGGAGTTGGAGGGGCAGCCAGAGCCCCCTGGCTGGGCAGTACTCAGTGCCTGCCTCTCCCAGGGATGGTTTTACAAAGGTTGTTAAAGATAGACTTAGTATGCCTGGCAGTTTTTCTCTGTGTTTTAGTTTGTGTTGATCCTGCCTTCTTAATTTGTGTTAATCGCGCTTTCTTAAGTTAATAAAGAAGGGGGAGATGTGGGAGTGTGGCCATGGGGGTCGACAGGCCCCATGGTTGGTGATAACATCGGACTCTTAAGGATGAGACCATCAGGAATTTAAAGAGTTGAGAGGGAACAAAGAAGGGTGATTCAGGTGACACCTTGTTGTCTGGGGTGGCTAGTTCTCCAGCCATTAATGCATGGAAGTGGCTGGGTGTTTGGTGTTGCCGGGCAAAGTTGTTGACCAATGACTAGTTAGTGGAAAGGTACTGCTGTGAGGCGGAAATTATAGGAAGGGAGCCTTTCCTGAATAAGGGATAGAATGAAGTTGTGCCCTCACTCTGAGAGATGAACTTATGCCCTCAGTAAGAGAGAGTTCAAGTTATGTCGTCAATAAAGAGGTAGCAGTTACAGATCCTGAAAGAACCCCGTTGTCCGTGCGGTCTTTACGCCACAAATCGCCCCCCAACAGGGACATGAAACGAACAGGGACGAGAAGAAAACAAACAGGGGAATGAAGAACAGGAACAGGGACAGGCTAACAGAACAGGGACAAAAACAAAAAAGGAATGAATAGGGACAGGCTAACAGAACAGGGACAAACAAAAAACAGCGTATGGGAGGGTCTCGTTGGCATACGCAGGACCCCCAAACAAGGACTCCAGGAGTTGGAGGGGCAGCCAGAGCCCCCTGGCTGGGCAGTACTCAGTGCCTGCCTCTCCCAGGGATGGTTTTACAAAGGTTGTTAAAGATAGACTTAGTATGCCTGGCAATTTTTCTCTGTGTTTTAGTTTGTGTTGATCCTGCCTTCTTAATTTGTGTTAATCGCGCTTTCTTAAGTTAATAAAGAAGGGGGAGATGTGGGAGTGTGGCCATGGGGGTCGACAGGCCCCATGGTTGGTGATAACATCCGACTCTTAAGGTGAGACCATCAGGAATTTAAAGAGTTGAGAGGGAACAAAGAAGGGTGATTCAGGTGACACCTTGTTGTCTGGGGTGGCTAGTTCTCCAGCCATTAATGCATGGAAGTGGCTGGGTGTTTGCTGTTGCTGGGCAAAGTTGTTGACCAATGACTAGTTAGTGGAAAGGTACTGCTGTGAGGCGGAAGTTATAGGAAGGGAGCCTTTCCTGAATAAGGGATAGAATGAAGTTGTGCCCTCACTCTGAGAGATGAAGTTATGCCCTCAGTAAGAGAGAGTTCAAGTTATGTCGTCAATAAAGAGGTAGCAGTTACAGATCCTGAAAGAACCCCGTTGTCCGTGCGGTCTTTACGCCACAAATCGCCCACCAACAGGGACATGAAACGAACAGGGACGAGAAGAAAACAAACAGGGGAATGAAGAACAGGAACAGGGACAGGCTAACAGAACAGGGACAAAAACAAAAAAGGAATGAATAGGGACAGGCTAAAAAAACAGGGACGAACAAAAAGAGCTTATGGGAGGGTCACGCTGGCTTACGCAGGACCCACAAACAAGGACTCCAGGAGTTGGAGGGGCAGCCAGAGCCCCCCGGCTGGGCAGCACTCAGTGCCTGCCTCTCCCAGGGATGGTTTTACAAAGGTTGTTAAAGATAGACTTAGTATGCCTGGCAGTTTTTCTCTGTGTTTTAGTTTGTGTTGATCCTGCCTTCTTAATTTGTGTTAATCGTGCTTTCTTAAGTTAATAAAGAAGGGGGAGATGTAGGAGTGTGGCCATGGGGGTCGACAAGCCCCATGGTTGGTGATAACATCAGACTCTTAATGATGAGGCCATCAGGAAAGTAAAGCCTTGAGAGGGAACAAAGAAGGGTGATTCAGGAGACACCTTAAACAGGGACAGGAAGAACAGGAACAGGGATAGTCTAACAGAACAGGGACAAAAACAAAAAAGGAATGAATAGGGACAGGCTATCAGAACAGGGACAAACACAAAACAGCATATGGGAGGGTCCCACTGGCATATGCTGGACCCACAAACAAGGACTCCAGGAGTTGGAGGGGCAGCCAGAGCCCCCCGGCTGGGCAGCACTCAGTGCCTGCCTCTCCCAGGGATGGGGTTACAAAGTTTGTTAAAGATGGAATTAGTATGCCTGGCAGTTTTTCTCTGTATTTTAGTTTGTGTTAATAGTTCTTTCTTAATTTGTGTTACTCTTGCTTTCTTAATTTCTGTTAATCGCGCCTTCTTAATTTGTGTTAAACCTGCTTTCTTAATTTGTGTTAATCAAGCTCTTTTATGTTAATAAAGAAGGGGGAGATGTGGGAGCGTGGCCATGGGGGTGGACAAGTCCCATGGTTGGTGATAACATCCGACTATTAAAGTAGAGACCATCAGGAAAGTAAAGAGTTGAAAGGGAACAAAGAAGGGTGATTCAGGAGACACCTTAAACAGGGACATGAAGAACAGGAACAGGGATAGTCTAACAGAACAGGGACGAAAACAAAAAAGGAATGAATAGGGACAGGCTATCAGAACAGGGACAAACAAAAAACAGCGTATGGTAGGGTCTCGTTGGCATACGCAGGACCCACAAACAAGGACTCCAGGAGTTGGAGGGGCAGCCAGAGCCCCCTGGCTGGGCAGTACTCAGTGCCTGCCTCTCCCAGGGATGGTTTTACAAAGGTTGTTAAAGATAGACTTAGTATGCCTGGCAGTTTTTCTCTGTGTTTTAGTTTGTGTTGATCCTGCCTTCTTAATTTGTGTTAATCGCCCTTTCTTAAGTTAATAAAGAAGGGGGAGATGTGGGAGTGTGGCCATGGGGGTCGACAGGCCCCATGGTTGGTGATAACATAGGACTCTTAAGGTTGAGACCATCAGGAATTTAAAGAGTTGAGAGGGAACAAAGAAGGGTGATTCAGGTGACACCTTGTTGTCTGGGGTGGCTAGTTCTCCAGCCATTAATGCATGGAAGTGGCTGGGTGTTTGCTGTTGCCGGGCAAAGTTGTTGACCAATGACTAGTTAGTGGAAAGGTACTGCTGTGAGGCGGAAAATATAGGAAGGGAGCCTTTCCTGAATAAGGGATAGAATGAAGTTGTGCCCTCACTCTGAGAGTTGAAGTTATGCCCTCAGTAAGAGAGAGTTAAAGTTATGTCATCAATAAAGAGGTAGCAGTTACAGATCCTGAAAGAACCCCGTTGTCCGTGCGGACTTTACACCACAAATCGCCCCCCAAAAGGGACATGAAACGAACAGGGACAAGAAGAAAACAAACAGGGACATGAAGAACAGGAACAGGGACAGGCTAACAGCACAGGGACAAAAACAAAAAAGGAATGAATAGGGACAGGCTAACAGAACAGGGACGAACAAAAAGAGCTTATGGGAGGGTCACGCTGGCTTACGCAGGACCCACAAACAAGGACTCCAGGAGTTGGAGGGGCAGCCAGAGCCCCCCAGCTGGGCAGCACTCAGTGTCTGCCTCTCCCAGGGATGGGGTTACAAAGTTTGTAAAAGATGGAATTAGTATGCCTGGCAGTTTTTCTCTGTGTTTTAGTTTGTGTTAATAGTGCTTTCTTAATTTGTGTTACTCGTTCTTTCTTAATTTCTGTTAATCGCGCCTTCTTAATTTGTGTTAAACCTGCTTTCTTAATTTGTGTTAATCGAGCTCTTTTATGTTAATAAAGAAGGGGGAGATGTGGGAGCATGGCCATGGGGGTCCACAAGTCCCATGGTTGGTGATAACATCGGACTCTTAAGGATGAGACCATCAGGAATTTAAAGAGTTGAGAGGGAACAAAGAAGGGTAATTCAGGAGACACCTTAAACAGGGACATGAAGAACAGGAACAGGGATAGTCTAACAGAACAGGGACGAAAACAAAAAAGGAATGAATAGGGACAGGCTATCAGAACAGGGACAAACAAAAAACAGCGTATGGTAGGGTCTCGTTGGCATACGCAGGACCCACAAACAAGGACTCCAGGAGTTGGAGGGGCAGCCAGAGCTCCCCGGCTGGGCAGCACTCAGTGCCTGCCTCTCCCAGGGTTGGTTTTACAAAGGTTGTTAAAGATAGACTTAGTATGCCTGGCAGTTTTTCTCTGTGTTTTAGTTTGTGTTGATCCTGCCTTCTTAATTTGTGATAATCGCGCTTTCTTATGTTAATAAAGAAGGAGGAGACGTGGGAATGTGGCCATGGGGGTCGACAAGCCCCATGGTTGGTAATAACATCCGACTCTTAAGGATGAGACCATCAGGAATTTAAAGAGTTGAGAGGGAACAAAGAAGGGTGATTCAGGTGACACCTTCTTGTCTGGGGTGGCTAGTTCTCCAGCCATTAAAGCATGGAAGTTGCTGGGTGTTTGCTGTTGCCCGGCAAATTGTTGACCAATGACTAGTTACTGGAAAGGTACTGCTGTGAGGCGGAAATTATAGGAAGGGAGCCTTTCCAGAATAAGGGATAGAATGAAGTTGTGCCCTCACTCTTAGAGATGAAGTTATGCCTTCAGTAAGAGAGAGTTCAAGTTATGTCGTCAATAAATAGGTAGCAGTTACAGATCCTGAAAGAACCCCGTTGTCCGTGCGGTCTTTACGCCACAAATCGCCCCCCAACAGGGACATGAAAACGAACAGGGACGAGAAGAAAACAAACAGGGGAATGAAGAACAGGAACAGGGACAGGCTAACAGCACAGGGACAAAAACAAAAAAGGAATGAATAGGGACAGGCAAACGGAACAGGGACGAACAAAAAGAGCTTATGGGAGGGTCACGCTGGCTTACGCAGGACCCACAAACAAGGACTCCAGGAGTTGGAGGGGCAGCCAGAGCCCCCCGGCTGGGCAGCACTCAGTGGCTGCCACTCCCAGGGATGGGGTTACAAAGTTTGTTAAAGATAGTCTTTGTATGCCTGGCAGCTTTTCTCTGTGTTTTAGTTTGTGTTGATCCTGCCTTCTTAATTTGTGTTAATTGCGCTTTCTTATGTTTATAAAGAAGGGGAAGATGAGGGAGTGTGGCCATGGGGGTCGACAAGCCCCATGTTTGGTGATAACATCGGACTCTTAAAGTAGAGACCATCAGGAAAGTAAAGCCTTGAGAGGGAACAAAGAAGGGTGATTCAGGAGACACCTTAAACAGGGACATGAAGAACAGGAACAGGGACAGGCTAACAGAACAGGGACAAAACAAAAAAGGAATGAATAGGGACATGCTATCAGTACAGGGACAAACAAAAAACAGCGTATGGGAGGGTCTCGCTGGCATAGGCAGGACCCACAAACAAGGACTCCAGGAGTTGGAGGGGCAGCCAGAGCCCCCCGGCTGGGCAGCACTCAGTGCCTTCCACTCCCAGGGATGGGGTTGCAAAGTTTGTTAAAGATAGTCTTAGAATGCCTGGCAGCTTTTCTCTGTGTTTTAGTTTGTGTTGATCCTGCCTTCTTAATTTGTGTTAATTGCGCTTTCTTATGTTAATAAAGAAGGGGAAGATGAGGGAGTGTGGCCATGGGGGTCGACAAGCCCCATGGTTGGTGATAACATCGGACTCTTAAAGATGAGGCCATCAGGAAAGTAAAGAGTTGAGAGGGAACAAAGAAGGGTGATTCAGGAGACACCTTAAGCAGGGACATGAAGAACAGGAACAGGGACAGGCTAACAGAACAGGGACAAAACAAAAAAGGAATGAATAGGGACAGGCTATCAGAACAGGGACAAACAAAAAACAGCGTATGGGAGGGTCTCGCTGGCATAGGCAGGACCCTCACACAAGGACTCCAGGAGTTGGAGGGGCAGCCAGAGCCCCCCAGCTGGGCAGCACTCAGTGCCTGCCTCTCCCAGGGATGGGGTTACAAAGTTTGTTAAAGATGGAATTAGTATGCCTGGCAGTTTTTCTCTGTATTTTAGTTTGTGTTAATAGTTCTTTCTTAATTTGTGTTACTCTTCCTTTCTTAATTTCTGTTAATCGCGCCTTCTTAATTTGTGTTAAACCTGCTTTCTTAATTTGTGATAATCAAGCTCTTTTATGTTAATAAAGAAGGGGGAGATGTGGGAGCATGGCCATTGGGGTCGACAAGTCCCATGGTTGGTGATAACATCCGACTATTAAAGTAGAGACCATCAGGAAAGTAAAGAGTTGAGAGGGAACAAAGAAGGGTGATTCAGGAGACACCTTAAACAGGGACATGAAGAACAGGAACAGGGACAGGCTAACAGAGCAGGGAGAAACAAAAAACAGCATATGGGAGGGTCCCGCTGGCATATGCTGGACCCACAAACAAGGACTCCAGGAGTTGGAGGGGCAGCCAGAGCCCCCCGGCTGGGCAGCACTCAGTGCCTGCCTCTCCCAGGGTTGGTTTTACAAAGGTTGTTAAAGATAGACTTAGTATGCCTGGCAGTTTTTCTCTGTGTTTTAGTTTGTGTTGATCCTGCCTTCTTAATTTGTGATAATCGCGCTTTCTTATGTTAATAAAGAAGGAGGAGATGTGGGAATGTGGCCATGGGGGTCGACAAGCCCCATGGTTGGTAATAACATCCGACTCTTAAGGATGAGACCATCAGGAATTTAAAGAGTTGAGAGGGAACAAAGAAGGGTGATTCAGGTGACACCTTGTTGTCTGTGGTGGCTAGTTCTCCAGCCATTAAAGCATGGAAGTTGCTGGGTGTTTGCTGTTGCCGGGCAAAGTTGTTGACCAATGACTAGTTAGTGGAAAGGTACTGCTGTGAGGCGGAAATTATAGGAAGGGAGCCTTTCCAGAATAAGGGATAGAATGAAGTTGTGCCCTCACTCTGAGAGATGAAGTTATGCCCTCAGTAAGAGAGAGTTCAAGTTATGTCGTCAATAAATAGGTAGCAGTTACAGATCCTGAAAGAACCCCGTTGTCCGTGCGGTCTTTACGCCACAAATCGCCCCCCAACAGGGACATGAAAACGAACAGGGACGAGAAGAAAACAAACAGGGGAATGAAGAACAGGAACAGGGACAGGCTAACAGAACAGGGACAAAAACAAAAAAGGAATGAATAGGGACAGGCAAACGGAACAGGGACAAAAACAGAAAAGGAATGAATCGGTACAGGCTAACAGAACAGGGACGAACAAAAAGAGCTTATGGGAGGGTCACGCTGGCTTACGCAGGACCCACAAACAAGGACTCCAGGAGTTGGAGGGGCAGCCAGAGCCCCCCGGCTGGGCAGCACACAGTGCCTGACACTCCCAGGGATGGGGTTGCAAAGTTTGTTAAAGATAGTCTTAGAATGCCTGGCAGCTTTTCTCTGTGTTTTAGTTTGTGTTGATCCTGCCTTCTTAATTTGTGTTAATTGCGCTTTCTTATGTTAATAAAGAAGGGGAAGATGAGGGAGTGTGGCCATGGGGGTCGACAAGCCCCATGGTTGGTGATAACATCGGACTCTTAAAGTAGAGACCATCAGGAAAGTAAAGCCTTGAGAGGGAACAAAGAAGGGTGATTCAGGAGACACCTTAAGCAGGGACATGAAGAACAGGAACAGGGACAGGCTAACAGAACAGGGACAAAACAAAAAAGGAATGAATAGGGACAGGCTATCAGAACAGGGACAAACAAAAAACAGCGTATGGGAGGGTCTCGCTGGCATAGGCAGGACCCACAAACAAGGACTCCAGGAGTTGGAGGGGCAGCCAGAGCCCCCCAGCTGGGAAGCACTCAGTGCCTGCCTCTCCCAGGGATGGGGTTACAAAGTTTGTTAAAGATGGAATTAGTATGCCTGGCAGTTTTTCTCTGTATTTTAGTTTGTGTTAATAGTGCTTTCTTAATTTGTGTTACTCTTGCTTTCTTAATTTCTGTTAATCGCGCCTTCATAATTTGTGTTAAACCTGCTTTCTTAAATTGTGTTAATCGAGCTCTTTTATGTTAATAAAGAAGGGGGAGTTGTGGGAGCATGGCCATGGGGGTCGACAAGTCCCATGGTTGGTGATAACATAGGACTCTTAAAGATGAGTCCATCAGGAAAGTAAAGCCTTGAGAGGGAACAAAGAAGGGTGATTCAGGAGACACCTTAAACAGGGACATGAAGAACAGGAACAGGGATAGTCTAACAGAACAGGGAGAAACAAAAAACAGCATATGGGAGGGTCCCACTGGCATTTGCTGGACCCACAAACAAGGACTCCAGGAGTTGGAGGGGCAGCCAGAGCCCCCCGGCTGGGCAGCACTCGGTGCCTGCCTCTCCCAGGGACGGTTTTACAAAGATTGTTAAAGATAGACTTAGTATGCCTGGCAGTTTTTCTCTGTGTTTTAGTTTGTGTTGATCCTGCCTTCTTAATTTGTGTTAATCGCGCTGTCTTATGTTAATAAAGAAGGGGAAGATGTGGGAGTGTGGCCATGGTGGTCGACAAGCCCCATGGTTGGTGATAACATCCGACTATTAAAGTAGAGACCATCAGGAAAGTAAAGCCTTGAGAGGGAACAAAGAAGGGTGATTCAGGAGACACCATAAACAGGGACATGAAGAACAGGAACAGGGATAGTCTAACAGAACAGGGACAAAAACAAAAAAGGAATGAATAGGGACAGGCTATCAGAACAGGGACAAACAAAAAAAAGCGTATGGGAGGGTCTCGCTGGCATAGGCAGGACCCACAAACAAGGACTCCAGGAGTTGGAGGGGCAGCCAGAGCTCCCCGGCTGGGCAGCACTCAGTGCCTGCCTCTCCCAGGGATGGGGTTACAAAGTTTGTTAAAGATGGAATTAGTATGCCTGGCAGTTTTTCTCTGTATTTTAGTTTGTGTTAATAGTGCTTTCTTAATTTGTGTTACTCTTGCTTTCTTAATTTCTGTTAATCGCGCCTTCATAATTTGTGTTAAACCTGCTTTCTTAATTTGTGTTAATCGAGCTCTTTTATGTTAATAAAGAAGGGGGAGTTGTAGGAGTGTGGCCATGGGGGTCGACAAGTCCCATGGTTGGTGATAACATCCGACTCTTAAAGATGAGGCCATCAGGAAAGTGAAGAGTTGAGAGGGAACAAAGAAGGGTGATTCAGGAGACACCTTAAACAGGGACATGAAGAACAGGGACAGGCTAACAGAGCAGGGAGAAACAAAAAACAGCATATGGGAGGGTCCCACTGGCATATGCTAGACCCACAAACAAGGACTCCAGGAGTTGGAGGGGCAGCCAGAACCCCCCGGCTGGGCAGCACTCAGTGCCTGCCTCTCCCAGGGATGGGTTTACAAAGATTGTTAAAGATGGAATTAGTATGCCTGGCAGTTTTTCTCTGTGTTTTAGTTTGTGTTGATCCTGCCTTCTTAATTTGTGTTAATCGCGCTTTCTTAAGTTAATGAAGAAGGGGAAGATGTGGGAGTGTGGCCATGGGGGTCGACAAGCCCCATGGTTGGTGATAACATCGGACTCTTAAAGTAGAGACCATCAGGAAAGTAAAGAGTTGAGAGGGAACAAAGAAGGGTGATTCAGGAGACACCTTAAGCAGGGACATGAAGAACAGGAACAGGGATAGTCTAACAGAACAGGGACAAAAACAAAAAAGGAATGAATAGGGACAGGCTATCAGAACAGGGACAAACAAAAAACAGCGTATGGGAGGGTCTCGCTGGCATAGGCAGGACCCACAAACAAGGACTCCAGGAGTTGGAGGGGCAGCCAGAGCTCCCCGGCTGGGCAGCACTCAGTGCCTGCCTCTCCCAGGGACGGTTTTACAAAGTTTGTTAAAGATGGAATTAGTATGCCTGGCAGTTTTTCTCTGTATTTTAGTTTGTGTTAATAGTGCTTTCTTAATTTGTGTTACTCTTGCTTTCTTAATTTCTGTTAATCGCGCCTTCTTAATTTGTGTTAAACCTGCTTTCTTAATTTGTGTTAATCGAGCTCTTTTATGTTAATAAAGAAGGGGGAGTTGTAGGAGCATGGTCATGGGGGTCCACAAGTCCCATGGTTGGTGATAACATCCGACGATATAAGATGAGGCCATCAGGAAAGTAAAGCCTTGAGAGGGAACAAAGAAGGGTGATTCAGGAGACACCTTAAACAGGGACATGAAGAACAGGAACAGGGACAGGCTAACAGAGCAGGGAGAAACAAAAAACAGCATATGGGAGGGTCACACTGGCATATGCTGGACCCACAAACAAGGACTCCAGGAGTTGGAGGGGCAGCCAGAGCCCCCCGGCTGGGCAGCACTCAGTGCCTGCCTCTCCCAGGGACGGTTTTACAAAGATTGTTAAAGATAGACTTAGTATGCCTAGCAGTTTTTCTCTGTGTTTTAGTTTGTGTTGATCCTGCCTTCTTAATTTGTGTTAATCGCGCTTTCTTAAGTTAATAAAGAAGGGGGAGATGTGGGAGTGTGGCCATGGGGGTCGACAGGCCCCATGGTTGGTAATAACATCCGACTCTTAAGGATGAGACCATCAGGAATTTAAAGAGTTGAGAGGGAACAAAGAAGGGTGATTCAGGTGACACCTTGTTGTCTGGGGTGGCTTGTTCTCCAGCCATTAAAGCATGGAAGTTGCTGGGTGTTTGGTGTTGCCGGGCAAAGTTGTTGACCAATGACTAGTTAGTGGAAAGGTACTGCTGTGAGGAGGAAATTATAGGAAGGGAGCCTTTCCTGAATAAGGGATAGAATGAAGTTGTGCCCTCACTCTGAGAGATGAAGTTATGCCTTCAGTAAGAGAGAGTTCAAGATATGTCATCAATAAAGAGGTAGCAGTTACAGATCCTGAAAGAACCCCGTTGTCCGTGCGGTCTTTACGCCACAAATCGCCCCCCAACAGGGACATGAAAACGAACAGGGACGAGAAGAAAACAAACAGGGGAATGAAGAACAGGAACAGAGACAGGCAAACAGAACAAGGACAAAAACAAAAAAGGAATGAATAGGGACAGGCAAACGGAACAGGGACAAAAACAGAAAAGGAATGAATAGGTACAGGCTAACAGAACAGGGACGAACAAAAAGAGGGTATGGGAGGGTCACGCTGGCTTACGCAGGACCCCCAAACAAGGACTCCAGGAGTTGGAGGGGCAGCCAGAGCCCCCCGGCTGGGCAGCACTCAGTGCCTGCCTCTCCCAGGGATGGGGTTACAAAGTTTGTTAAAGATGGAATTAGTATGCCTGGCAGTTTTTCTCTGTGTTTTAGTTTGTGTTAATAGTGCTTTCTTAATTTGTGTTACTCTTGCTTTCATAATTTCTGTTAATTGCGCCTTCTTAATTTGTGTTAAACCTGCTTTCTTAATTTGTGTTAATCGAGCTCTTTTATGTTAATAAAGAAGGGGGAGTTGTAGGAGTGTGGCCATGGGGGTCGACAAGTCCCATGGTTGGTGATAACATCCGACTCTTAAAGATGAGGCCATCAGGAAAGTAAAGAGTTGAGAGGGAACAAAGAAGGGTGATTCAGGAGACACCTTAAACAGGGACATGAAGAACAGGGACAGGCTAACAGAGCAGCGAGAAACAAAAAACAGCATATGGGAGGGTCCCACTGGCATATGCTAGACCCACAAACAAGGACTCCAGGAGTTGGAGGGGCAGCCAGAGCCCCCCGGCTGGGCAGCACTCGGTGCCTGCCTCTCCCAGGGATGGGTTTACAAAGTTTGTTAAAGATGGAATTAGTATGCCTGGCAGTTTTTCTCTGTGTTTTAGTTTGTGTTGATCCTGCCTTCTTAATTTGTGTTAATTGTGCTTTCTTATGGTAATAAAGAAGGGGAAGATGTGGGAGTGTGGCCATGGGGGTCGACAAGCCCCATGGTTGCTGATAACATCCAACTCTTAAAGTAGAGACCATCAGGAAAGTAAACCCTTGAGAGGGAACAAAGAAGGGTTATTCAAAAGACACCTTAACCAGGGACATGAAGAACAGGAACAGGGATAGTCTAACAGAACAGGGACAAAAACAAAAAAGGAATGAATAGGGACAGGCAATCAGAACAGGGACAAACAAAAAACAGCATATGGGAGGGTCTCGCTGGCAAAGGCAGGACCCACAAAGAAAGACTCCAGGAGTTAGAGGGGCAGCCAGAGCCCCCCTGCTGGGCAGCACTCAGTGCCTGCCTCTCCCAGGGATGGTTTTACAAAGATTGTTAAAGATGGAATTAGTATGCCTGGCAGTTTTTCTCTGTGTTTTAGTTTGTGTTGATCCTGCCTTCTTAATTTGTGTTAATCGCGCTTTCTTAAGTTAATGAAGAAGGGGAAGATGTGGGAGTGTGGCCATGGGGGTCGACAAGCCCCATGGTTGGTGATAACATCGGACTCTTAAAGTAGAGACCATCAGGAAAGTAAAGAGTTGAGAGGGAACAAAGAAGGGTGATTCAGGAGACACCTTAAGCAGGGACATGAAGAACAGGAACAGGGACAGGCTAACAGAACAGGGACAAAACAAAAAAGGAATGAATAGGGACATGCTATCAGAACAGCGACAAACAAAAAACAGCGTATGGGAGGGTCTCGCTGGCATAGGCAGGACCCACAAACAAGGACTCCAGGAGTTGGAGGGGCAGCCAGAGCCCCCCGGCTGGGCAGCACTCAGTGCCTGCCTCTCCCAGGGATGGTTTTACAAAGATTGTTAAAGATAGACTTAGTATGCCTGGCAGTTTTTCTCTGTGTTTTAGTTTGTGTTGATCCTGCCTTCTTAATTTGTGTTAACCGCGCTTTCTTATGTTAATAAAGAAGGGGAAGATGTGGGAGTGTGGCCATGGGGGTCGACAAGCCCCATGGTTGGTGATAACATCCGACTATTAAAGTAGAGACCATCAGGAAAGTAAAGCCTTGAGAGGGAACAAAGAAGGGTGATTCAGGAGACACCATAAACAGGGACATGAAGAACAGGAACAGGGATAGTCTAACAGAACAGGGACAAAAACAAAAAAGGAATGAATAGGGACAGGCTATCAGAACAGGGACAAACAAAAAACAGCGTATGGGAGGGTCTCGCTGGCATAGGCAGGACCCACAAACAAGGACTCCAGGAGTTGGAGGGGCAGCCAGAGCTCCCCGGCTGGGCAGCACTCAGTGCCTGCCTCTCCCAGGGATGGGGTTACAAAGTTTGTTAAAGATGGAATTAGTATGCCTGGCAGTTTTTCTCTGTATTTTAGTTTGTGTTAATAGTGCTTTCTTAATTTGTGTTACTCTTGCTTTCTTAATTTCTGTTAATCGCGCCTTCTTAATTTGTGTTAAACCTGCTTTCTTAATTTGTGTTAATCGAGCTCTTTTATGTTAATAAAGAAGGGGGAGTTGTAGGAGCATGGCCATGGGGGTCCACAAGTCCCATGGTTGGTGATAACATCCGACTCTATAAGATGAGGCCATCAGGAAAGTAAAGCCTTGAGAGGGAACAAAGAAGGGTGATTCAGGAGACACCTTAAGCAGGGACATGAAGAACAGGAACAGGGACAGGCTAACAGAACAGGGACAAAACAAAAAAGGAATGAATAGGGACATGCTATCAGTACAGGGACGAACAAAAAACAGCGTATGGGAGGGTCTCGCTGGCATAGGCCGGACCCCCAAACAAGGACTCCAGGAGTTGGAGGGGCAGCCAGAGCCCCCCGGCTGGGAAGCACTCAGTGCCTGCCTCTCCCAGGGATGGGGTTACAAAGTTTGTTAAAGATGGAATTAGTATGCCTGGCAGTTTTTCTCTGTATTTTAGTTTGTGTTAATAGTGCTTTCTTAATTTGTGTTACTCTTGCTTTCTTAATTTCTGTTAATCGCGCCTTCTTAATTTGTGTTAAACCTGCTTTATTAATTTGTGTTAATCAAGCTCTTTTATGTTAATAAAGAAGGGGGAGATGTGGGAGCGTGGCCATGGGGGTGGACAAGTCCCATGGTTGGTGATAACATCCGACTATTAAAGTAGAGACCATCAGGAAAGTAAAGAGTTGAAAGGGAACAAAAAAGGGTGATTCAGGAGACACCTTAAACAGGGACATGAAGAACAGGAACAGGGGCAGGCAAACAGAGCAGGGAGAAACAAAAAACAGCATATGGGAGGGTCTCGCTGGCATATGCTGGACCCACAAACAAGGACTCCAGGAGTTGGAGGGGCAGCCAGAGCCCCCCGGCTGGGCAGCACTCAGTGCCTGCCTCTCCCAGGGATGGGGTTACAAAGTTTGTTAAAGATGGAATTAGTATGCCTGGCAGTTTTTCTCTGTATTTTAGTTTGTGTTAATAGTTCTTTCTTAATTTGTGTTACTCTTCCTTTCTTATTTTCTGTTAATCGCGCCTTCTTAATTTGTGTTAAACCTGCTTTCTTAATTTGTGTTAATCAAGCTCTTTTATGTTAATAAAGAAGGGGGAGATGTGGGAGCGTGGCCATGGGGGTGGACAAGTCCCATGGTTGGTGATAACATCCGACTATTAAAGTAGAGACCATCAGGAAAGTAAAGAGTTGAAAGGGAACAAAGAAGGGTGATTCAGGAGACACCTTAAACAGGGACATGAAGAACAGGAACAGGGACAGGCTAACAGAGCAGGGAGAAACAAAAAACAGCATATGGGAGGGTCCCGCTGGCATATGCTGGACCCACAAACAAGGACTCCAGGAGTTGGAGGGGCAGCCAGAGCCCCCCGGCTGGGCAGCACTCAGTGCCAGCCTCTCCCAGGGATGGGGTTACAAAGTTTGTAAAAGATGGAATTAGTATGCCTGGCAGTTTTTCTCTGTATTTTAGTTTGTGTTAATAGTGCTTTCTTAATTTGTGTTACTCTTGCTTTCTTAATTTCTGTTAATCGCGCCTTCATAATTTGTGTTAAACCTGCTTTCTTAATTTGTGTTAATCGAGCTCTTTTATGTTAATAAAGAAGGGGGAGTTGTAGGAGTGTGGCCATGGGGGTCGACAAGTCCCATGGTTGGTGATAACATCCGACTCTTAAAGATGAGGCCATCAGGAAAGTGAAGAGTTGAGAGGGAACAAAGAAGGGTGATTCAGGAGACACCTTAAACAGGGACATGAAGAACAGGGACAGGCTAACAGAGCAGGGAGAAACAAAAAACAGCATATGGGAGGGTCCCACTGGCATATGCTAGACCCACAAACAAGGACTCCAGGAGTTGGAGGGGCAGCCAGAACCCCCCGGCTGGGCAGCACTCAGTGCCTGCCTCTCCCAGGGATGGGTTTACAAAGATTGTTAAAGATGGAATTAGTATGCCTGGCAGTTTTTCTCTGTGTTTTAGTTTGTGTTGATCCTGCCTTCTCAATTTGTGTTAATCGCGCTTTCTTAAGTTAATGAAGAAGGGGAAGATGTGGGAGTGTGGCCATGGGGGTCGACAAGCCCCATGGTTGGTGATAACATCGGACTCTTAAAGTAGAGACCATCAGGAAAGTAAAGAGTTGAGAGGGAACAAAGAAGGGTGATTCAGGAGACACCTTAAACAGGGACATGAAGAACAGGAACAGGGATAGTCTAACAGAACAGGGACAAAAACAAAAAAGGAATGAATAGGGACAGGCTATCAGAACAGGGACAAACAAAAAACAGCGTATGGGAGGGTCTCGCTGGCATAGGCAGGACCCACAAACAAGGACTCCAGGAGTTGGAGGGGCAGCCAGAGCTCCCCGGCTGGGCAGCACTCAGTGCCTGCCTCTCCCAGGGACGGTTTTACAAAGTTTGTTAAAGATGGAATTAGTATGCCTGGCAGTTTTTCTCTGTATTTTAGTTTGTGTTAATAGTGCTTTCTTAATTTGTGTTACTCTTGCTTTCTTAATTTCTGTTAATCGCGCCTTCTTAATTTGTGTTAAACCTGCTTTCTTAATTTGTGTTAATCGAGCTCTTTTATGTTAATAAAGAAGGGGGAGTTGTAGGAGCATGGTCATGGGGGTCCACAAGTCCCATGGTTGGTGATAACATCCGACGATATAAGATGAGGCCATCAGGAAAGTAAAGCCTTGAGAGGGAACAAAGAAGGGTGATTCAGGAGACACCTTAAACAGGGACATGAAGAACAGGAACAGGGACAGGCTAACAGAGCAGGGAGAAACAAAAAACAGCATATGGGAGGGTCACACTGGCATATGCTGGACCCACAAACAAGGACTCCAGGAGTTGGAGGGGCAGCCAGAGCCCCCCGGCTGGGCAGCACTCAGTGCCTGCCTCTCCCAGGGACGGTTTTACAAAGATTGTTAAAGATAGACTTAGTATGCCTAGCAGTTTTTCTCTGTGTTTTAGTTTGTGTTGATCCTGCCTTCTTAATTTGTGTTAATCGCGCTTTCTTAAGTTAATAAAGAAGGGGGAGATGTGGGAGTGTGGCCATGGGGGTCGACAGGCCCCATGGTTGGTAATAACATCCGACTCTTAAGGATGAGACCATCAGGAATTTAAAGAGTTGAGAGGGAACAAAGAAGGGTGATTCAGGTGACACCTTGTTGTCTGGGGTGGCTTGTTCTCCAGCCATTAAAGCATGGAAGTTGCTGGGTGTTTGGTGTTGCCGGGCAAAGTTGTTGACCAATGACTAGTTAGTGGAAAGGTACTGCTGTGAGGAGGAAATTATAGGAAGGGAGCCTTTCCTGAATAAGGGATAGAATGAAGTTGTGCCCTCACTCTGAGAGATGAAGTTATGCCTTCAGTAAGAGAGAGTTCAAGATATGTCATCAATAAAGAGGTAGCAGTTACAGATCCTGAAAGAACCCCGTTGTCCGTGCGGTCTTTACGCCACAAATCGCCCCCCAACAGGGACATGAAAACGAACAGGGACGAGAAGAAAACAAACAGGGGAATGAAGAACAGGAACAGAGACAGGCAAACAGAACAAGGACAAAAACAAAAAAGGAATGAATAGGGACAGGCAAACGGAACAGGGACAAAAACAGAAAAGGAATGAATAGGTACAGGCTAACAGAACAGGGACGAACAAAAAGAGGGTATGGGAGGGTCACGCTGGCTTACGCAGGACCCCCAAACAAGGACTCCAGGAGTTGGAGGGGCAGCCAGAGCCCCCCGGCTGGGCAGCACTCAGTGCCTGCCTCTCCCAGGGATGGGGTTACAAAGTTTGTTAAAGATGGAATTAGTATGCCTGGCAGTTTTTCTCTGTGTTTTAGTTTGTGTTAATAGTGCTTTCTTAATTTGTGTTACTCTTGCTTTCATAATTTCTGTTAATTGCGCCTTCTTAATTTGTGTTAAACCTGCTTTCTTAATTTGTGTTAATCGAGCTCTTTTATGTTAATAAAGAAGGGGGAGTTGTAGGAGTGTGGCCATGGGGGTCGACAAGTCCCATGGTTGGTGATAACATCCGACTCTTAAAGATGAGGCCATCAGGAAAGTAAAGAGTTGAGAGGGAACAAAGAAGGGTGATTCAGGAGACACCTTAAACAGGGACATGAAGAACAGGGACAGGCTAACAGAGCAGCGAGAAACAAAAAACAGCATATGGGAGGGTCCCACTGGCATATGCTAGACCCACAAACAAGGACTCCAGGAGTTGGAGGGGCAGCCAGAGCCCCCCGGCTGGGCAGCACTCGGTGCCTGCCTCTCCCAGGGATGGGTTTACAAAGTTTGTTAAAGATGGAATTAGTATGCCTGGCAGTTTTTCTCTGTGTTTTAGTTTGTGTTGATCCTGCCTTCTTAATTTGTGTTAATTGTGCTTTCTTATGGTAATAAAGAAGGGGAAGATGTGGGAGTGTGGCCATGGGGGTCGACAAGCCCCATGGTTGCTGATAACATCCAACTCTTAAAGTAGAGACCATCAGGAAAGTAAACCCTTGAGAGGGAACAAAGAAGGGTTATTCAAAAGACACCTTAACCAGGGACATGAAGAACAGGAACAGGGATAGTCTAACAGAACAGGGACAAAAACAAAAAAGGAATGAATAGGGACAGGCAATCAGAACAGGGACAAACAAAAAACAGCATATGGGAGGGTCTCGCTGGCAAAGGCAGGACCCACAAAGAAAGACTCCAGGAGTTAGAGGGGCAGCCAGAGCCCCCCTGCTGGGCAGCACTCAGTGCCTGCCTCTCCCAGGGATGGTTTTACAAAGATTGTTAAAGATAGACTTAGTATGCCTGGCAGTTTTTCTCTGTGTTTTAGTTTGTGTTGATCCTGCCTTCTTAATTTGTGTTAATCGCGCTTTCTTATGTTAATAAAGAAGGGGAAGATGTGGGAGTGTGGCCATGGGGGTCGACAAGCCCCATGGTTGGTGATAACATCCGACTATTAAAGTAGAGACCATCAGGAAAGTAAAGCCTTGAGAGGGAACAAAGAAGGGTGATTCAGGAGACACCATAAACAGGGACATGAAGAACAGGAACAGGGATAGTCTAACAGAACAGGGACAAAAACAAAAAAGGAATGAATAGGGACAGGCTATCAGAACAGGGACAAACAAAAAACAGCGTATGGGAGGGTCTCGCTGGCATAGGCAGGACCCACAAACAAGGACTCCAGGAGTTGGAGGGGCAGCCAGAGCTCCCCGGCTGGGCAGCACTCAGTGCCTGCCTCTCCCAGGGATGGGGTTACAAAGTTTGTTAAAGATGGAATTAGTATGCCTGGCAGTTTTTCTCTGTATTTTAGTTTGTGTTAATAGTGCTTTCTTAATTTGTGTTACTCTTGCTTTCTTAATTTCTGTTAATCGCGCCTTCTTAATTTGTGTTAAACCTGCTTTCTTAATTTGTGTTAATCGAGCTCTTTTATGTTAATAAAGAAGGGGGAGTTGTAGGAGCATGGCCATGGGGGTCCACAAGTCCCATGGTTGGTGATAACATCCGACTCTATAAGATGAGGCCATCAGGAAAGTAAAGCCTTGAGAGGGAACAAAGAAGGGTGATTCAGGAGACACCTTAAACAGGGACATGAAGAACAGGAACAGGGACAGGCTAACAGAGCAGGGAGAAACAAAAAACAGCATATGGGAGGGTCCCACTGGCATATGCTGGACCCACAAACAAGGACTCCAGGAGTTGGAGGGGCAGCCAGAGCCCCCCGGCTGGGCAGCACTCAGTGCCTGCCTCTCCCAGGGACGGTTTTACAAAGATTGTTAAAGATAGACTTAGTATGCCTAGCAGTTTTTCTCTGTGTTTTAGTTTGTGTTGATCCTGCCTTCTTAATTTGTGTTAATCGCGCTTTCTTAAGTTAATAAAGAAGGGGGAGATGTGGGAGTGTGGCCATGGGGGTCGACAGGCCCCATGGTTGGTAATAACATCCGACTCTTAAGGATGAAACCATCAGGAATTTAAAGAGTTGAGAGGGAACAAAGAAGGGTGATTCAGGTGACACCTTGTTGTCTGGGGTGGCTTGTTCTCCAGCCATTAAAGCATGGAAGTTGCTGGGTGTTTGGTGTTGCCGGGCAAAGTTGTTGACCAATGACTAGTTAGTGGAAAGGTACTGCTGTGAGGCGGAAATTATAGGAAGGGAGCCTTTCCTGAATAAGGGATAGAATGAAGTTGTGCCCTCACTCTGAGAGATGAAGTTATGCCTTCAGTAAGAGAGAGTTCAAGATATGTCATCAATAAAGAGGTAGCAGTTACAGATCCTGAAAGAACCCCGTTGTCCGTGCGGTCTTTACGCCACAAATCGCCCCCCAACAGGGACATGAAAACGAACAGGGACGAGAAGAAAACAAACAGGGGAATGAAGAACAGGAACAGAGACAGGCAAACAGAACAAGGACAAAAAAAAAAGGAATGAATAGGGACAGGCAAACGGAACAGGGACAAAAACAGAACAGGAATGAATAGGTACAGGCTAACAGAACAGGGACGAACAAAAAGAGGGTATGGGAGGGTCACGCTGGCTTACGCAGGACCCCCAAACAAGGACTCCAGGAGTTGGAGGGGCAGCCAGAGCCCCCCGGCTGGGCAGCACTCAGTGCCTGCCTCTCCCAGGGATGGGGTTACAAAGTTTGTAAAAGATGGAATTAGTATGCCTGGCAGTTTTTCTCTGTGTTTTAGTTTGTGTTAATAGTGCTTTCTTAATTTGTGTTACTCTTGCTTTCATAATTTCTGTTAATTGCGCCTTCTTAATTTGTGTTAAACCTGCTTTCTTAATTTGTGTTAATCGAGCTCTTTTATGTTAATAAAGCAGGGGGAGATGTGGGAGCATGGCCATGGGGGTCCACAAGTCCCATGGTTGGTGATAACATCCAACTCTTAAAGATGAGGCCATCAGGAAAGTAAAGAGTTGAGAGAGAACAAAGAAGGGTGATTCAGGAGACACCTTAAACAGGGACATGAAGAACAGGAACAGGGACAGGCTAACAGAGCAGGGAGAAACAAAAAACAGCATATGGGAGAGTCCCACTGGCATATGCTGGACCCACAAACAAGGACTCCAGGAGTTGGAGGGGCAGCCAGAGCCCCCCGGCTGGGCAGCACTCGGTGCCTGCCTCTCCCAGGGATGGTTTTACAAAGGTTGTTAAAGATAGACTTAGTATGCCTGGCAGTTTTTCTCTGTGTTTTAGTTTGTGTTGATCCTGCCTTCTTAATATGTGTTAATCGCGCTTTCTTAAGTTAATAAAGAAGGGGGAGATGTAGGAGTGTGGCCATGGGGGTCGACAAGCACCATGGTTGGTGATAACATCAGACTCTTAATGATGAGACCATCAGGAAAGTAAAGCCTTGAGAGGGAACAAAGAAGGGTGATTCAGGAGACAGCTTAAACAGGGACATGAAGAACAGGAACAGGGATAGTCTAACAGAACAGGGACAAAAACAAAAAAGTAATGAATAGGGACAGGCTATCAGAACAGGGACAAACAAAAAGCAGCGTATGGGAGGGTCTCGCTGGCATAGGCAGGACCCACAAACAAGGACTCCAGGAGTTGGAGGGGCAGCCAGAGCCCCCCAGCTGGGCAGCACTCAGTGCCTGCCTCTCCCAGGGACAGGGTTACAAAGTTTGTTAAAGATGGAATTAGTATGCCTGGCAGTTTTTCTCTGTGTTTTAGTTTGTGTTAATAGTGCTTTCTTAATTTGTGTTACTCTTGCTTTCTTAATTTCTGTTAATCGCGCCTTCTTAATTTGTGTTAAACCTGCTTTCTTAATTTGTGTTAATCGAGCTCTTTTATGTTAATAAAGGAGGGGGAGATGTGGGAGCCTGGCCATGGGGTTAGACAAGCCCCATGGTTGGTGATAAGATCTGACTAATAAAGTAGAGACCATCAGGAAAGTAAAGCCTTGAGAGGGAACAAAGAAGGGTGATTCAGGAGACACCTTAAACAGGGACATGAAGAACAGGAACAGGGATAGTCTAACAGAACAGGGACAAAAACAAAAAAGGAATGAATAGGGACAGGCTATCAGAACAGCGACAAACAAAAAACAGCCTATGGGAGGGTCTCGTTGGCATAGGCAGGACCCACAAACAAGGACTCCAGGAGTTGGAGGGGCAGCCAGAGCCCCCCAGATGGGAAGCACTCAGTGCCTGCCTCTCCCACGGATGGGGTTACAAAGTTTGTTAAAGATGGAATTAGTATGCCTGGCAGTTTTTCTCTGTGTTTTAGTTTGTGTTGATCCTGCCTTCTTAATTTGTGTTAATCGCGCTTTCTTATGTTAATAAAGAAGGGGAAGATGTGGGAGTGTGGCCATAGGGGTCGACAAGCCCCATGGTTGGTGGTAACATCAGACTCTTAATGATGAGACCATCAGGAAAGTAAAGAGTTGAGAGAGAACAAAGAAGGGTGATTCAGGAGACACCTTAAAAAGGGACATGAAGAACAGGAACAGGGACAGGCTAACAGAGCAGGGAGAAACACAAAACAGCATATGGGAGGGTCCCACTGGCATATGCTGGACCCAAAAACAAGGACTCCAGGAGTTGGAGGGGCAGCCAGAGCCCCCCGGCTGGGCAGCACTCAGTGCCTGCCTCTCCCAGGGATGGGGTTACAAAGTTTGTTAAAGATGGAATTAGTATGCCTGGCAGTTTTTCTCTGTATTTTAGTTTGTGTTAATAGTTCTTTCTTAATTTGTGTTACTCTTCCTTTCTTAATTTCTGTTAATCGCGCCTTCTTAATTTGTGTTAAACCTGCTTTCTTAATTTGTGTTAATCAAGCTCTTTTATGTTAATAAAGAAGGGGGAGATGTGGGAGCCTGGCCATGGGGTTAGACAAGCCCCATGGTTGGTGATAAGATCTGACTAATAAAGTAGAGACCATCAGGAAAGTAAAGAGTTGAGAGGGAACAAAGAAGGGTGATTCAGGAGACACCTTAAACAGGGACATGAAGAACAGGAACAGGGATAGTCTAACAGAACAGGGACGAAAACAAAAAAGGAATGAATAGGGACAGGCTATCAGAACAGGGACAAACAAAAAACAGCGTATGGGAGGGTCTCGTTGGCATACGCAGGACCCACAAACAAGGACTCCAGGAGTTGGAGGGGCAGCCAGAGCCCCCTGGCTGGGCAGTACTCAGTGCCTGCCTCTCCCAGGGATGGTTTTACAAAGGTTGTTAAAGATAGACTTAGTATGCCTGGCAGTTTTTCTCTGTGTTTTAGTTTGTGTTGATCCTGCCTTCTTAATTTGTGTTAATCGCGCTTTCTTAAGTTAATAAAGAAGGGGGAGATGTGGGAGTGTGGCCATGGGGGTCGACAGGCCCCATGGTTGGTGATAACATCGGACTCTTAAGGATGAGACCATCAGGAATTTAAAGAGTTGAGAGGGAACAAAGAAGGGTGATTCAGGTGACACCTTGTTGTCTGGGGTGGCTAGTTCTCCAGCCATTAATGCATGGAAGTGGCTGGGTGTTTGGTGTTGCCGAGCAACGTTGTTGGCCAATGACTAGTTAGTGGAAAGGTACTGCTGTGAGGCGGAAATTATAGGAAGGGAGCCTTTCCTGAATAAGGGATAGAATGAAGTTGTGCCCTCACTCTGAGAGATGAACTTATGCCCTCAGTAAGAGAGAGTTCAAGTTATGTCATCAATAAAAAGGTAGCAGTTACAGATCCTGAAAGAACCCCGTTGTCCGTGCGGTCTTTACGCCACAAATCGCCCACCAACAGGGACATGAAACGAACAGGGACGAGAAGAAAACAAACAGGGGAATGAAGAACAGGAACAGGGACAGGCTAACAGAACAGGGACAAAAACAAAAAAGGAATGAATAGGGACAGGCTAACAGAACAGGGACGAACAAAAAGAGCTTATGGGAGGGTCACGCTGGCTTACGCAGGACCCACAAACAAGGACTCCAGGAGTTGGAGGGGCAGCCAGAGCCCCCCGGCTGGGCAGCACTCAGTGCCTGCCACTCCCAGGGATGGGGTTGCAAAGTTTGTTAAAGATAGTCTTAGTATGCCTGGCAGCTTTTCTCTGTGTTTTAGTTTGTGTTGATCCTGCCTTCTTAATTTGTGTTAATCGCGCTTTCTTATGTTAATAAAGAAGGGGAAGATGTGGGAGTGTGGCCATAGGGGTCGACAAGCCCCATGGTTGGTGATAACATCCAACTCTTAAAGATGAGGCCATCAGGAAAGTAAAGAGTTGAGAGGGAACAAAGAAGGGTGATTCAGGAGACACCTTAAAAAGGGACATGAAGAACAGGAACAGGGACAGGCTAACAGAGCAGGGAGAAACACAAAACAGCATATGGGAGGGTCCCACTGGCATATGCTGGACCCAAAAACAAGGACTCCAGGAGTTGGAGGGGCAGCCAGAGCCCCCCGGCTGGGCAGCACTCAGTGCCTGCCTCTGCCAGGGATGGGGTTACAAAGTTTGTTAAAGATGGAATTAGTATGCCTGGCAGTTTTTCTCTGTATTTTAGTTTGTGTTAATAGTTCTTTCTTAATTTGTGTTACTCTTCCTTTCTTAATTTCTGTTAATCGCGCCTTCTTAATTTGTGTTAAACCTGCTTTCTTAATTTGTGTTAATCAAGCTCTTTTATGTTAATAAAGAAGGGGGAGATGTGGGAGCATGACCATGGGGGTGGACAAGTCCCATGGTTGGTGATAACATCCGACTATTAAAGTAGAGACCATCAGGAAAGTAAAGAGTTGAAAGGGAACAAAGAAGGGTGATTCAGGAGACACCTTAAACAGGGACATGAAGAACAGGAACAGGGATAGTCTAACAGAACAGGGACGAAAACAAAAAAGTAATGAATAGGGACAGGCTATCAGAACAGGGACAAACAAAAAACAGCGTATGGGAGGGTCTCGCTGGCATACGCAGGACCCACAAACAAGGACTCCAGGAGTTGGAGGGGCAGCCAGAGCCCCCTGGCTGGGCAGTACTCAGTGCCTGCCTCTCCCAGGGATGGTTTTACAAAGGTTGTTAAAGATAGACTTAGTATGCCTGGCAGTTTTTCTCTGTGTTTTAGTTTGTGTTGATCCTGCCTTCTTAATTTGTGTTAATCGCGCTTTCTTAAGTTAATAAAGAAGGGGGAGATGTGGGAGTGTGGCCATGGGGGTCGACAGGCCCCATGGTTGGTGATAACATCGGACTCTTAAGGATGAGACCATCAGGAATTTAAAGAGTTGAGAGGGAACAAAGAAGGGTGATTCAGGTGACACCTTGTTGTCTGGGGTGGCTAGTTCTCCAGCCATTAATGCATGGAAGTGGCTGGGTGTTTGGTGTTGCCGGGCAAAGTTGTTGACCAATGACTAGTTAGTGGAAAGGTACTGCTGTGAGGCGGAAATTATAGGAAGGGAGCCTTTCCTGAATAAGGGATAGAATGAAGTTGTGCCCTCACTCTGAGAGATGAACTTATGCCCTCAGTAAGAGAGAGTTCAAGTTATGTCGTCAATAAAGAGGTAGCAGTTACAGATCCTGAAAGAACCCCGTTGTCCGTGCGGTCTTTACGCCACAAATCGCCCCCCAACAGGGACATGAAACGAACAGGGACGAGAAGAAAACAAACAGGGGAATGAAGAACAGGAACAGGGACAGGCTAACAGAACAGGGACAAAAACAAAAAAGGAATGAATAGGGACAGGCTAACAGAACAGGGACGAACAAAAAGAGCTTATGGGAGGGTCACGCTGGCTTACGCAGGACCCACAAAAAAGGACTCCAGGAGTTGGAGGGGCAGCCAGAGCCCCCCGGCTGGGCAGCACTCAGTGCCTGCATCTCCCAGGGATGGGGTTGCAAAGTTTGTTAAAGATAGTCTTAGTATGCCTGGCAGCTTTTCTCTGTGTTTTAGTTTGTGTTGATCCTGCCTTCTTAATTTGTGTTAATCGCACTTTCTTATGTTAATAAAGAAGGGGGAGATGTGGGAGTGTGGCCATGGGGGTCGACAAGCCCCATGGTTGGTGATAACATCTGACTCTTAAGGATGAGACCATCAGGAATTTAAAGAGTTGAGAGGGAACAAAGAAGGGTGATTCAGGTGACACCTTGTTGTCTGGGGTGGCTTGTTCTCCAGCCATTAAAGCATGGAAGTTGCTGGGTGTTTGCTGTTGCCGGGCAAAGTTGTTGACCAATGACTAGTTAGTGGAAAGGTACTGCTGTGAGGCGGAAGTTATAGGAAGGGAGCCTTTCCTGAATAAGGGATAGAATGAAGTTGTGCCCTCACTCTGAGAGATGAAGTTATGCCTTCAGTAAGAGAGAGTTCAAGTTATGCCATCAATAAAGAGGTAGCAGTTACAGATCCTGAAAGAACCCCGTTGTCCGTGCGGTCTTTACGCCACAAATCGCCCCCCAACAGGGACATGAAAACGAACAGGGACGAGAAGAAAACAAACAGGGACATGAAGAACAGGAACAGGGACAGCCTAACAGCACAGGGACAAAAACAAAAAAGGAATGAATAGGGACAGGCAAACGGAACAGGGACAAAAACAGAAAAGGAATGATCAGGTACAGGCTAACAGAACAGGGACGAACAAAAAGAGCTTATGGGAGGGTCACGCTGGCTTACGCAGGACCCACAAACAAGGACTCCAGGAGTTGGAGGGCCAGCCAGAGCCCCCCGGCTGGGCAGCACTCAGTGCCTGCCTCTCCCAGGGATGGGGTTGTAAAGTTTGTAAAAGATAGACTTAGTATGCCTGGCAGTTTTTCTCTGTGTTTTAGTTTGTGTTGATCCTGCCTTCTTAATTTGTGTTAATCGCGTTTTCTTATGTTAATAAAGAAGGGGAAGATGTGGGAGTGTGGCTATGGGGGTCCACAAGCCCCATGGTTGGTGATAACATCCGACTACTAAAGTAGAGACCATCAGGAAAGTAAAGCCTTGAGAGGGAACAAAGAAGGGTGATTCAGGAGACACCTTAAGCAGGGACATGAAGAACAGGAACAGGGATAGTCTAACAGAACAGGGACAAAAACAAAAAAGGAATGAATAGGGACAGGCTATCAGAACAGCGACAAACAAGAAACAGCGTATGGGAGGGTCTCGCTGGCATAGGCAGGACCCCCAAACAAGGACTCCAGGAGTTGGAGGGGCAGCCAGAGCCCCCCGGCTGGGCAGCACTCAGTGCCTGCCTCTCCCAGGGATGGTTTTAAAAAGATTGTTAAAGATAGACTTAGTATGCCTGGCAGTTTTTCTCTGTGTTTTAGTTTGTGTTGATCCTGCCTTCTTAGTATGTGTTAATCGCGCTTTCTTATGTTAATAAAGAAGGGGAAGATGTGGGAGTGTGGCAATGGGGGTCGACAGGCCCCATGGTTGGTGATAACATCCGACTCTTAAGGATGAGACCATCAGGAATTTAAAGAGTTGAGAGGGAACAAAGAAGGGTGATTCAGGTGACACCTTCTTGTCTGGGGTGGCTAGTTCTCCAGCCATTAATGCATGGAAGTGGCTGGGTGTTTGCTGTTGCCGGGCAAAGTTGTTGACCAATGACTAGTTAGTGGAAAGTTACTGCTGTGAGGCGGAAGTTATAGGAAGGGAGCCTTTCCTGAATAAGGAATAGAATGAAGTTGTGCCCTCACTCTGAGAGATGAAGTTATGCCCTCAGTAAGAGAGAGTTCAAGTTATGTCATCAATAAAGAGGTAGCAGTTACCGATCCTGAAAGAACCCCGTTGTCCGTGCGGTTTTAACTCCACAAATCGCCCCCCAACAGGGACATGAAAATGAACAGGGACAAGAAGTAAACAAACAGGGACATGAAGAACAGGAACAGGGACAGGCTAACAGCACAGGGACAAAAACAAAAAAGGAATGAATAGGGACAGGCAAAGGGAACAGGGAAAAAAAAAAAAAAGGAATGAATAGGTACAGGCTAACAGAACAGGGACGAACAAAAAGAGCTTATGGGAGGGTCACGCTGGCTTACGCAGGATCCACAAACAAGGACTCCAGGAGTTGGAGGGGCAGCCAGAGCCCCCCGGCTGGGCAGCACGCAGTGCCTGCCTCTCCCAGGGATGGGGTTGCAAAGTTTGTTAAAGATAGACTTAGTATGCCTGGCAGTTTTTCTCTGTGTTTTAGTTTGTGTTGATCCTGCCTTCTTAATTTGTGTTAATTGCGCTTTCTTATTTTAATAAAGAAGGGGAAGATGTGGGAGTGTGGCCATGGGGGTCGACAAGCCCCATGGTTGGTGATAACATCCAACTCTTAAAGATGAAACCATCAGGAAAGTAAAGAGTTGAGAGGGAACAAAGAAGGGTGATTCAGGAGACACCTTAAACAGGGAGATGAAGAACAGGAACAGGGATAGTCTAACAGAACAGGGAGGAAAACAAAAAAGGAATGAAAAGGGACAGGCTAACAGAGCAGGGAGAAACAAAAAACAGCATATGGGAGGGTCCCACTGGCATATGCTGGACCCACAAACAAGGACTCCAGGAGTTGGAGGGGCATCCAGAGCCCCCCGGCTGGGCAGCACTCAGTGCCTGCCTCTCCCAGGGATGGGTTTACAAAGGTTGTTAAAGATAGACTTAGTATGCCTGGCAGTTTTTCTATGTGTTTTAGTTTGTGTTGATCCTGCCTTCTTAATTTGTTTTAATTGTGCTTTCTTATGTTAATAAAGAAGGGGAAGATGTGGGAGTGTGGCCATGGGGGTCGACAAGCCCCATGGTTGGTGATAACATCTGACTATTAAAGTAGAGACCATCAGGAAAGTAAAGCCTTGAGAGGGAACAAAGAAGGGTGATTCAGGAGACACCTTAAGCAGGGACATGAAGAACAGGAACAGGGACAGCCTAACAGAACAGGGACAAAACAAAAAAGGAATGAATAGGGACATGCTATCAGAACAGCGACAAACAAAAAACAGCGTATGGGAGGGTCTCGCTGACATAGGCAGGACCCACAAACAAGGACTCCAGGAGTTGGAGGGGCAGCCAGAGCCCCCCGGCTGGGCAGCACTCAGTGCCTGCCTCTCCCAGGGACGGTTTTACAAAGATTGTTAAAGATAGACTTAGTATGCCTGGCAGTTTTTCTCTGTGTTTTAGTTTGTGTTGATCCTGCCTTCTTAATTTGTGTTAATCGCGCTTTCTTATGTTAATAAAAAAGGAGGAGATGTGGGAGTGTGGCCATGGGGGTCGTCAAGCCCCATGGTTGGTAATAACATAGGACTCTTAAGGATGAGACCATCAGGAATTTAAAGAGCTGGAAGGGAACAAAGAAGGGTGATTCAGGTGACACCTTGTTGTCTGGGGTGGCTTGTTCTCCAGCCATTAAAGCATGGAAGTTGCTGGGTGTTTGGTGTTGCCGGGCAAAGTTGTTGACCAATGACTAGTTAGTGGAAAGGTACTGCTGTGAGGCGGAAATTATAGGAAGGGAGCCTTTCCTGAATAAGGGATAGAATGAAGTTGTGCCCTCACTCTGAGAGATGAACTTATGCCTTCAGTAAGAGAGAGTTCAAGATATGTCATCAATAAAGAGGTGGCATTTACAGATCCTGAAAGAACCCCGTTGTCCGTGCGGTCTTTACGCCACAAATCGCCCCCCAACAGGGACATGAAAACGAACAGGGACGAGAAGAAAACAAACAGGGAAATGAAGAACAGGAAGAGAGACAGGCAAACAGAACAAGGACAAAAACAAAAAAGGAATGAATAGGGACAGGCAAACGGAAAAGGGACAAAAACAGAAAAGGAATGAATAGGTACAGGCTAACAGAACAGGGACGAACAAAAAGAGGGTATGGGAGGGTCACGCTGGCTTACGCAGGACCCCCAAACAAGGACTCCAGGAGCTGGAGGGGCAGCCAGAGCCCCCCAGCTGGGCAGCACTCAGTGCCTGCCTCTCCCAGGGATGGGGTTACAAAGTTTGTAAAAGATGGAATTAGTATGCCTGGCAGTTTTTCTCTGTGTTTTAGTTTGTGTTAATAGTGCTTTCTTAATTTGTGTTACTCTTGCTTTCATAATTTCTGTTAATCGCGCCTTCTTAATTTGTGTTAAACCTGCTTTCTTAATTTGTGTTAATCGAGCTCTTTTATGTTAATAAAGCAGGGGGAGATTTGGGAGCATGGCCATGGGGGTCCACAAGTCCCATGGTTGGTGATAACATCCAACTCTTAAAGATGAGGCCATCAGGAAAGTAAAGAGTTGAGAGGGAACAAAGAAGGGTGATTCAGGAGACACCTTAAACAGGGACATGAAGAACAGGAACAGGGACAGGCTAACAGAGCAGGGAGAAACAAAAAACAGCATATGGGAGAGTCCCACTGGCATATGCTGGACCCACAAACAAGGACTCCAGGAGTTGGAGGGGCAGCCAGAGCCCCCCGGCTGGGCAGCACTCAGTGCCTGCCTCTCCCAGGGATGGTTTTACAAAGGTTGTTAAAGATAGACTTAGTATGCCTGGCAGTTTTTCTCTGTGTTTTAGTTTGTGTTGATCCTGCCTTCTTAATATGTGTTAATCGCGCTTTCTTAAGTTAATAAAGAAGGGGGAGATGTAGGAGTGTGGCCACGGGGGTCGACAAGCCCCATGGTTGGTGATAACATCAGACTCTTAATGATGAGACCATCAGGAAAGTAAAGCCTTGAGAGGGAACAAAGAAGGGTGATTCAGGAGACACCTTAAGCAGGGACATGAAGAACAGGAACAGGGATAGTCTAACAGAACAGGGACAAAAACAAAAAAGGAATGAATAGGGACAGGCTATCAGAACAGGGACAAACAAAAAACAGCGTATGGGAGGGTCTCGCTGGCAGAGGCAGGACCCACAAACAAGGACTCCAGGACTTGGAGGGGCAGCCAGAGCCCCCCAGCTGGGCAGCACTCAGTGCCTGCCACTCCCAGGGACGGGGTTGCAAAGTTTATTAAAGATGGAATTAGTATGCCTGGCAGCTTTTCTCTGTGTTTTAGTTTGTGTTGATCCTGCCTTCTTAATTTGTGTTAATCGCGCTTTCTTATGTTAATAAAGAAGGGGAAGATGTGGGAGTGTGGCAATGGGAGTCCACAAGCCCCATGGTTGGTGATAACATCCGACTCTTAAGGATGAGACCATCAGGAATTTAAAGAGTTGAGAGGGAACAAAGAAGGGTGATTCAGGTGACACCTTGTTGTCTGGGGTGGCTTGTTCTCCAGCCATTAAAGCATGGAAGTTGCTGGGTGTTTGCTGTTGCCGGGCAAAGTTGTTGACCAATGACTAGTTAGTGGAAAGGTACTGCTGTGAGGCGGAAATTATAGGAAGGGAGCCTTTCCTGAATAAGGGATAGAATGAAGTTGTGCCCTCACTCTGAGAGATGAAGTTATGCCCTCAGTAAGAGAGAGTTCAAGTTATGTCATCAATAAAGAGGTAGCAGTTACAGATCCTGAAAGAACCCCGTTGTCCGTGCGGTCTTTACGCCACAAATCGCCCCCAAACAAGGACATGAAAACGAACAGGGACGAGAAGAAAACAAACAGGGACATGAAGAATAGGAACAGGGACAAGCTAACAGCACAGGGACAAAAACAAAAAAGGAATGAATAGGGACAGGCAAACGGAACAGGGACAAAAACAGAAAAGGAATGAATAAGTACAGGCTAACAGAACAGGGACGAACAAAAAGAGCTTATGGGAGGGTCACGCTGGCTTACGCAGGACCCACAAACAAGGACTCCAGGAGTTGGAGGGGAAGCCAGAGCCCCCCGGCTGGGCAGCACTCAGTGCCTGCCTCTCCCAGGGATGGGGTTGCAAAGTTTGTTAAAGATAGACTTAGTATGCCTGGCAGTTTTTCTCTGTGTTTTAGTTTGTGTTGATCCTGCCTTCTTAATTTGTGTTAATTGCGCTTTCTTATTTTAATAAAGAAGGGGAAGATGTGGGAGTGTGGCCATGGGGGTCGACAAGCCCCATGGTTGGTGATAACATCCAACTCTTAAAGATGAAACCATCAGGAAAGTAAAGAGTTGAGAGGGAACAAAGAAGGGTGATTCAGGAGACACCTTAACCAGGGAGATGAAGAACAGGAACAGGGATAGTCTAACAGAACAGGGAGGAAAACAAAAAAGGAATGAACAGGGACAGGCTAACAGAGCAGGGAGAAACAAAAAACAGCATATGGGAGGGTCCCACTGGCATATGCTGGACCCACAAACAAGGACTCCAGGAGTTGGAGGGGCAGCCAGAGCCCCCCAGCTGGGCAGCACTCAGTGCCTGCCTCTCCCAGGGATGGTTTTACAAAGATTGTTAAAGATAGACTTAGTATGCCTGGCAGTTTTTCTCTGTGTTTTAGTTTGTGTTGATCCTGCCTTCTTAATTTGTGTTAATCGCGCTTTCTTAAGTTAATAAAGAAGGGGGAGATGTGGGAGTGTGGCCATGGGGGTCGACAGGCCCCATGGTTGGTGATAACATCGGACTCTTAAGGATGAGACCATCAGGAATTTAAAGAGTTGAGAGGGAACAAAGAAGGGTGATTCAGGTGACACCTTGTTGTCTGGGGTGGCTAGTTCTCCAGCCATTAATGCATGGAAGTGGCTGGGTGTTTGGTGTTGCCGGGCAAAGTTGTTGACCCATGACTAGTTAGTGGAAAGGTACTGCTGTGAGGCGGAAATTATAGGAAGGGAGCCTTTCCTGAATAAGGGATAGAATGAAGTTGTGCCCTCACTCTGTGAGATGAAGTTATGCCCTCAGTAAGAGAGAGTTCAAGTTATGTCATCAATAAAGAGGTAGCAGTTACAGATCCTGAAAGAACCCCGTTGTCCGTGCGGTCTTTACGCCACAAATCGCCCCCCAACAGGGACATGAAAACGAACAGGGACGAGAAGAAAACAAACAGGGACATGAAGAATAGGAACAGGGACAGGCGAACAGCACAGGGACAAAAGCAAAAAAGGAATGAATAGGGACAGGCAAACGGAACAGGGACAAAAACAGAAAAGGAATGATCAGGTACAGGCTAACAGAACAGGGACGAACAAAAAGAGCTTATGGGAGGGTCACGCTGGCTTACGCAGGACCCACAAACAAGGACTCCAGGAGTTGGAGGGGCAGCCAGAGCCCCCCGGCTGGGCAGCACTCAGTGCCTGCCTCTCCCAGGGATGGGGTTGCAAAGTTTGTTAAAGATGGAATTAGTATGCCTGGCAGTTTTTCTCTGTATTTTAGTTTGTGTTAATAGTTCTTTCTTAATTTGTGTTACTTTTCCTTTCTTATTTTCTGTTAATCGCGCCTTCATAATTTGTGTTAAACCTGCTTTCTTAATTTGTGTTAATCGCGCTTTCTTAAGTTAATAAAGAAGGGGGAGATGTGGGAGTGTGGCCATGGGGGTCGACAAGCCCCATGGTTGGTGATAACATCAGACTCTTAATGATGAGACCATCAGGAAAGTAAAGCCTTGAGAGGGAACAAAGAAGGGTGATTCAGGAGACACCTTAAACAGGGACATGAAGAACAGGAACAGGGATAGTCTAACAGAACAGGGACAAAAACAAAAAAGTAATGAATAGGGACAGGCTATCAGAACAGGGACAAACAAAAAACAGCGTATGGGAGGGTCTCGCTGGCATAGGCAGGACCCACAAACAAGGACTCCAGGAGTTGGAACGGCAGCCAGAGCCCCCCGGCTGGGCAGCACTCAGTGCCTGCCTCTCCCAGGGACGGGGTTACAAAGTTTGTTAAAGATGGAATTAGTATGCCTGGCAGTTTTTCTCTGTGTTTTAGTTTGTGTTGATCCTGCCTTCTTAATTTGTGTTAATCGCGCTTTCTTAAGTTAATAAAGAAGGGGAAGATGTGGGAGTGTGGCCATGGGGGTCGACAAGCCCCATGGTTGGTGGTAACATCAGACTCTTAATGATGAGACCATCAGGAAAGTAAAGAGTTGAGAGAGAACAAAGAAGGGTGATTCAGGAGACACCTTAAAAAGGGACATGAAGAACAGGAACAGGGACAGGCTAACAGAGCAGGGAGAAACACAAAACAGCATATGTGAGGGTCCCACTGGCATATGCTGGACCCAAAAACAAGGACTCCAGGAGTTGGAGGGGCAGCCAGAGCCCCCCGGCTGGGCAGCACTCAGTGCCTGCCTCTCCCAGGGATGGGGTTACAAAGTTTGTTAAAGATGGAATTAGTATTCCTGGCAGTTTTTCTCTGTATTTTAGTTTGTGTTAATAGTGCTTTCTTAATTTGTGTTACTCTTCCTTTCTTAATTTCTGTTAATCGCGCCTTCTTAATTTGTGTTAAACCTGCTTTCTTAATTTGTGTTAATCAAGCTCTTTTATGTTAATAAAGAAGGGGGAGATGTGGGAGCATGACCATGGGGGTGGACAAGTCCCATGGTTGGTGATAACATCCGACTATTAAAGTAGAGAAATTCAGGAAAGTAAAGAGTTGAAAGGGAACAAAGAAGGGTGATTCAGGAGACACCTTAAACAGGGACATGAAGAACAGGAACAGGGATAGTCTAACAGAACAGGGACAAAAACAAAAAAGTAATGAATAGGGACAGGCTATCAGAACAGGGACAAACAAAAAACAGCGTATGGGAGGGTCTCGCTGGCATAGGCAGGACCCCCAAACAAGGACTCCAGGAGTTGGAGGGGCAGCCAGAGCCCCCCGGCTGGGCAGCACTCAGTGCCTGCCTCTCCCAGGGATGGGGTTGCAAAGTTTGTTAAAGATAGTCTTAGTATGCCTGGCAGTTTTTCTCTGTGTTTTAGTTTGTGTTGATCCTGCCTTCTTAATATGTGTTAATCACGCTTTCTTATGTTAATAAAGAAGGGGAAGATGTGGGAGTGTGGCCATGGGGGTCGACAAGCCCCATGGTTGGTGATAACATCCGACTATTAAAGTAGAGACCATCAGGAAAGTAAAGAGTTGAAAGGGAACAAAGAAGGGTGATTCAGGAGACACCTTAAACAGGGACATGAAGAACAGGAACAGGGATAGTCTAACAGAACAGGGACAAAAACAAAAAAGGAATGAATAGGGACAGGCTATCAGAACAGGGACAAACAAAAAACAGCGTATGGGAGGGTCTCGCTGGCATAGGCAGGACCCCCGAACAAGGACTCCAGGAGTTGGAGGGGCAGCCAGAGCCCCCCGGCTGGGCAGTACTCAGTGCCTGCCTCTCCCAGGGATGGGGTTGCAAAGTTTGTTAAAGATAGTCTTAGTATGCCTGGCAGTTTTTCTCTGTGTTTTAGTTTGTGTTGATCCTGCCTTCTTAATTTGTGTTACTCTTGCTTTCTTAATTTCTGTTAATCGCGCCTTCTTAATTTGTGTTAAACCTGCTTTCTTAATTTGTGTTAATCGAGCTCTTTTATGTTAATAAAGAAGGGGGAGATGTGGGAGCCTGGCCATGGGGGTCGACAAGTCCCATGGTTGGTGATAACATCCGACTCTTAAAGATGAGGCCATCAGGAAAGTAAAGAGTTGAGAGGGAACAAAGAAGGGTGATTCAGGAGACACCTTAACCAGGGACATGAAGAACAGGAACAGGGACAGGCTAACAGAGCAGGGAGAAACGAAAAAGAGCATATGGGAGAGTCCCACTGGCATAGGCAGGACCCACAAACCAGGACTCCAGGATTTGGAGGGGCAGCCAGAGCCCCCCGGCTGGGCAGCACTCAGTGCCTGCCTCTCCCAGGGATGGTTTTACAAAGATTGTTAAAGATAGACTTAGTATGCCTGGCAGTTTTTCTCTGTATTTTAGTTTGTGTTGATCCTGCCTTCTTAATTTGTGTTAATCGCGCTTTCTTATGTTAATAAAGAAGGAGGAGATGTGGGAGTGTGGCCATGGGGGTCGACAAGCCCCATGGTTGGTGATAACATAGGACTGTTAAGGATGAGACCATCAGGAATTTAAAGAGTTGAGAGGGAACAAAGAAGGGTGATTCAGGTGACACCTTGTTGTCTGGGGTGGCTAGTTCTCCAGCCATTAATGCATGGAAGTGGCTGGGTGTTTGCTGTTGCCGGGCAAAGTTGTTGACCAATGACTAGTTAGTGGAAAGGTACTGCTGTGAGGCGGAAGTTATAGGAAGGGAGCCTTTCCTGAATAAGGGATAGAATGAAGTTGTGCCCTCACTCTGAGAGATGAAGTTATGCCCTCAGTAAGAGAGAGTTCAAGTTATGTCATCAATAAAGAGGTAGCAGTTACAGATCCTGAAAGAACCCCGTTGTCCGTGCGGTCTTTACGCCACAAATCGCCCCCCAACAGGGACATGAAAACGAACAGGGACGAGAAGAAAACAAACAGGGACATGAAGAACAGGAACAGGGACAGGCTAACAGAACAGGGACAAAAACAAAAAAGGAATGAATAGGGACAGGCAAAGGGAACAGGGAAAAAAAAAAAAAAAGGAATGAATAGGTACAGGCTAACAGAACAGGGACGAACAAAAAGAGCTTATGGGAGGGTCACGCTGGCTTACGCAGGACCCACAAAGAAGGACTCCAGGAGTTGGAGGGGCAGCCAGAGCCCCCCGGCTGGGCAGCACTCAGTGCCTGCCTCTCCCAGGGATGGGGTTGCAAAGTTTGTTAAAGATAGTCTTAGTATGCCTGGCAGTTTTTCTCTGTGTTTTAGTTTGTGTTGATCCTGCCTTCTTAATTTGTGTTAATTGCGCTTTCTTATGTTAATAAAAAGGAGGAGATGTGGGAGTGTGGCCATGGGGGTCGACAAGCCCCATGGTTGGTGGTCACATCCGACTCTTTAAGATGAGGCCATGAGGAAAGTAAAGCCTTGACAGGGAACAAAGAAGGGTGATTCAGGAGACACCTTAAACAGGGACATGAAGAACAGGAACAGGGACAGGCTAACAGAGCAGGGAGAAACAAAAAACAGCATATGGGAGGGTCCCACTGGCATATGCTGGACCCACAAACAAGGACTCCAGGAGTTGGAGGGGCAGCCAGAGCCCCCCAGCTGGGCAGCACTCAGTGCCTGCCTCTCCCAGGGATGGGGTTACAAAGTTTGTTAAAGATGGAATTAGTATGCCTGGCAGTTTTTCTCTGTTTTTTAGTTTGTGTTGATCCTGCCTTCTTAATTTGTGTTAATCGCGCTTTCTTAAGTTAATAAAGAAGGGGAAGATGTGGGAGTGTGGCCATGGGGGTCGACAAGCCCCATGGTTGGTGATCACATCCGACTCTTAAGGATGAGACCATCAGGAAAGTAAAGCCTTGACAGGGAACAAAGAAGGGTGATTCAGGAGACACCTTAAGCAGGGACATGAAGAACAGGAACAGGGATAGTCTAACAGAACAGGGACAAAAACAAAAAAGGTATGAATAGGGACATGCTATCAGAACAGGGACAAACAAAAAACAGCGTATGGGAGGGTCTCGCTGGCATAGGCAGGACCCCCAAACAAGGACTCCAGGAGTTGGAGGGGCAGCCAGAGCCCCCCGGCTGGGCAGCACTCAGTGCCTGCCTCTCCCAGGGTTGTGGTTACAAAGTTTGTTAAAGATGGAATTAGTATGCCTGGCAGTTTTTCTCTGTATTTTAATTTGTGTTAATAGTGCTTTCTTAATTTGTGTTTCTCTAGCTTTCTTAATTTCTGTTAATCGCGCCTTCTTAATTTGGGTTAAACCTGCTTTCTTAATTTGTGTTAATCGAGCTCTTCTATGTTAATAAAGAAGGGGGAGATGTGGGAGCCTGGCCATGGGGGTCGACAAGTCCCATGGTTGGTGATAACATCCGACTCTTAAAGATGAGGCCATCAGGAAAGTAAAGAGTTGAGAGGGAACAAAGAAGGGTGATTCAGGAGACACCTTAACCAGGGACATGAAGAACAGGAACAGGGACAGGCTAACAGAACAGGGAGGAAAACAAAAAAGGAATGAATAGGGACAGGCTATCAGAACAGGGACAAACAAAAAACAGCATATGGGAGGGTCTCGCTGGCATAGGTAGGACCCACAAACAAGGACTCCAGGAGTTGGAGGGGCAGCCAGAGCCCCCCAGCTGGGAAGCACTCAGTGCCTGCCTCTCCCAGGGATGGGGTTACAAAGTTTGTTAAAGATGGAATTAGTATGCCTGGCAGTTTTTCTCTGTTTTTTAGTTTGTGTTGATCCTGCCTTCTTAATTTGTGTTAATCGCGCTTTCTTATGTTAATAAAGAAGGGGAAGATGTGGGAGTGTGGCCATGGGGGTCGACAAGCCCCATGGTTGGTGATCACATCCGACTATTAAAGTAGAGACCATCAGGAAAGTAAAGCCTTGAGAGGGAGCAAAGAAGGGTGATTCAGGAGACACCTTAAGCAGGGACATGAGGAACAGGAACAGGGATAGTCTAACAGAACAGGGACAAAAACAAAAAGGGAATGAATAGGGACAGGTTATCAGAACAGGGACAAACAAAAAACAGCATATGGGAGGGTCACGCTGGTATAGGCAGGACCCACAAACAAGGACTCCAGGAGTTGGAGAGGCAGCCAGAGCCCCCCGGCTGGGCAGCACTCAGTGCCTGCCTCTCCCAGGGATTGGGTTACAAAGTTTGTTAAAGATGGAATTAGTATGCCTGGCAGTTTTTCTCTGTATTTTAGTTTGTGTTAATAGTGCTTTCTTAATTTGTGTTACTCTTGCTTTCTTAATTTCTGTTAATCACGCCTTCTTAATTTGTGTTAAACCTGCTTTCTTAATTTGTGTTAATCGAGCTCTTTTATGTTAATAAAGAAGGGGGAGTTGTGGGAGCATGGCCATGGGGGTCGACAAGTCCCATGGTTGGTGATAACATCCGACTCTTAAAGATGAGGCCATCAGGAAAGTAAAGAGTTGAGAGGGAACAAAGAAGGGTGATTCAGGAGACACCTTAACCAGGGACATGAAGAACAGGAACAGGGACAGGCTAACAGAGCAGGGAGAAACAAAAAACAGCATATAGGAGGGTCCCACTGGCATAGGCAGGACCCACAAACAAGGACTCCAGTAGTCGGAGGGGCAGCCAGAGCCCCCCGGCTGGGCAGCACTCAGTGCCTGCCTCTCCCAGGGATTGTTTTACAAAGGTTGTTAAAGATAGACTTAGTATGCCTGGCAGTTTTTCTCTGTGTTTTAGTTTGTGTTGATCCTGCCTTCTTAATTTGTGTTAATTGTGCTTTCTTATGTTAATAAAGAAGAAGGAGATGTGGGAGTGTGGCCATGGGGGTCGACAAGCCCCATGGTTGGTGATAACATCCGACTCTTAAGGATGAGACCATCAGGAATTTAAAGAGTTGAGAGGGAACAAAGAAGGGTGATTCAGGTGACACCTTGTTGTCTGGGGTGGCTAGTTCTCCAGCCATTAATGCATGGAAGTGGCTGGGTGTTTGCTGTTGCTGGGCAAAGTTGTTGACCAATGACTAGTTAGTGGAAAGGTACTGCTGTGAGGCGGAAGTTATAGGAAGGGAGCCTTTCCTGAATAAGGGATAGAATGAAGTTGTGCCCTCACTCTGAGAGATGAAGTTATGCCCTCAGTAAAAGAGAGTTCAAGTTATGTCATCAATAAAGAGGTAGCAGTTACAGATCCTGAAAGAACCCCGTTGTCCGTGCGGTCTTTACGCCACAAATCGCCCCCCAACAGGGACAAGAAAACGAACAGGGACGAGAAGAAAACAAACAGGGACATGAAGAACAGGAACAGGGACAGGCTAACAGAACAGGGACAAAAACAAAAAAGGAATGAATAGGGACAGGCAAACGGAACAGGAAAAAAAAAAAAAAGGAATGAATAGGTACAGGCTAACAGAACAGGGACGAACAAAAAGAGCTTATGGGAGGGTCACGCTGGCTTACGCAGGACCCACAAACAAGGACTCCAGGAGTTGGAGGGGCAGCCAGAGCCCCCCGGCTGGGCAGCACTCAGTGCCTGCCTCTCCCAGGGATGGGGTTGCAAAGTTTGTTAAAGATAGTCTTAGTATGCCTGGCAGTTTTTCTCTGTGTTTTAGTTTGTGTTGATCCTGCCTTCTTAATTTGTGTTAATTGCGCTTTCTTATGTTAATAAAGAAGGAGGAGATGTGGGAGTGTGGCCATGGGGGTCGACAAGCCCCATGGTTGGTGATAACATCGGACTCTTAAGGATGAGACCATCAGGAAAGGAAAGCCTTGAGAGGGAACAAAGAAGGGTGATTCAGGAGACACCTTAACCAGGGACATGAAGAACAGGAACAGGGATAGTCTAACAGAACAGGGACAAAAACAAAAAAGGAATGAATAGGGACAGGCTATCAGAACAGGGACAAACAAAAAACAGCGTATGGGAGGGTCTCGTTGGCATAGGCAGGACCCAAAAACAAAGACTCCGGGAGTTGGAGGGGCAGCCAGAGCCCCCCAGCTGGGAAGCACTCAGTGCCTGCCTCTCCCAGGGATGGGGTTACAAAGGTTGTTAAAGATGGAATTAGTATGCCTGGCAGATTTTCTCTGTATTTTAGTTTGTGTTAATAGTGCTTTCTTAATTTGTGTTACTCTTGCTTTCTTAATTTCTGTTAATCGCGCCTTCTTAATTTGTGTTAAACCTGCTTTCTTAATTTGTGTTAATCGAGCTCTTTTATGTTAATAAAGAAGGGGGAGATGTGGGAGCATGGCCATGGGGGTCGACAAGTCCCATGGTTGGTGATAACATCGGACTCTTAAAGACGAGGCCATCAGGAAAGTAAAGCCTTGAGAGGGAACAAAGAAGGGTGATTCAGGAGACACCTTAAACAGGGACATGAAGAACAGGAACAGGGACAGGCTAACAGAGCAGGGAGAAACAAAAAACAGCATATGGGAGGGTCCCACTGGCATATGCTGGACCCAAAAACAAGGACTCCAGGAGTTGGAGGGGCAGCCAGAGCCCCCCGGCTGGGCAGCACTCAGTGCCTGCCTCTCCCAGGGATGGGATTACAAAGTTTGTTAAAGATGGAATTAGTATGCCTGGCAGTTTTTCTCTGTATTTTAATTTGTGTTAATAGTGCTTTCTTAATTAGTGTTACTCTTGCTTTCTTAATTTCTGTTAATCGCGCCTTCTTAATTTGTGTTAAGCCTGCTTTCTTAATTTGTGTTAATCGAGCTCTTTTATGTTAATAAAGAAGGGGGAGATGTGGGAGCATAGCCATGGGGGTGGACAAGTCCCATGGTTGGTGATAACATCCGACTCTTAAAGATGAGGCCATTAGGAAAGTAAAGAGTTGAGAGGGAACAAAGAAGGGTGATTCAGGAGACAGGTTAAAAAGGGACATGAAGAACAGGAACAGGGACAGGCTAACAGAGCAGGGAGAAACAAAAAACAGCATATGGGAGGGTCCCACTGGCATATGCTGGACCCAAAAACAAGGACTCCAGGAGTTGGAGGGGCAGCCAGAGCCCCCCGGCTGGGCAGCACTCAGTGCCTGCCTCTCCCAGGGATGGGATTACAAAGTTTGTTAAAGATGGAATTAGTATGCCTGGCAGTTTTTCTCTGTATTTTAATTTGTGTTAATAGTGCTTTCTTAATTAGTGTTACTCTTGCTTTCTTAATTTCTGTTAATCGCGCCTTCTTAATTTGTGTTAAGCCTGCTTTCTTAATTTGTGTTAATCGAGCTCTTTTATGTTAATAAAGAAGGGGGAGATGTGGGAGCGTGGCCATGGGGGTCGACAAGTCCCATGGTTGGTGATAACATCCGACTCTTAAAGACGAGGCCATCAGGAAAGTAAAGCCTTGAGAGGGAACAAAGAAGGGTGATTCAGGAGACACCTTAAACAGGGACATGAAGAACAGGAACAGGGGCAGGCTAACAGAGCAGGGAGAAACAAAAAACAGCATATGGGAGGGTCCCACTGGCATATGCTGGACCCAAAAACAAGGACTCCAGGAGTTGGAGGGTCAGCCAGAGCCCCCCGGCTGGGCAGCACTCAGTGCCTGCCTCTCCCAGGGATGGTTTTACAAAGGTTGTTAAAGATAGATTTAGTATGCCTGGCAGTTTTTCTCTGTGTTTTAGTTTGTGTTGATCCTGCCTTCTTAATTTGTGTTAATCGCGCTTTCTTATGTTAATAAAGAAGGAGGAGATGTGGGAGTGTGGCCATGGGGGTCGACAAGCCCCATGGTTGGTGATCACATCCGACTCTTAAAGATGAGTCCATGAGGAAAGTAAAGCCTTGAGAGGGAACAAAGAAGGGTGATTCAGGAGACACCTTAAACAGGGACATGAAGAACAGGAACAGGGATAGTCTAACAGAACAGGGACAAATACAAAAAAGGAATGAATAGGGACAGGCTATCAGAACAGGGACAAACAAAAAACAGCATATGGGAGGGTCTCGCTGGCATAGGCAGGACCCACAAACAAGGACTCCAGGAGTTGGAGAGGCAGCTAGAGCCCCCCGGCTGGGCAGCACTCAGTGCCTGCCACTCCCAGGGATGGGGTTGCAAAGTTTGTTAAAGATAGTCTTAGTATGCCTGGCAGTTTTTCTCTGTGTTTTAGTTTGTGTTGATCCTGCCTTCTTAATTTGTGTTAATTGCGCTTTCTTATGTTAATAAAGAAGGAGGAGATGTGGGAGTGTGGCCATGGGGGTCGACAAGCCCCATGGTTGGTGATCACATCCGACTCTTAAAGATGAGACCATCAGGAAAGTAAAGCCTTGAGAGGGAACAAAGAAGGGTGATTCAGGAGACACCTTAAGCAGGGACATGAAGAACAGGAACAGGGACAGGCTAACAGAGCAGGGAGAAACAAAAAAGAGCATATGGGAGGGTCCCACTGGCATATGCTGGACCCACAAACAAGGACTCCAGTAGTCGGAGGGGCAGCCAGAGCCCCCCGGCTGGGCAGTACTCAGTGCCTGCCTCTCCCAGGGATGGTTTTACAAAGGTTGTTAAACATAGACTTAGTATGCCTGGCAGCTTTTCTCCGTGTTTTAGTTTGTGCTGATCCTGCCTTCTTAATTTGTGTTAATCGCGCTTTCTTAAGTTAATAAAGAAGGGGAAGATGTGGGAGTGTGGCCATGGGGGTCGACAAGCCCCATGGTTGGTGATCACATCCGACTATTAAAGTAGAGACCATCAGGAAAGTAAAGCCTTGAGAGGGAACAAAGAAGGGTGATTCAGGTGACACCTTGTTGTCTGAGGTGGCTTGTTCTCCAGCCATTAAAGCATGGAAGTTGCTGGGTGTTTTCTGTTGCCGGGCAAAGTTGTTGACCAATGACTAGTTAGTGGAAAGGTACTGCTGTGAGGCGGAAATTATAGGAAGGGAGCCTTTCCTGAATAAGGGATAGAATGAAGTTGTGCCCTCACTCTGAGAGATGAAGTTATGCCCTCAGTAAGAGAGAGTTCAAGTTATGTCATCAATAAAGAGGTAGCAGTTACAGATCCTGAAAGAACCCCGTTGTCCGTGCGGTCTTTACGCCACAAATCGCCCCCCAACAGGGACATGAAAACGAACAGGGACCAGAAGAAAACAAACAGGGACATGAAGAACAGGAACAGGGACAGGATAACAGCACAGGGACAAAAACAAAAAAGGAATGAATAGGCACAGGCAAACGGAACAGGGACAAAAACAGAAAAGGAATGAATAGGTACAGGCTAACAGAACAGGGACGAACAAAAAGAGCTTATGGGAGGGTCTCGCTGGCATAGGCAGGACCCTCAAACAAGGACTCCAGGAGTTGGAGGGGCAGCCAGAGCCCCCCGGCTGGGCAGCACTCAGTGCCTGCCTCTCCCAGGTATGGGGTTACAAAGTTTGTTAAAGATGGAATTAGTATGCCTGGCAGTTTTTCTCTGTGTTTTAGTTTGTGTTGATCCTGCTTTCTTAATTTGTGTTACTCTTGCTTTCTTAATTTCTGTTAATCGCGCCTTCTTAATTTGTGTTAAACCTGCTTTCTTAATTTGTGTTAATCGAGCTCTTTTATGTTAATAAAGAAGGGGGAGATGTGGGAGCATGGCCATGGGGGTCGACAAGCCCCATGGTTGGTGATAACATCCTACTCTTAATGAAGAGACCATCAGGAAAGTAAAGCCTTGAGAGGGAACAAAGAAGGGTGATTCAGGAGACACCTTAAGCAGGGACATGAAGAACAGGAACAGGGATAGTCTAACAGAACAGGGAGGAAAACAAAAAAGGAATGAATAGGGACAGGCTATCAGAACAGGGACAAACAAAAAACAGCATATGGGAGGGTCTCGCTGGCATAGGCAGGACCCACAAACAAGGACTCCAGGAGTTGGAGGGGCAGCCAGAGCCCCCCGGCTGGGCAGCACTCAGTGCCTGCCTCTCCCAGGGATGGTTTTACAAAGATTGTTAAAGATAGACTTAGTATGCCTGGCAGTTTTTCTCTGTGTTTTAGTTTGTGTTGATCCTAACTTCTTAATTTGTGTTAATTGCGCTTTCTTATGTTAATAAAGAAGGAGGAGATGTGGGAGTGTGGCCATGGGGGTCGACAAGCCCCATGGTTGGTGATCACATCCGACTCTTAAAGATGAGGCCATCAGGAATTTAAAGAGTTGAGAGGGAACAAAGAAGGGTGATTCAGGAGACACCATAAACAGGGACATGAAGAACAGGAACAGGGATAGTCTAACAGAACAGGGAAAAAAACAAAAAGGGAATGAATAGGGACAGGCTAACAGAGCAGGGAGAAACAGAAAACAGCGTATGGGAGGGTCTCGCTGGCATAGGCAGGACCCACAAACAAGGACTCCAGGAGTTGGAGGGGCAGCCAGAGCCCCCCGGCTGGGCAGCACTCAGTGCCTGCCTCTCACACGGCTGGTTTTACAAAGATTGTTAAATATAGACTTAGTATGCCTGGCAGCTTTTCTCTGTGTTTTAGTTTGTGTTGATCCTGCCTTCTTAATTTGTGTTAATCGCGCTTTCTTATGTTAATAAAGAAGGGGAAGATGTGGGAGTGTGGCCATGGGGGTCGACAAGCCCCATGGTTGGTAATAATATCCGACTCTTAAGGATGAGACCATCAGGAATTTAAAGAGTTGAGAGGGAACAAAGAAGGGTGATTCAGGTGACACCTTGTTGTCTGGGGTGGCTTGTTCTCCAGCCATTAAAGCATGGAAGTTGCTGGGTGTTTGCTGTTGCCGGGCAAAGTTGTTGACCAATGACTAGTTAGTGGAAAGGTACTGCTGTGAGGCGGAAGTTATAGGAAGGGAGCCTTTCCTGAATAAGGGATAGAATGAAGTTGTGCCCTCACTCTGAGAGATGAAGTTATGCCCTCAGTAAGAGAGAGTTCAAGTTATGTCATCAATAAAGAGGTAGCAGTTACAGATCCTGAAAGAACCCCGTTGTCCGTGCGGTCTTTACGCCACAAATCGCCCCCCAACAGGGACAAGAAAACGAACAGGGACCAGAAGAAAACAAACAGGGACATGAAGAACAGGAACAGGGACAGGCTAACAGAACAGGGACAAAAACAAAAAAGGAATGAATAGGGACAGGCAAACGGAACAGGGACAAAAACAGAAAAGGAATGAATAGGTACAGGCTAACAGAACAGGGACGAACAAAAAGAGCTTATGGGAGGGTCTCGCTGGCATAGGCAGGACCCTCAAACAAGGACTCCAGGAGTTGGAGGGGCAGCCAGAGCCCCCCGGCTGGGCAGCACTCAGTGCCTGCCTCTCCCAGGGATGGGGTTACAAAGTTTGTTAAAGATGGAATTAGTATGCCTGGCAGTTTTTCTCTGTATTTTAGTTTGTGTTAATAGTTCTTTCTTAATTTGTGTTACTCTTCCTTTCTTATTTTCTGTTAATCGCGCCTTCTTAATTTGTGTTTAACCTGCTTTCTTAATTTGTGTTAATCAAGCTCTTTTATGTTAATAAAGAAGCGGGAGATGTGGGAGCATGGCCATGGGGGTCGACAGGCCCCATGGTTGGTAATAACATCCGACTCTTAAGGATGAGACCATCAGGAATTTAAAGAGTTGAGAGGGAACAAAGAAGGGTGATTCAGGAGACACCTTAAACAGGGACATGAAGAACAGGAACAGGGACAGGCTAACAGAGCAGGGAGAAACAAAAAACAGCATATGGGAGGGTCCCACTGGCATATGCTGGACCCACAAACAAGGACTCCAGTAGTCGGAGGGGCAGCCAGAGCCCCCCGGCTGGGCAGCACTCAGTGCCTGCCTCTCCCAGGGATGGTTTTACAAAGGTTGTTAAAGATAGACTTAGTATGCCTGGCAGTTTTTCTCTGTGTTTTAGTTTGTGTTGATCCTGCCTTCTTAATTTGTGTTAATCGCGCTTTCTTATGTTAATAATGAAGGGGAAGATGTGGGAGTGTGGCCATGGGGGTCGACAAGCCCCATGGTTGGTGATAACATCCGACTCTTAAGGATGAGACCATCAGGAAAGGAAAGCCTTGAGAGGGAACAAAGAAGGGTGATTCAGGTGACACCTTCTTGTCTGGGGTGGCTAGTTCTCCAGCCATTAATGCATGGAAGTGGCTGGGTGTTTGCTGTTGCCGGGCAAAGTTGTTGACCAATGACTAGTTAGTGGAAAGGTACTGCTGTGAGGCGGAAGTTATAGGAAGGGAGCCTTTCCTGAATAAGGGATAGAATGAAGTTGTGCCCTCACTCTGAGAGATGAAGTTATGCCCTCAGTAAGAGAGAGTTCAAGTTATGTCATCAATAAAGAGGTAGCAGTTACAGATCCTGAAAGAACCCCGGTGTCCGTGCGGTCTTTACGCCACAAATCGCCCCCCAACAGGGACATGAAAACGAACAGGGACGAGAAGAAAACAAACAGGGACATGAAGAACAGGAACAGGGACAGGCTAACAGAACAGGGACAAAAACAAAAAAGGAATGAATAGGGACAGGCAAACGGAACAGGGAAAAAAAAAAAAAAGGAATGAATAGGTACAGGCTAACAGAACAGGGACGAACAAAAAGAGCTTATGGGAGGGTCACGCTGGCTTACGCAGGACCCACAAACAAGGTCTCCAGGAGTTGGAGGGGCAGCCAGAGCCCCCCGGCTGGGCAGCACTCAGTGCCTGCCACTCCCAGGGATGGTTTTACAAAGGTTGTTAAAGATAGACTTAGTATGCCTGGCAGTTTTTCTCTGTATTTTAGTTTGTGTTAATAGTGCTTTCTTTATTTGTGTTACTCTTGCTTTCTTAATTTCTGTTAATCGCGCCTTCATAATTTGTGTTACACCTGCTTTCTTAATTTGTGTTATTCGAGCTCTTTTATGTTAATAAAGAAGGGGGAGATGTGGGAGCATGGCCATGGGGGTCCACAAGTCCCATGGTTGGTGATCACATCCAACTCTTAAAGATGAGGCCATCAGGAAAGTAAAGCCTTTAGAGGGAACAAAGAAGGGTATTTCAGGAGACACCTTAAACAGGGACATGAAGAACAGGAACAGGGACAGGCTAACAGAGCAGGGAGAAACAAAAAACAGCATATGGGAGGGTCCCACTGGCATAGGCAGGACCCACAAACAAGGACTCCAGGAGTTGGAGGGGCAGCCAGAGCCCCCCGGCTGGGCAGCACTCAGTGCCTGCCTCTCCCAGGGATGGTTTTACAAAGGTTGTTAAAGATAGACTTAGTATGCCTGGCAGTTTTTCTCTGTGTTTTAGTTTGTGTTGATCCTGCCTTCTTAATTTGTGTTAATTGCGCTTTCTTATGTTAATAAAGAAGGAGGAGATGTGGGAGTGTGGCCATGGGGGTCGACAAGCCCCATGGTTGGTGATCACATCCGACTCTTAAAGATGAGGCCATGAGGAAAGTAAAGCCTTGAGAGGGAACAAAGAAGGGTGATTCAGGAGACACCTAAAACAGGGACATGAAGAACAGGAACAGGGATAGTCTAACAGAACAGGGACAAATACAAAAAAGGAATGAATAGGGACAGGCTATCAGAACAGGGACAAACAAAAAACAGCATATGGGAGGGTCTCACTGGCATAGGCAGGACCCACAAACAAGGACTCCAGGAGTTGGAGAGGCAGCTAGAGCCCCCCGGCTGGGCAGCACTCAGTGCCTGCCACTCCCAGGGATGGGGTTGCAAAGTTTGTTAAAGATAGTCTTAGTATGCCTGGCAGTTTTTCTCTGTGTTTTAGTTTGTGTTGATCCTGCCTTCTTAATTTGTGTTAATTGTGCTTTCTTATGTTAATAAAGATAGAGGAGATGTGGGAGTGTGGCCATGGGGGTCGACAAGCCCCATGGTTGGTGATCACATCCGACTCTTAAAGATGAGACCATCAGGAAAGTAAAGCCTTGAGAGGGAACAAAGAAGGGTGATTCAGGAGACACCTTAAACAGGGACTTGAAGAACAGGAACAGGGACAGGCTAACAGAGCAGGGAGAAACAAAAAACAGCATATGGGAGGGTCCCACTGGCATATGCTGGACCCAAAAACAAGGACTCCAGGAGTTGGAGGGGCAGCCAGAGCCCCCCGGCTGGGCAGCACTCAGTGCCTGCCTCTCCCAGGGATGGTTTTACAAAGGTTGATAAAGATAGACTTAGTATGCCTGGCAGTTTTTCTCTGTATTTTAGTTTGTGTTAATAGTGCTTTCTTTATTTGTGTTACTCTTGCTTTCTTAATTTCTGTTAATCGCGCCTTCATAATTTGTGTTAAACCTGCTTTCTTAATTTGTGTTAATCGAGCTCTTTTATGTTAATAAAGAAGGGGGAGTTGTGGGAGCATGGCCATGGGGGTCGACAAGTCCCATGGTTGGTGATAACATCCGACTCTTAAATATGAGGCCATCAGGAAAGTAAAGAGTTGAGAGGGAACAAAGAAAGGTGATTCAGGAGACACCTTAAACAGGGACATGAAGAACAGGAACAGGGGCAGGCTAACAGAGCAGGGACAAATACAAAAAAGAAATGAATAGGGACAGGCTATCAGAACAGGGACAAACAAAAAACAGCATATGGGAGGGTCTCACTGGCATAGGCAGGACCCACAAACAAGGACTCCAGGAGTTGGAGAGGCAGCTAGAGCCCCCCGGCTGGGCAGCACTCAGTGCCTGCCACTCCCAGGGATGAGGTTGCAAAGTTTGTTAAAGATAGTCTTAGTATGCCTGGCAGTTTTTCTCTGTGTTTTAGTTTGTGTTGATCCTGCCTTCTTAATTTGTGTTAATTGCGCTTTCTTATGTTAATAAAGAAGGGGAAGATGTGGGAGTGTGTCCATGGGGGTCGACAAGCCCCATGGTTGGTGATAACATCGGACTATTAAAGTAGAGACCATCAGGAAAGTAAAGCCTTGAGAGGGAACAAAGAAGGGTGATTCAGGAGACACCTTAAACAGGGACATGAAGAACAGGAACAGGGATAGTCTAACAGAACAGGGACAAAAACAAAAAAGGAATTAATAGGGACAGGCTATCAGAACAGGGACAAACAAAAAACAGCGTGTGGGAGGGTCTCGCTGGCATAGGCAGGACCCACAAACAAGGACTCCAGGAGTTGGAGAGGCAGCTAGAGCCCCCCGGCTGGGCAGCACTCAGTGCCTGCCTCTCCCAGGGATGGTTTTACAGAGATTGTTAAAGATAGACTTAGTATGCCTGGCAGTTTTTCTCTGTGTTTTAGTTTGTGTTGATCCTGCCTTCTTAATTTGTGTTAATTGCGCTTTCTTATGTTAATAAAGAAGGGGAAGATGTGGGAGTGTGGCCATGGGGGTCGACAAGCCCCATGGTTGGTGATAACATCCAACTCTTAAGGATGAGACCATCAGGAATTTAAAGAGTTGAGAGGGAACAAAGAAGGGTGATTCAGGTGACACCTTCTTGTCTGGGGTGGCTAGTTCTCCAGCCATTAATGCATGGAAGTGGCTGGGTGTTTGCTGTTGCCGGGCAAAGTTGTTGACCAATGACTAGTTAGTGGAAAGGTACTGCTGTGAGGCGGAAGTTATAGGAAGGGAGCCTTTCCTGAATAAGGGATAGAATGAAGTTGTGCCCTCACTCTGAGAGATGAAGTTATGCCCTCAGTAAGAGAGAGTTCAAGTTATGTCATCAATAAAGAGGTAGCAGTTACAGATCCTGAAAAAACCCCGTTGTCCGTGCGGTCTTTACGCCACAAATCGCCCCCCAACAGGGACAAGAAAACGAACAGGGACGAGAAGAAAACAAACAGGGACATGAAGAACAGGAACAGGGACAGGCTAACAGAACAGGGACAAAAACAAAAAAGGAATGAATAGGGACAGGCAAACGGAACAGGAAAAAGAAAAAAAAAGGAATGAATAGGTAGAGGCTAACAGAACAGGGACGAACAAAAAGAGCTTATGGGAGGGTCATGCTGGCTTACGCAGGACCCACAAACAAGGACTCCAGGAGTTGGAGGGGCAGCCAGAGCCCCCCGGCTGGGCAGCACTCAGTGCCTGCCTCTCCCACGGATGGGGTTGCAAAGTTTGTTAAAGATAGTCTTAGTATGCCTGGCAGTTTTTCTCTGTGTTTTAGTTTGTGTTGATCCTGCCTTCTTAATTTGTGTTAATTGCGCTTTCTTATGTTAATAAAGAAGGAGGAGATGTGGGAGTGTGGCCATGGGGGTCGACAAGCCCCATGGTTGGTGATCACATCCGACTCTTAAAGATGAGGCCATGAGGAAAGTAAAGCCTTGAGAGGGAACAAAGAAGGGTGATTCAGAAGACACCTTAAGCAGGGACATGAAGAACAGGAACAGGGACAGGCTAACAGAGCAGGGAGAAACAAAAAACAGCATATGGGAGGGTCCCACTGGCATAGGCAGGACCCACAAACAAGGACTCCAGGAGTTCGAGGGGCAGCCAGAGCCCCCAAGCTGGGAAGCACTCAGTGCCTGCCTCTCCCAGGGATGGGGTTACAAAGTTTATTAAAGATGGAATTAGTATGCCTGGCACTTTTTCTCTGTATTTTAATTTGTGTTAAGAGTGCTTTCTTAATTTGTGTTTCTCTTGCTTTCTTAATTTCTGTTAATCACGCCTTCTTAATTTGTGTTAAACCTGCTTTCTTAATTTGTGTTAATCGAGCTCTTCTATGTTAATAAAGAAGGGGGAGATGTGGGAGCGTGGCCATGGGGGTCGACAAGTCCCATGGTTGGTGATAACATCCGACTCTTAAAGATGAGGCCATCAGGAAAGTAAAGAGTTGAGAGGGAACAAAGAAGGGTGATTCAGGAGACACCTTAACCAGGGACATGAAGAACAGGAACAGGGACAGGCTAACAGAGCAGGGAGAAACAAAAAAGAGCATATGGGAGGGTCCCACTGGCATATGCTGGACCCAAAAACAAGGACTCCAGGAGTTGGAGGGGCAGCCAGAGCCCCCCGGCTGGGCAGTACTCAGTGCCTGCCTCTCCCAGGGATGGTTTTACAAAGGTTGTTAAAGATAGAATTAGTATGCCTGGCAGTTTTTCTCTGTGTTTTTGTTTGTGTTGATCCTGCCTCCTAAATTTGTGTTAATTGTGCTTTCTTATGTTAATAAAGAAGGGGAAGATGTGGGAGTGTGGCCATGGGGGTCGACAAGCCCCATGGTTGGTGATAACATCCGACTATTAAAGTAGAGACCATCAGGAAAGTAAAGCCTTGAGAAGGAGCAAAGAAGGGTGATTCAGGAGACACCTTAAACAGGGACATGAAGAACAGGAACAGGGATAGTCTAACAGAACAGGGACAAAAACAAAAAAGGAATGAATAGGGACAGGCTATCAGAATAGGGACAAACAAAAAACAGCATATGGGAGGGTCTCGCTGGCATAGGCAGGACCCACAAACAAGGACTCCAGGAGTTGGAGGGGCAGCCAGAGCCCCCCGGCTGGGCAGCACTCAGTGCCTGCCACTCCCAGGGATGGGGTTGCAAAGTTTGTTAAAGATAGTCTTAGTATGCCTGGCAGTTTTTCTCTGTGTTTTAGTTTGTGTTGATCCTGCTTTCTTCATTTGTGTTACTCTTGCTTTCTTAATTTCTGTTAATCCCACCTTCATAATTTGTGTTACACCTGCTTTCTTAATTTGTGTTATTCGAGCTCTTTTATGTTAATAAAGAAGTGGGAGATGTGGGAGCATGGCCATGGGGGTCCACAAGTCCCATGGTTGGTGATAACATCCAACTCTTAAAGATGAGGCCATCAGGAAAGTAAAGCCTTTAGAGGGAACAAAGAAGGGTATTTCAGGAGACACCTTAAACAGGGACATGAAGAACAGGAACAGGGACAGGCTAACAGAGCAGGGAGAAACAAAAAACAGCATATGGGAGGGTCCCACTGGCATAGGCAGGACCCACAAACAAGGACTCCAGGAGTTGGAGGGGCAGCCAGAGCCCCCCGGCTGGGCAGCACTCAGTGCCTGCCTCTCCCAGGGATGGTTTTACAAAGGTTGTTAAAGATAGACTTAGTATGCCTGGCAGTTTTTCTCTGTGTTTTAGTTTGTGTTGATCCTGCCTTCTTAATTTGTGTTAATTGCGCTTTCTTATGTTAATAAAGAAGGAGGAGATGTGGGAGTGTGGCCATGGGGGTCGACAAGCCCCATGGTTGGTGATCACATCCGACTCTTAAAGATGAGGCCATGAGGAAAGTAAAGCCTTGAGAGGGAACAAAGAAGGGTGATTCAGGAGACACCTAAAACAGGGACATGAAGAACAGGAACAGGGATAGTCTAACAGAACAGGGACAAATACAAAAAAGGAATGAATAGGGACAGGCTATCAGAACAGGGACAAACAAAAAACAGCATATGGGAGGGTCTCACTGGCATAGGCAGGACCCACAAACAAGGACTCCAGGAGTTGGAGAGGCAGCTAGAGCCCCCCGGCTGGGCAGCACTCAGTGCCTGCCACTCCCAGGGATGGGGTTGCAAAGTTTGTTAAAGATAGTCTTAGTATGCCTGGCAGTTTTTCTCTGTGTTTTAGTTTGTGTTGATCCTGCCTTCTTAATTTGTGTTAATTGTGCTTTCTTATGTTAATAAAGATAGAGGAGATGTGGGAGTGTGGCCATGGGGGTCGACAAGCCCCATGGTTGGTGATCACATCCGACTCTTAAAGATGAGACCATCAGGAAAGTAAAGCCTTGAGAAGGAACAAAGAAGGGTGATTCAGGAGACACCTTAAACAGGCACTTGAAGAACAGGAACAGGGGCAGGCTAACAGAGCAGGGAGAAACAAAAAACAGCATATGGGAGGGTCCCACTGGCATATGCTGGACCCAAAAACAAGGACTCCAGGAGTTGGAGGGGCAGCCAGAGCCCCCCGGCTGGGCAGCACTCAGTGCCTGCCTCTCCCAGGGATGGTTTTACAAAGGTTGTTAAACATAGACTTAGTATGCCTGGCAGTTTTTCTCTGTATTTTAGTTTGTGTTAATAGTGCTTTCTTTATTTGTGTTACTCTTGCTTTCTTAATTTCTGTTAATCGCGCCTTCATAATTTGTGTTAAACCTGCTTTCTTAATTTGTGTTAATCGAGCTCTTTTATGTTAATAAAGAAGGGGGAGTTGTGGGAGCATGGCCATGGGGGTCGACAAGTCCCATGGTTGGTGATAACATCCGACTCTTAAATATGAGGCCATCAGGAAAGTAAAGAGTTGAGAGGGAACAAAGAAAGGTGATTCAGGAGACACCTTAAACAGGGACATGAAGAACAGGAACAGGGGCAGGCTAACAGAGCAGGGACAAATACAAAAAAGGAATGAATAGGGACAGGCTATCAGAACAGGGACAAACAAAAAACAGCATATGGGAGGGTCTCACTGGCATAGGCAGGACCCACAAACAAGGACTCCAGGAGTTGGAGAGGCAGCTAGAGCCCCCCGGCTGGGCAGCACTCAGTGCCTGCCACTCCCAGGGATGAGGTTGCAAAGTTTGTTAAAGATAGTCTTAGTATGCCTGGCAGTTTTTCTCTGTGTTTTAGTTTGTGTTGATCCTGCCTTCTTAATTTGTGTTAATTGCGCTTTCTTATGTTAATAAAGAAGGGGAAGATGTGGGAGTGTGTCCATGGGGGTCGACAAGCCCCATGGTTGGTGATAACATCGGACTATTAAAGTAGAGACCATCAGGAAAGTAAAGCCTTGAGAGGGAACAAAGAAGGGTGATTCAGGAGACACCTTAAACAGGGACATGAAGAACAGGAACAGGGATAGTCTAACAGAACAGGGACAAAAACAAAAAAGGAATTAATAGGGACAGGCTATCAGAACAGGGACAAACAAAAAACAGCGTGTGGGAGGGTCTCGCTGGCATAGGCAGGACCCACAAACAAGGACTCCAGGAGTTGGAGAGGCAGCTAGAGCCCCCCGGCTGGGCAGCACTCAGTGCCTGCCTCTCCCAGGGATGGTTTTACAAAGATTGTTAAAGATAGACTTAGTATGCCTGGCAGTTTTTCTCTGTGTTTTAGTTTGTGTTGATCCTGCCTTCTTAATTTGTGTTAATTGCGCTTTCTTATGTTAATAAAGAAGGGGAAGATGTGGGAGTGTGGCCATGGGGGTCGACAAGCCCCATGGTTGGTGATAACATCAGACTCTTAAAGATGAGACCATCAGGAAAGTAAAGCCCTGAGAGGGAACAAAGGGTGATTCAGGAGACACCCTAAACAGGGACATGAAGAACAGGAACAGGGACAGGGTAACAGAACAGGGACAAACAAAAAACAGCGTATGGGAGGGTCTCGCTGGCATAGGCAGGACCCACAAACAAGGACTCCAGGAGTTGGAGGGGCAGCCAGAGCCCCCCGGCTGGGCAGCACTCAGTGCCTGCCTCTCCCAGGGATGGGGTTACAAAGTTTGTTAAAGATGGAATTAGTATGCCTGGCAGTTTTTCTCTGTATTTTAGTTTGTGTTAATAGTGCTTTCTTAATTTGTGTTACTCTTGCTTTCTTAATTTCTGTTAATCGCGCCTTCATAATTTGTGTTAAACCTGCTTTCTTAATTTGTGTTAATCGAGCTCTTTTATGTTAATAAAGAAGGAGGAGATGTGGGAGCGTGGCCATGGGGGTCGACAAGTCCCATGGTTGGTGATAACATCCAACTCTTAAGGATGAGACCATCAGGAATTTAAAGAGTTGAGAGGGAACAAAGAAGGGTGATTCAGGTGACACCTTCTTGTCTGGGGTGGCTAGTTCTCCAGCCATTAATGCATGGAAGTGGCTGGGTGTTTGCTGTTGCCGGGCAAAGTTGTTGACCAATGACTAGTTAGTGGAAAGGTACTGCTGTGAGGCGGAAGTTATAGGAAGGGAGCCTTTCCTGAATAAGGGATAGAATGAAGTTGTGCCCTCACTCTGAGAGATGAAGTTATGCCCTCAGTAAGAGAGAGTTCAAGTTATGTCATCAATAAAGAGGTAGCAGTTACAGATCCTGAAAAAACCCCGTTGTCCGTGCGGTCTTTACGCCACAAATCGCCCCCCAACAGGGACAAGAAAACGAACAGGGACGAGAAGAAAACAAACAGGGACATGAAGAACAGGAACAGGGACAGGCTAACAGAACAGGGACAAAAACAAAAAAGGAATGAATAGGGACAGGCAAAGGGAACAGGAAAAAGAAAAAAAAAGGAATGAATAGGTAGAGGCTAACAGAACAGGGACGAACAAAAAGAGCTTATGGGAGGGTCACGCTGGCTTACGCAGGACCCACAAACAAGGACTCCAGCAGGTGGAGGGGCAGCCAGAGCCCCACGGTTGGGCAGCACTCAGTGCCTGCCTCTCCCAGGGATGGGGTTGCAAAGTTTGTTAAAGATAGTCTTAGTATGCCTGGCAGTTTTTCTCTGTGTTTTAGTTTGTGTTGATCCTGCCTTCTTAATTTGTGTTAATTGCGCTTTCTTAAGTTAATAAAGAAGGGGAAGATGTGGGAGTGTGGCCATGGGGGTCGAGAAGCCCCATGGTTGGTAATAACATCCGACTCTTAAGGATGAGACCATCAGGAATTTAAAGAGTTGAGAGGGAACAAAGAAGGGTGATTCAGGTGACACCTTGTTGTCTGGGGTGGCTTGTTCTCCAGCCATTAAAGCATGGAAGTTGCTGGGTGTTTGCTGTTGCCGGGCAAAGTTGTTGACCAATGACTAGTTAGTGGAAAGGTACTGCTGTGAGGCGGAAATTATAGGAAGGGAGCCTTTCCTGAATAAGGGATAGAATGAAGTTGTGCCCTCACTCTGAGAGATGAAGTTATGCCCTCAGTAAGAGAGAGTTCAAGTTATGTCATCAATAAAGAGGTAGCAGTTACAGATCCTGAAAGAACCCCGTTGTCCGTGCGGTCTTTACGCCACAAATCGCCCCCCAACAGGGACATGAAAACGAACAGGGACGAGAAGAAAACAAACAGGGACATGAAGAACAGGAACAGGGACAGGCTAACAGAACAGGGACAAAAACAAAAAAGGAATGAATAGGGACAGGCAAACGGAACAGGGACAAAAACAGAAAAGGAATGAATAGGTACAGGCTAACAGAACAGGGACGAACAAAAAGAGCTTATGGGAGGGTCACGCTGGCTTACGCAGGACCCACAAACAAGGACTCCAGAAGTTGGAGGGGCAGCCAGAGCCCCCCAGCTGGGCAGCACTCAGTGCCTGCCTCTCCCAGGGGATGGGGTTACAAAGTTTGTTAAAGATGGAATTAGTATGCCTGGCAGTTTTTCTCTGTATTTTAGTTTGTGTTAATAGTGCTTTTTTAATTTGTGTTACTCTTGCTTTCTTAATTTCTGTTAATCGCGCCTTCTTAATTTGTGTTAAACCTGCTTTCTTAATTTGTGTTAATCGAGCTCTTTTATGTTAATAAAGAAGGGGGAGATGTGGGAGCATGGCCATGGGGGTCCACAAGTCCCATGGTTGGTGATAACAACCCACTCTTAAAGATGAGGCCATCAGGAAAGTAAAGAGTTGAGAGGGAACAAAGAAGGGTGATTCAGGAGACACCTTAAACAGGGACATGAAGAACAGGAACAGGGACAGGCTAACAGAGCAGGGAGAAACAAAAAACAGCATTTGGGAGGGTCCCACTGGCATATGCTGGACCCACAAACAAGGACTCCAGGAGTTGGAGGGGCAGCCAGAGCCCCCCGGCTGGGCAGCACTCAGTGCCTGCCTCTCCCAGGGATGGTTTTACAAAGATTGTTAAAGATAGACTTAGTATGCCTGGCAGTTTTTCTCTGTGTTTTAGTTTGTGTTGATCCTGCCTTCTTAATTTGTGTTAATTGCGCTTTCTTATGTTAATAAAGAAGGAGGAGATGTGGGAGTGTGGCCATGGGGGTCGACAAGCCCCATGGTTGGTGATCACATCCGACTCTTAAAGATGAGACCATCAGGAAAGTAAAGCCTTGAGAGGGAACAAAAAAGGGTGATTCAGGAGACACCTTAACCGGGGACATGAAGAACAGGAACAGGGACAGGCTAACAGAACAGGGACAAAAACAAAAAAGGAATGAATAGGGACAGGCTATAAGAACAGCGACAAACAAAAAACAGCGTATGGGAGGGTCTCGCTGGCATAGGCAGGACCCACAAAAAAGGACTCCAGGAGTTGGAGGGGCAGCCAGAGCCCCCCAGCTGGGCAGCACTCAGTGCCTGCCTCTCCCAGGGATGGGGTTACAAAGTTTGTTAAAGATGGAATTAGTATGCCTGGCAGTTTTTCTCTGTATTTTAGTTTGTGTTAATAGTGCTTTCTTAATTTGTGTTACTCTTGCTTTCTTAATTTCTGTTAATCACGCCTTCATAATTTGTGTTAAACCTGCTTTCTTAATTTGTGTTAATCGAGCTCTTTTATGTTAATAAAGAAGGGGGAGTTGTGGGAGCATGGCCATGGGGGTCGACAAGTCCCATGGTTGGTGATAACATCCGACTCTTAAAGATGAGGCCATCAGGAAAGTAAAGAGTTGAGAGGGAACAAAGAAGGGTGATTCAGGAGACACCTTAACCAGGGACATGAAGAACAGGAACAGGGACGGGCTAACAGAGCAGGGAGAAACAAAAAACAGCGTACGGGAGGGTCCCACTGGTGTATGCTGGACCCACAAACAAGGACTCCAGGAGTTGGAGGGGCAGCCAGAGCCCCCTGGCTGGGCAGCACTCAGTGCCTGCCTCTCCCAGGGATGGTTTTACAAAGGTTGTTAAAGATAGACTTAGTATGCCTGGCAGTTTTTCTCTGTGTTTTAGTTTGTGTTGATCCTGCCTTCTTAATTTGTGTTAATCGCGCTTTCTTATGTTAATAAAGAAGGGGAAGATGTGGGAGTGTGGCAATGGGGGTCCACAAGCCCCATGGTTGGTGATAACATCCGACTCTTAAGGATGAGACCATCAGGAATTTAAAGAGTTGAGAGGGAACAAAGAAGGGTGATTCAGGTGACACCTTCTTGTCTGGGGTGGCTAGTTCTCCAGCCATTAATGCATGGAAGTGGCTGGGTGTTTGCTGTTGCCGGGCAAAGTTGTTGACCAATGACTAGTTAGTGGAAAGTTACTGCTGTGAGGCGGAAGTTATAGGAAGGGAGCCTTTCCTGAATAAGGGATAGAATGAAGTTGTGCCCTCACTCTGAGAGATGAAGTTATGCCCTCAGTAAGAGAGAGTTCAAGTTATGTCATCAATAAAGAGGTAGCAGTTACAGATCCTGAAAGAACCCCGTTGTCCGTGCGGTCTTTACGCCACAAATCGCCCCCCAACAGGGACATGAAAACGAACAGGGATGAGAAGAAAACAAACAGGGACATGAAGAACAGGAACAGGGACAGGATAACAGAACAGGGACAAAAACAAAAAAGGAATGAATAGGGACAGGCAAACGGAACAGGGAAAAAAAAAAAAAAGAATGAATAGGTACAGGCTAACAGAACAGGGACGAACAAAAAGAGCTTATGGGAGGGTCACGCTGGCTTACGCAGGACCCACAAAAAAGGACTCCAGGAGTTGGAGGGGCAGCCAGAGCCCCCCGGCTGGGCAGCACTCAGTGCCTGCCTCTCCCAGGGATGGGGTTGCAAAGTTTGTTAAAGATAGTCTTAGTATGCCTGGCAGTTTTTCTCTGTGTTTTAGTTTGTGTTGATCCTGCCTTCTTAATTTGTGTTAATTGCGCTTTCTTATGTTAATAAAGAAGGAGGAGATGTGGGAGTGTGGCCATGGGGGTCGACAAGCCCCATGGTTGGTGATCACATCCGACTCTTAAAGATGAGGCCATGAGGAAAGTAAAGCCTTGAGAGGGAACAAAGAAGGGTGATTCAGGAGACACCTTAAACAGGGACATGAAGAACAGGAACAGGGACAGGCTAACAGAGCAGGGAGAAACAAAAAACAGCATATGGGAGGGTTTCGCTGGCATAGGCAGGACCTACAAACAAGGACTCCAGGAGTTGGAGGGGCAGCCAGAGCCCCCCGGCTGGGCAGCACTCAGTGCCTGCCTCTCCCAGGGATGGGGTTACAAAGGTTGTTAAGATGGAATTAGTATGCCTGGCAGATTTTCTCTGTATTTTAGTTAGTGTTAATAGTGCTTTCTTAATTTGTGTTACTCTTCCTTTCTTAATTTCTGTTAATCGCGCCTTCTTAATTTGTGTTAAACCTGCTTTCTTAATTTGTGTTAATCGAGCTCTTTTATGTTAATAAAGAAGGGGGAGATGTGGGAGCATGGCCATGGGGGTCGACAAGTCCCGTGGTTGGTGATAACAACCCACTCTTAAAGATGAGGCCAACAAGAAACTAAAGAGTTGAGAGGGAACAAAGAAGATTGATTCAGGAGACAGGTTAAAAAGGGACATGAAGAACAGGAACAGGGACAGGCTAACAGAGCAGGGAGAAACAAAAAACAGCATATGGGAGGGTCCCACTGGCATATGCTGGACCCAAAAACAAGGACTCCAGGAGTTGGAGGGGCAGCCAGAGCCCCCCGGCTGGGCAGCACTCAGTGCCTGCCTCTCCCAGGGATGGGATTATAAAGTTTGTTAAAGATGGAATTAGTATGCCTGGCAGTTTTTCTCTGTATTTTAATTTGTGTTAATAGTGCTTTCTTAATTAGTGTTACTCTTGCTTTCTTAATTTCTGTTAATCGCGCCTTCTTAATTTGTGTTAAACCTGCTTTCTTAATTTGTGTTAATCGAGCTCTTTTATGTTAATAAAGAAGGGGGAGATGTGGGAGCGTGGCCAAGGGGGTGGACAAGTCCCATGGTTGGTGATAACATCCGACTCTTAAAGATGAGGCCATCAGGAAAGTAAAGAGTTGAGAGGGAACAAAGAAGGGTGATTCAGGAGACAGGTTAAAAAGGGACATGAAGAACAGGAACAGGGACAGGCTAACAGAGCAGGGAGAAACAAAAAACAGCATATGGGAGGGTCCCACTGGCATATGCTGGACCCAAAAACAAGGACTCCAGGAGTTGGAGGGGCAGCCAGAGCCCCCCGGCTGGGCAGCACTCAGTGCCTGCCTCTCCCAGGGATGGGATTACAAAGTTTGTTAAAGATGGAATTAGTATGCCTGGCAGTTTTTCTCTGTATTTTAATTTGTGTTAATAGTGCTTTCTTAATTAGTGTTACTCTTGCTTTCTTAATTTCTGTTAATCGCGCCTTCTTAATTTGTGTTAAGCCTGCTTTCTTAATTTGTGTTAATCGAGCTCTTTTATGTTAATAAAGAAGGGGGAGATGTGGGAGCGTGGCCATGGGGGTCGACAAGTCCCATGGTTGGTGATAACATCCGACTCTTAAAGATGAGGCCATCAGGAAAGTAAAGAGTTGAGAGGGAACAAAGAAGGGTGATTCAGGAGACACCTTAAACAGGGACATGAAGAACAGGAACAGGGGCAGGCTAACAGAGCAGGGAGAAACAAAAAACAGCATATGGGAGGGTCCCACTGGCATATGCTGGACCCAAAAACAAGGACTCCAGGAGTTGGAGGGTCAGCCAGAGCCCCCCGGCTGGGCAGCACTCAGTGCCTGCCTCTCCCAGGGATGGTTTTACAAAGGTTGTTAAAGATAGACTTAGTATGCCTGGCAGTTTTTCTCTGTTTTAATTTGTGTTGATCCTGCCTTCTTAATTTGTGTTAATCGCGCTTTCTTATGTTAATAAAGAAGGAGGAGATGTGGGAGTGTGGCCATGGGGGTCGACAAGCCCCATGGTTGGTGATCACATCCGACTCTTAAAGATGAGTCCATGAGGAAAGTAAAGCCTTGAGAGGGAACAAAGAAGGGTGATTGAGGAGACACCTTAAACAGGGACATGAAGAACAGGAACAGGGATAGTCTAACAGAACAGGGACAAATACAAAAAAGGAATGAATAGGGACAGGCTATCAGAACAGGGACAAACAAAAAACAGCATATGGGAGGGTCTCGCTGGCATAGGCAGGACCCACAAACAAGGACTCCAGGAGTTGGAGAGGCAGCTAGAGCCCCCCGGCTGGGCAGCACTCAGTGCCTGCCACTCCCAGGGATGGGGTTGCAAAGTTTGTTAAAGATAGTCTTAGTATGCCTGGCAGTTTTTCTCTGTGTTTTAGTTTGTGTTGATCCTGCCTTCTTAATTTGTGTTAATTGCGCTTTCTTATGTTAATAAAGAAGGAGGAGATGTGGGAGTGTGTCCATGGGGGTCGACAAGCCCCATGGTTGGTGATCACATCCGACTCTTAAAGATGAGGCCATCAGGAAAGGAAAGCCTTGAGAGGGAACAAAGAAGGGTGATTCAGGAGACACCTTAAGCAGGGACATGAAGAACAGGAACAGGGACAGGCTAACAGAGCAGGGAGAAACAAAAAAGAGCATATGGGAGGGTCCCACTGGCATATGCTGGACCCACAAACAAGGACTCCAGTAGTCGGAGGGGCAGCCAGAGCCCCCCGGCTGGGCAGTACTCAGTGCCTGCCTCTCCCAGGGATGGTTTTACAAAGGTTGTTAAACATAGACTTAGTATGCCTGGCAGCTTTTCTCCGTGTTTTAGTTTGTGCTGATCCTGCCTTCTTAATTTGTGTTAATCGCGCTTTCTTAAGTTAATAAAGAAGGGGAAGATGTGGGAGTGTGGCCATGGGGGTCGACAAGCCCCATGGTTGGTGATCACATCCGACTATTAAAGTAGAGACCATCAGGAAAGTAAAGCCTTGAGAGGGAACAAAGAAGGGTGATTCAGGTGACACCTTGTTGTCTGAGGTGGCTTGTTCTCCAGCCATTAAAGCATGGAAGTTGCTGGGTGTTTTCTGTTGCCGGGCAAAGTTGTTGACCAATGACTAGTTAGTGGAAAGGTACTGCTGTGAGGCGGAAATTATAGGAAGGGAGCCTTTCCTGAATAAGGGATAGAATGAAGTTGTGCCCTCACTCTGAGAGATGAAGTTATGCCCTCAGTAAGAGAGAGTTCAAGTTATGTCATCAATAAAGAGGTAGCAGTTACAGATCCTGAAAGAACACCGTTGTCCGTGCGGTCTTTACGCCACAAATCGCCCCCCAACAGGGACATGAAAACGAACAGGGACGAGAAGAAAACAAACAGGGACATGAAGAACAGGAACAGGGACAGGATAACAGCACAGGGACAAAAACAAAAAAGGAATGAATAGGGACAGGCAAACGGAACAGGGACAAAAACAGAAAAGGAATGAATAGGTACAGGCTAACAGAACAGGGACGAACAAAAAGAGCTTATGGGAGGGTCTCGCTGGCATAGGCAGGACCCTCAAACAAGGACTCCAGGAGTTGGAGGGGCAGCCAGAGCCCCCCGGCTGGGCAGCACTCAGTGCCTGCCTCTCCCAGGTATGGGGTTACAAAGTTTGTTAAAGATGGAATTAGTATGCCTGGCAGTTTTTCTCTGTATTTTAGTTTGTGTTAATAGTTCTTTCTTAATTTGTGTTACTCTTCCTTTCTTATTTTCTGTTAATCGCGCCTTCTTAATTTGTGTTAAACCTGCTTTCTTAATTTGTGTTAATCAAGCTCTTTTATGTTAATAAAGAAGTGGGAGATGTGGGAGCATGGCCATGGGGGTCGACAGGCCCCATGGTTGGTAATAACATCCGACTCTTAAGGATGAGACCATCAGGAATTTAAAGAGTTGAGAGGGAACAAAGAAGGGTGATTCAGGTGACACCTTGTTGTCTGGGGTGGCTTGTTCTCCAGCCATTAAAGCATGGAAGTGGCTGGGTGTTTGCTGTTGCCGGGCAAAGTTGTTGACCAATGACTAGTTAGTGGAAAGGTACTGCTGTAAGGCGGAAATTATAGGAAGGGAGCCTTTACTGAATAAGGGATAGAATGAAGTTGTGCCCTCACTCTGAGAGACGAAGTTATGCCTTCAGTAAGAGAGAGTTCAAGTTATGCCATCAATAAAGAGGTAGCAGTTACAGATCCTGAAAGAACCCCGTTGTCCGTGCGGTCTTTACGCCACAAATCGCCCCCCAACAGGGACATGAAAACGAACAGGGACGAGAAGAAAACAAACAGGGACATGAAGAAGAGGAACAGGGACAGGCAAACAGAACAGGGACAAAAACAAAAAAGGAATGAATAGGGACAGGCAAACGGAACAGGGGAAAAAAAAAAAAAGGAATGAATAGGTAGAGGCTAACAGAACAGGGACGAACAAAAAGAGCTTATGGGAGGGTCACGCTGGCTTACGCAGGACCCCCAAACAAGGACTCCAGGAGTTGGAGGGGCAGCCAGAGCCCCCCGGCTGGGCAGCACTCAGTGCCTGCCTCTCCCAGGGATGGTTTTACAAAGATTGTTAAAGATAGACTTAGTATGCCTGGCAGTTTTTCTCTGTGTTTTAGTTTGTGTTGATCCTGCCTTCTTAATTTGTGTTAATTGCGCTTTCTTATGTTAATAAAGAAGGAGGAGATGTGGGAGTGTGGCCATGGGGGTCGACAAGCCCCATGGTTGGTGATCACATCCGACTATTAAAGATGAGGCCATGAGGAAAGTAAAGCCTTGAGAGGGAACAAAGAAGGGTGATTCAGGAGACACCTTAAACAGGGACATGAAGAACAGGAACAGGGATAGTCTAACAGAACAGGGACAAATACAAAAAAGGAATGAATAGGGACAGGCTATCAGAACAGGGACAAACAAAAAACAGCATATGGGAGGGTCTCGCTGGCATAGGCAGGACCCACAAACAAGGACTCCAGGAGTTGGAGAGGCAGCTAGAGCCCCCCGGCTGGGCAGCACTCAGTGCCTGCCACTCCCAGGGATGGGGTTGCAAAGTTTGTTAAAGATAGTCTTAGTATGCCTGGCAGTTTTTCTCTGTGTTTTAGTTTGTGTTGATCCTGCCTTCTTAATTTGTGTTAATTGTGCTTTCTTATGTTAATAAAGAAGGGGGAGATGTGGGAGTGTGGCCATGGGGGTCGACAAGCCCCATGGTTGGTGATAACATCCAACTGTTGAAGTAGAGACCATCAGGCAAGTAAAGCCTTGAGAGGGAACAAAGAAGGGTGATTCAGGAGACACCTTAAACAGGGACATGAAACAGGAACAGGGATAGTCTAACAGAACAGGGAAAAAAACAAAAAAGGAATGAATAGGGACAGGCTAACAGAGCAGGGAGAAACAAAAAACAGCGTATGGGAGGGTCTCGCTGGCATAGGCAGGACCCCCAAACAAGGACTCCAGGAGTTGGAGGGGCAGCCAGAGCCCCTCGGCTGGGCAGCACTCAGTGCCTGCCTCTCACACGGCTGGTTTTACTAAGATTGTTAAATATTGACTTAGTATGCCTGGCAGCTTTTCTCTGTGTTTTAGTTTGTGTTGATCCTGCCTTCTTAATTTGTGTTAATCGCGCTTTCTTATGTTAATAAAGAAGGGGAAGATGTGGGAGTGTGGCCATGGGGGTCGACAAGCCCCATGGTTGGTAATAATATCCGACTCTTAAGGATGAGACCATCAGGAATTTAAAGAGTTGAGAGGGAACAAAGAAGGGTGATTCAGGTGACACCTTGTTGTCTGGGGTGGCTTGTTCTCCAGCCATTAAAGCATGGAAGTTGCTGGGTGTTTGCTGTTGCCGGGCAAAGTTGTTGACCAATGACTAGTTAGTGGAAAGGTACTGCTGTGAGGCGGAAATTATAGGAAGGGAGCCTTTCCTGAATAAGGGATAGAATGAAGTTGTGCCCTCACTCTGAGAGATGAAGTTATGCCCTCAGTAAGAGAGAGTTCAAGTTATGTCATCAATAAAGAGGTAGCAGTTACAGATCCTGAAAGAACCCCGTTGTCCGTGCGGTCTTTACGCCACAAATCGCCCCCCAACAGGGACATGAAAACGAACAGGGACAAGAAGAAAACAAACAGGGACATGAAGAAGAGGAACAGGGACAGGCAAACAGAACAGGGACAAAAACAAAAAAGGAATGAATAGGGACAGGCAAACGGAACAGGGACAAAAACAGAAAAGGAATGAATAGGTACAGGCTAACAGAAAAGGGACAAACAAAAAACAGCATATGGGAGGGTCCCACTGGCGTATGCTGGACCCCCAAACAAGGACTCCAGGAGTTGGAGGGGCAGCCAGAGCCCCCCGGCTGGGCAGCACTCAGTGCCTGCCTCTCCCAGGGATGGGGTTGCAAAGTTTGTTAAAGATAGTCTTAGTATGCCTGGCAGTTTTTCTCTGTGTTTTAGTTTGTGTTGATCCTGCTTTCTTAATTTGTGTTAATTGCGCTTTCTTATGTTAATAAAGAAGGAGGAGATGTGGGAGTGTGGCCATGGGGGTCGACAAGCCCCATGGTTGGTGATCACATCCGACTCTTAAAGATGAGACCATCAGGAAAGGAAAGCCTTGAGAGGGAACAAAGAAGGGTGATTCAGGAGACACCTTAAACAGGGACATGAAGAACAGGAACAGGGACAGGCTAACAGAGCAGGGAGAAACAAAAAACAGCATATGGGAGGGTCCCACTGGCATATGCTGGACCCACAAACAAGGACTCCAGTAGTCGGAGGGGCAGCCAGAGCCCCCCGGCTGGGCAGCACTCAGTGCCTGCCTCTCCCAGGGATGGTTTTACAAAGGTTGTTAAAGATAGACTTAGTATGCCTGGCAGTTTTTCTCTGTGTTTTAGTTTGTGTTGATCCTGCCTTCTTAATTTGTGTTAATCGCGCTTTCTTATGTTAATAAAGAAGGGGAAGATGTGGGAGTGTGGCAATGGGGGTCCACAAGCCCCATGGTTGGTGATAACATCCGACTCTTAAGGATGAGACCATCAGGAATTTAAAGAGTTGAGAGGGAACAAAGAAGGGTGATTCAGGTGACACCTTCTTGTCTGGGGTGGCTAGTTCTCCAGCCATTAATGCATGGAAGTGGCTGGGTGTTTGGTGTTGCCGGGCAAAGTTGTTGACCAATGACTAGTTAGTGGAAAGGTACTGCTGTGAGGCGGAAGTTATAGGAAGGGAGCCTTTCCTGAATAAGGGATAGAATGAAGTTGTGCCCTCACTCTGAGAGATGAAGTTATGCCCTCAGTAAGAGAGAGTTCAAGTTATGTCATCAATAAAGAGGTAGCAGTTACAGATCCTGAAAGAACCCCGTTGTCCGTGCGGTCTTTACGCCACAAATCGCCCCCCAACAGGGACATGAAAACGAACAGGGACGAGAAGAAAACAAACAGGGACATGAAGAACAGGAACAGGGACAGGCTAACAGAACAGGGACAAAAACAAAAAAGGAATGAATAGGGACAGGCTAACAGAACAGGGACGAACAAAAAGAGCTTATGGGAGGGTCACGCTGGCTTACGCAGGACCCCCAAACAAGGACTCCAGGAGTTGGAGGGGCAGCCAGAGTCCCCCGGCTGGGCAGCACTCAGTGCCTGCCTCTCCCAGGCATGGGGTTGCAAAGTTTGTTAATGATAGTCTTAGTATGCCTGGCAGCTTTTCTCTGTCTTTTAGTTTGTGTTGATCCTGCCTTCTTAATTTGTGTTAATCGCGCTTTTTTAAGTTAATAAAGAAGGGGAAGATGTGGGAGTGTGGCCATGGGGGTCGACAAGCCCCATGGTTAGTGATCACATCGGACTCTTAAAGATGAGACCATCAGGAAAGTAAAGCCTTGAGAGGGAACAAAGAAGGGTGATTCAGGAGACACCTTAAACAGGGACATGAAGAACAGGAACAGGGATAGTCTAACAGAACAGGGAGGAAAACAAAAAAGGAATGAATAGGGACAGGCTATCAGAACAGGGACAAACAAAAAACAGCGTATGGGAGGGTCTCGCTGGCATAGGCAGGACCTACAAACAAGGACTCCAGGATTTGGAGGGGCAGCCAGAGCCCCCCAGCTGGGCAGCACTCAGTGCCTGCCTCCCCAGGGATGGGGTTACAAAGTTTGTTAAAGATGGAATTAGTATGCCTGGCAGTTTTTCTCTGTGTTTTAGTTTGTGTTGATCCTGCCTTCTTAATTTGTGTTAATCGCGCTTTCTTATGTTAATAAAGAAGGGGAAGATGTGGGAGTGTGGCCATGGGGGTCGACAAGCCCCATGGTTGGTGATAACATAGGACTCTTAAGGATGAGACCATGAGGAAAGTAAAGCCTTGAGAGGGAACAAAGAAGGGTGATTCAGGTGACACCTTCTTGTCTGGGGTGGCTAGTTCTCCAGCCATTAATGCATGGAAGTGGTTGGGTGTTTGCTGTTGCCGGGCAAAGTTGTTGACCAATGACTAGTTAGTGGAAAGGTACTGCTGTAAGGCGGAAATTATAGGAAGGGAGCCTTTACTGAATAAGGGATAGAATGAAGTTGTGCCCTCACTCTGAGAGACGAAGTTATGCCTTCAGTAAGAGAGAGTTCAAGTTATGCCATCAATAAAGAGGTAGCAGTTACAGATCCTGAAAGAACCCCGTTGTCCGTGCGGTCTTTACGCCACAAATCGCCCCCCAACAGGGACATGAAAACGAACAGGGACGAGAAGAAAACAAACAGGGACATGAAGAAGAGGAACAGGGACAGGCAAACAGAACAGGGACAAAAACAAAAAAGGAATGAATAGGGACAGGCAAACGGAACAGGGGAAAAAAAAAAAAAGGAATGAATAGGTAGAGGCTAACAGAACAGGGACGAACAAAAAGAGCTTATGGGAGGGTCACGCTGGCTTACGCAGGACCCCCAAACAAGGACTCCAGGAGTTGGAGGGGCAGCCAGAGCCCCCCGGCTGGGCAGCACTCAGTGCCTGCCTCTCCCAGGGATGGTTTTACAAAGATTGTTAAAGATAGACTTAGTATGCCTGGCAGTTTTTCTCTGTGTTTTAGTTTGTGTTGATCCTGCCTTCTTAATTTGTGTTAATTGCGCTTTCTTATGTTAATAAAGAAGGAGGAGATGTGGGAGTGTGGCCATGGGGGTCGACAAGCCCCATGGTTGGTGATCACATCCGACTATTAAAGATGAGGCCATGAGGAAAGTAAAGCCTTGAGAGGGAACAAAGAAGGGTGATTCAGGAGACACCTTAAACAGGGACATGAAGAACAGGAACAGGGATAGTCTAACAGAACAGGGACAAATACAAAAAAGGAATGAATAGGGACAGGCTATCAGAACAGGGACAAACAAAAAACAGCATATGGGAGGGTCTCGCTGGCATAGGCAGGACCCACAAACAAGGACTCCAGGAGTTGGAGAGGCAGCTAGAGCCCCCCGGCTGGGCAGCACTCAGTGCCTGCCACTCCCAGGGATGGGGTTGCAAAGTTTGTTAAAGATAGTCTTAGTATGCCTGGCAGTTTTTCTCTGTGTTTTAGTTTGTGTTGATCCTGCCTTCTTAATTTGTGTTAATTGTGCTTTCTTATGTTAATAAAGAAGGGGGAGATGTGGGAGTGTGGCCATGGGGGTCGACAAGCCCCATGGTTGGTGATAACATCCAACTGTTGAAGTAGAGACCATCAGGCAAGTAAAGCCTTGAGAGGGAACAAAGAAGGGTGATTCAGGAGACACCTTAAACAGGGACATGAAACAGGAACAGGGATAGTCTAACAGAACAGGGAAAAAAACAAAAAAGGAATGAATAGGGACAGGCTAACAGAGCAGGGAGAAACAAAAAACAGCGTATGGGAGGGTCTCGCTGGCATAGGCAGGACCCCCAAACAAGGACTCCAGGAGTTGGAGGGGCAGCCAGAGCCCCTCGGCTGGGCAGCACTCAGTGCCTGCCTCTCACACGGCTGGTTTTACTAAGATTGTTAAATATTGACTTAGTATGCCTGGCAGCTTTTCTCTGTGTTTTAGTTTGTGTTGATCCTGCCTTCTTAATTTGTGTTAATCGCGCTTTCTTATGTTAATAAAGAAGGGGAAGATGTGGGAGTGTGGCCATGGGGGTCGACAAGCCCCATGGTTGGTAATAATATCCGACTCTTAAGGATGAGACCATCAGGAATTTAAAGAGTTGAGAGGGAACAAAGAAGGGTGATTCAGGTGACACCTTGTTGTCTGGGGTGGCTTGTTCTCCAGCCATTAAAGCATGGAAGTTGCTGGGTGTTTGCTGTTGCCGGGCAAAGTTGTTGACCAATGACTAGTTAGTGGAAAGGTACTGCTGTGAGGCGGAAATTATAGGAAGGGAGCCTTTCCTGAATAAGGGATAGAATGAAGTTGTGCCCTCACTCTGAGAGATGAAGTTATGCCCTCAGTAAGAGAGAGTTCAAGTTATGTCATCAATAAAGAGGTAGCAGTTACAGATCCTGAAAGAACCCCGTTGTCCGTGCGGTCTTTACGCCACAAATCGCCCCCCAACAGGGACATGAAAACGAACAGGGACAAGAAGAAAACAAACAGGGACATGAAGAAGAGGAACAGGGACAGGCAAACAGAACAGGGACAAAAACAAAAAAGGAATGAATAGGGACAGGCAAACGGAACAGGGACAAAAACAGAAAAGGAATGAATAGGTACAGGCTAACAGAAAAGGGACAAACAAAAAACAGCATATGGGAGGGTCCCACTGGCGTATGCTGGACCCCCAAACAAGGACTCCAGGAGTTGGAGGGGCAGCCAGAGCCCCCCGGCTGGGCAGCACTCAGTGCCTGCCTCTCCCAGGGATGGGGTTGCAAAGTTTGTTAAAGATAGTCTTAGTATGCCTGGCAGTTTTTCTCTGTGTTTTAGTTTGTGTTGATCCTGCTTTCTTAATTTGTGTTAATTGCGCTTTCTTATGTTAATAAAGAAGGAGGAGATGTGGGAGTGTGGCCATGGGGGTCGACAAGCCCCATGGTTGGTGATCACATCCGACTCTTAAAGATGAGACCATCAGGAAAGGAAAGCCTTGAGAGGGAACAAAGAAGGGTGATTCAGGAGACACCTTAAACAGGGACATGAAGAACAGGAACAGGGACAGGCTAACAGAGCAGGGAGAAACAAAAAACAGCATATGGGAGGGTCCCACTGGCATATGCTGGACCCACAAACAAGGACTCCAGTAGTCGGAGGGGCAGCCAGAGCCCCCCGGCTGGGCAGCACTCAGTGCCTGCCTCTCCCAGGGATGGTTTTACAAAGGTTGTTAAAGATAGACTTAGTATGCCTGGCAGTTTTTCTCTGTGTTTTAGTTTGTGTTGATCCTGCCTTCTTAATTTGTGTTAATCGCGCTTTCTTATGTTAATAAAGAAGGGGAAGATGTGGGAGTGTGGCAATGGGGGTCCACAAGCCCCATGGTTGGTGATAACATCCGACTCTTAAGGATGAGACCATCAGGAATTTAAAGAGTTGAGAGGGAACAAAGAAGGGTGATTCAGGTGACACCTTCTTGTCTGGGGTGGCTAGTTCTCCAGCCATTAATGCATGGAAGTGGCTGGGTGTTTGGTGTTGCCGGGCAAAGTTGTTGACCAATGACTAGTTAGTGGAAAGGTACTGCTGTGAGGCGGAAGTTATAGGAAGGGAGCCTTTCCTGAATAAGGGATAGAATGAAGTTGTGCCCTCACTCTGAGAGATGAAGTTATGCCCTCAGTAAGAGAGAGTTCAAGTTATGTCATCAATAAAGAGGTAGCAGTTACAGATCCTGAAAGAACCCCGTTGTCCGTGCGGTCTTTACGCCACAAATCGCCCCCCAACAGGGACATGAAAACGAACAGGGACGAGAAGAAAACAAACAGGGACATGAAGAACAGGAACAGGGACAGGCTAACAGAACAGGGACAAAAACAAAAAAGGAATGAATAGGGACAGGCTAACAGAACAGGGACGAACAAAAAGAGCTTATGGGAGGGTCACGCTGGCTTACGCAGGACCCCCAAACAAGGACTCCAGGAGTTGGAGGGGCAGCCAGAGTCCCCCGGCTGGGCAGCACTCAGTGCCTGCCTCTCCCAGGCATGGGGTTGCAAAGTTTGTTAATGATAGTCTTAGTATGCCTGGCAGCTTTTCTCTGTCTTTTAGTTTGTGTTGATCCTGCCTTCTTAATTTGTGTTAATCGCGCTTTTTTAAGTTAATAAAGAAGGGGAAGATGTGGGAGTGTGGCCATGGGGGTCGACAAGCCCCATGGTTAGTGATCACATCGGACTCTTAAAGATGAGACCATCAGGAAAGTAAAGCCTTGAGAGGGAACAAAGAAGGGTGATTCAGGAGACACCTTAAACAGGGACATGAAGAACAGGAACAGGGATAGTCTAACAGAACAGGGAGGAAAACAAAAAAGGAATGAATAGGGACAGGCTATCAGAACAGGGACAAACAAAAAACAGCGTATGGGAGGGTCTCGCTGGCATAGGCAGGACCTACAAACAAGGACTCCAGGATTTGGAGGGGCAGCCAGAGCCCCCCAGCTGGGCAGCACTCAGTGCCTGCCTCCCCAGGGATGGGGTTACAAAGTTTGTTAAAGATGGAATTAGTATGCCTGGCAGTTTTTCTCTGTGTTTTAGTTTGTGTTGATCCTGCCTTCTTAATTTGTGTTAATCGCGCTTTCTTATGTTAATAAAGAAGGGGAAGATGTGGGAGTGTGGCCATGGGGGTCGACAAGCCCCATGGTTGGTGATAACATAGGACTCTTAAGGATGAGACCATGAGGAAAGTAAAGCCTTGAGAGGGAACAAAGAAGGGTGATTCAGGTGACACCTTCTTGTCTGGGGTGGCTAGTTCTCCAGCCATTAATGCATGGAAGTGGTTGGGTGTTTGCTGTTGCCGGGCAAAGTTGTTGACCAATGACTAGTTAGTGGAAAGGTACTGCTGTGAGGCGGAAGTTATAGGAAGGGAGCCTTTCCTGAATAAGGGATAGAATGAAGTTGTGCCCTCACTCTGAGAGATGAAGTTATGCCCTCAGTAAGAGAGAGTTCAAGTTATGTCATCAATAAAGAGGTAGCAGTTACAGATCCTGAAAGAACCCCGTTGTCCGTGCGGTCTTTACGCCACAAATCGCCCCCCAACAGGGACAAGAAAACGAACAGGGACGAGAAGAATACAAACAGGGATATGAAGAACAGGAACAGGGACAGGCTAGCAGAACAGGGACAAAAACAAAAAAGGAATGAATAGGGACAGGCAAACGGAACACGAAAAAGAAAAAAAAAGGAATGAATAGGTACAGGCTAACAGAACAGGGACGAACAAAAAGAGCTTATGGGAGGGTCACGCTGGCTTACGCAGGACCCACAAACAAGGACTCCAGGAGTTGGAGGGGCAGCCAGAGCCCCCCGGCTGGGCAGCACTCAGTGCCTGCCTCTCCCAGGGATGGTTTTACAAAGATTGTTAAAGATAGTCTTAGTATGCCTGGCAGTTTTTCTCTGTGTTTTAGTTTGTGTTGATCCTGCCTTCTTAATTTGTGTTAATTGCGCTTTCTTATGTTAATAAAGAAGGAGGAGATGTGGGAGTGTGGCCATGGGGGTCGACAAGCCCCATGGTTGGTGATCACATCCGACTCTTAAAGATGAGACCATGAGGAAAGTAAAGCCTTGAGAGGGAACAAAGAAGGGTGATTCAGGAGACACCTTAAACAGGGACATGAAGAACAGGAACAGGGATAGTCTAACAGAACAGGGACAAATACAAAAAAGGAATGAATAGGGACAGGCTATCAGAACAGGGACAAACAAAAAACAGCATATGGGAGGGTCTCGCTGGCATAGGCAGGACCCACAAACAAGGACTCCAGGAGTTGGAGAGGCAGCTAGAGCCCCCCGGCTGGGCAGCACTCAGTGCCTGCCACTCCCAGGGATGGGGTTGCAAAGTTTGTTAAAGATAGTCTTAGTATGCCTGGCAGATTTTCTCTGTGTTTTAGTTTGTGTTGATCCTGCCTTCTTAATTTGCGTTAATTGTGCTTTCTTATGTTAATAAAGAAGGAGGAGATGTGGGAGTGTGGCCATGGGGGTCGACAAGCCCCATGGTTGGTGATCACATCCGACTCTTAAAGATGAGGCCATGAGGAAAGTAAAGCCTTGAGAGGGAACAAAGAAGGGTGATTCAGGAGACACCTTAAGCAGGGACATAAAGAACAGGAACAGGGACAGGCTAACAGAGCAGGGAGAAACAAAAAACAGCATATGGGAGGGTCCCACTGGCATATGCTGGACCCACAAACAAGGACTCCAGGAGTTGGAGGGGCAGCCAGAGCCCCCCGGCTGGGCAGCACTCAGTGCCTGCCTCTCCCAGGGATGGTTTTACAAAGGTTGTTAAAGATAGACTTAGTATGCCTGGCAGTTTTTCTCTGTGTTTTAGTTTGTGTTGATCCTGCCTTCTTAATTTGTGTTAATTGTGCTTTCTTATGTTAATAATGAAGGGGAAGATGTGGGAGTGTGGCCATGGGGGTCAACAAGCCCCATGGTTGGTGATAACATTGGACTCTTAAGGATGAGACCATCAGGAAAGGAAAGCCTTGAGAGGGAACAAAGAAGGGTGATTCAGGAGACACCTTAACCAGGGACATGAAGAACAGGAACAGGGATAGTCTAACAGAACAGGGAGGAAAACAAAAAAGGAATGAATAGGGACAGGCTATCAGAACAGGGACAAACAAAAAACAGCGTATGGGAGGGTCTCGCTGGCATAGGCAGGACCCACAAACAAGGACTCCAGGAGTTGGAGGGGCAGCCAGAGCCCCCCAGCTGGGCAGCACTCAGTGCCTGCCTCTCCCAGGGATGGGGTTACAAAGTTTGTTAAAGATGGAATTAGTATGCCTGGCTGTTTTTCTCTGTGTTTTAGTTTGTGTTAATAGTGCTTTCTTTATTTGTGTTACTCTTGCTTTCTTAATTTCTGTTAATCGCGCCTTCATAATTTGTGTTAAACCTGCTTTCTTAATTTGTGTTAATCGAGCTCTTTTATGTTAATAAAGAAGGGGGAGATGTGGGAGCATGGCCATGGGGGTCGACAAGTCCCATGGTTGGTGATAACAACCGACTCTTAAAGATGAGACCATCAGGAAAGGAAAGCCTTGAGAGGGAACAAAGAAGGGTGATTCGGGAGACACCTTAAACAGGGACATGAAGAACAGGAACAGGGATAGTCTAACAGAACAGGGACAAAAACAAAAAAGGAATGAATAGGGACAGGCTAACAGAGCAGGGAGAAACAAAAAACAGCATATGGGAGGGTCCCACTGGCGCATGCTGGACCCACAAACAAGGACTCCAGGAGTTGGAGGGGCAGCCAGAGCCCCCCGGATGGGCAGCACTCAGTGCCTGCCTCTCCCAGGGATGGTTTTACAAAGATTGTTAAAGATAGACTTAGTATGCCTGGCAGTTTTTCTCTGTTTTAGTTTGTGTTGATCCTGCCTTTTTAATTTGTGTTAATCGCGCTTTCTTATGTTAATAAAGAAGGGGGAGATTTGGGAGTGTGGCCATGGGGGTCGACAAGCCCCATGGTTGGTGATCACATCTGACTCTTAAGGATGAGACCATCAGGAATTTAAAGAGTTGAGAGGGAACAAAGAAGGGTGATTCAGGTGACACCTTGTTGTCGGGGGTGGCTTGTTCTCCAGCCATTAATGCATGGAAGTTGCTGGGTGTTTGCTGTTGCCGGGCAACGTTGTTGACCAATGACTAGTTAGTGGAAAGGTACTGCTGTGAGGCGGAAGTTATAGGAAGGGAGCCTTTCCTGAATAAGGGATAGAATGAAGTTGTGCCCTCACTCTGAGAGATGAAGTTATGCCTTCAGTAAGAGAGAGTTCAAGTTATGTCATCAATAAAGAGGTAGCAGTTACAGATCCTGAAAGAACCCCGTTGTCCGTGCGGTCGTTACGCCACAAATCGCCCCCCAACAGGGACATGAAAACGAACAGGGACGAGAAGAAAACAAACAGGGACATGAAGAACAGGAACAGGGACAGGCTAACAGCACAGGGACAAAAACAAAAAAGGAATGAATAGGTACAGGCTAACAGAACAGGGACGAACAAAAAGAGCTTATGGGAGGGTCACGCTGGCTTACGCAGGACCCCCAAACAAGGACTCCAGGAGTTGGAGGGGCAGCCAGAGCCCCCCGGCTGGGCAGCACTCAGTGTCTGCCACTCCCAGGGATTTGGTTGCAAAGTTTGTTAAAGATAGTCTTAGTATGCCTGGCAGTTTTTCTCTGTGTTTTAGTTTGTGTTGATCCTGCCTTCTTAATTTGTGTTAATTGCGCTTTCTTATGTTAATAAAGAAGGAGGAGATGTGGGAGTGTGGCCATGGGGGTCGACAAGCCCCATGGTTGGTGATCACATCCGACTCTTAAAGATGAGGCCATGAGGAAAGTAAAGCCTTGAGAGGGAACAAAGAAGGGTGATTCAGGAGATACCTTAAACAGGGACATGAAGAACAGGAACAGGGATAGTCTAACAGAACAGGGACAAAAACAAAAAAGGAATGAATAGGGACAGGCTATCAGAACAGGGACAAACAAAAAACAGCGTATGGGAGGGTCTCGCTGGCATAGGCAGGACCCACAAACAAGGACTCCAGGAGTTGGAGAGGCAGCTAGAGCCCCCCGGCTGGGCAGCACTCAGTGCCTGCCTCTCCCAGGGATGGTTTTACAAAGATTGTTAAAGATAGACTTAGTATGCCTGGCAGTTTTTCTCTGTGTTTTAGTTTGTGTTGATCCTGCCTTCTTAATTTGTGTTAATTGCGCTTTCTTATGTTAATAAAGAAGGGGAAGATGTGGGAGTGTGGCCATGGGGGTCGACAAGCCCCATGGTTGGTGATAACATCCAACTCTTAAGGATGAGACCATCAGGAATTTAAAGAGTTGAGAGGGAACAAAGAAGGGTGATTCAGGTGACACCTTCTTGTCTGGGGTGGCTAGTTCTCCAGCCATTAATGCATGGAAGTGGCTGGGTGTTTGGTGTTGCCGGGCAAAGTTGTTGACCAATGACTAGTTAGTGGAAAGGTACTGCTGTGAGGCGGAAGTTATAGGAAGGGAGCCTTTCCTGAATAAGGGATAGAATGAAGTTGTGCCCTCACTCTGAGAGATGAAGTTATGCCCTCAGTAAGAGAGAGTTCAAGTTATGTCATCAATAAAGAGGTAGCAGTTACAGATCCTGAAAGAACCCCGTTGTCCGTGCGGTCTTTACGCCACAAATCGCCCCCCAACAGGGACAAGAAAACGAACAGGGACGAGAAGAAAACAAACAGGGACATGAAGAACAGGAACAGGGACAGGCTAACAGAACAGGGACAAAAACAAAAAAGGAATGAATAGGGACAGGCAAACGGAACAGGAAAAAGAAAAAAAAAGGAATGAATAGGTACAGGCTAACAGAACAGGGACGAACAAAAAGAGCTTATGGGAGGGTCACGCTGGCTTACGCAGGACCCACAAACAAGGACTCCAGGAGGTGGAGGGGCAGCCAGAGCCCCCCGGTTGGGCAGCACTCAGTGCCTGCCTCTCCCAGGGATGGGGTTGCAAAGTTTGTTAAAGATAGTCTTAGTATGCCTGGCAGTTTTTCTCTGTGTTTTAGTTTGTGTTGATCTTGCCTTCTTAATTTGTGTTAATTGCGCTTTCTTATGTTAATAAAGAAGGAGGAGATGTGGGAGTGTGGCCATGGGGGTCGACAAGCCCCATGGTTGGTGATCACATCCGACTCTTAAAGATGAGGCCATGAGGAAAGTAAAGCCTTGAGAGGGAACAAAGAAGGGTGATTCAGGAGACACCTTAAACAGGGACATGAAGAACAGGAACAGGGACAGGCTAACAGAGCAGGGAGAAACAAAAAACAGCATATGGGAGGGTCCCACTGGCATACGCAGGACCCACAAAGAAGGACTACAGGAGTTGGAGGGTCAGCCAGAGCCCCCCAGCTGGGCAGCACTCAGTGCTACCTCTCCCAGGGATGGGGTTGCAAAGTTTGTTGAAGATAGACTTAGTATGCCTGGCAGTTTTTCTCTGTGTTTTAGTTTGTGCTGATCCTGCCTTCTTAATTTGTGTTAATCGCGCTTTCTTAAGTTAATAAAGAAGGGGAAGATGTGGGAGTGTGGCCATGGGGGTCGACAAGCCCCATGGTTGGTGATAACATCCGACTCTTAAAGATGAGTCCATCAGGAAAGTAAAGCCTTGAGAGGGAACAAAGAAGGGTGATTCAGGAGACACCTTAAGCAGGGACATGAAGAACAGGAACAGGGATAGTCTAACAGAACAGGGACAAAAACAAAAAAGGAATGAATAGGGACATGCTATCAGAACAGGGACAAACAAAAAACAGCGTATGGGAGGGTCTCGCTGGCATAGGCAGGACCCCCAAACAAGGACTCCCGGAGTTAGAGGGGCAGCCAGAGCCCCCCAGCTGGGCAGCACTCAGTGCCTGCCTCTCCCAGGGTTGTGGTTACAAAGTTTGTTAAAGATGGAATTAGTATGCCTGGCAGTTTTTCTCTGTATTTTAATTTGTGTTAATAGTGCTTTCTTAATTTGTGTTTCTCTAGCTTTCTTAATTTCTGTTAATCGCGCCTTCTTAATTTGGGTTAAACCTG